>NC_079505.1:62294004-62628352 GCF_030052815.1 Hevea brasiliensis
TACGGACTTTATCTAGTCTAGTATGGCCACTCATCTACCTTAACATTCTATAACACCCTCCCTGTAGCAACTCCATACATTCTACTATTCCGATGACCAGTGTCGGTCCGGACAGCTAGAACATCCGAAAAAATATTTAAACTAAAGTGAAGAACCATAATTAACTCAAATATTAATAAGAAAAATTTAGGAAAAATTTTAGAAATAAAATACAACCAAGTTAAATGAGCCGATGCCCTAGCGATGGGTAACCTAGTGGGAAGTTGCGGTCCTCGCAACTAAAAGCCCTAAACCCAGGAGAAAATTCATAAAATAATTTTTGGGACTCCAGAGAAGAGTCATTGAAGTTCCTATAGCATTAGAATGCCAAGAAAATGCTTAGAAAAATTTTTCAATCGGTACAGACAATTTTGGTCTGTTAAGCCAAATGGAGGGCATTTTGGTCATTTCGCCTTCAGAGGTGATTTTTGGCCGACTTTTCCAGTTAAGTAAATAATTATCATGACACAAAATGTGAATAAATATTGCTAAAAATTAAATTGAAAATTAGTAGAGAAGAAAAGAAAAGAAAATGAGATTAAATGTCAAATTTAACATCATATGATGTCATTATATCCTTTTCCACCAATCACATTTAAAAGCTACTAAATTAAGAAATAAAAGAAGACAAATGAAACCAAAAAATATCAAAACAAATTTGCCTTCTTCCCTAACCAAAGACCAGCCGTCTCCCTTATCCCTTCCACCCAAACCTCCATGAAAGCTCCACCAAAGCTTCACAACTCACCAAATCTCACCCCAAAACCCTAAACACCCTTCACAAAAATTAACCCCCACATCAAGAGCAAGGTTTTGATTATCATAAAGTAAAGAAATTTCAAGGTTTATACAAGCCAATAAAGAGACCCAAGAGGTTAGTGCATGTTAATTACTTAACCTTGTTTATTTCTTAAAATTTTAGTTTGAATATGAACAAATAATTAAGAAATTGAGATAAATCATGTGTGAAATTGAGAATGGAATTTTGGCCAGCTTTATGGGAGTGGTAGTTGATGGCTTTGATGGATTTAAAATGGCTTAGAAATGGTGTTGATGTGTAGACATAAATTTGAAATGGATTAGTATGCCTAATTGACATGTATTGTGTGAACCTTGAATTTGAGCTAGGGTTTGGACACAAAAACTTGGATCTTGTTCATGTGTTGGTGAATGAAAGTTTAAATGGTCAATTAGTGACCATTTGGCTGTGTATGATGAAGAATTGAAGTGAATTGTAGCTTGGGATTTGAGTTTGGCTGAGCTGCCTTGTGTGACCTGCAGGTCTAGATGTGAGTCCAGCCTGTTTGGGCAGCTATAACTTGGGTTGTGTAGGTTCAATTGGTGCAAGGCCAATTGGACATGAAACTAGACACATAATGGCACAACTTTGGTATAGAACTTGCCCAGAAAACTAAACCAAGTTGACCTAAAAATTGCCCTAATCCGGGTGACCTGCATTCTGCCTGGGCAAAATGACTAAATGAACAGTGTTTATTCATTTAGTCATAACTCAGTGTAGACAGGTCCAATTGACCTGAAATTTTACCAGCAGAAAGCTGAAACATAGATCTACAACTTTTATGAGGAACACAAATCTAAATTTTGACCATAACCTAGTCAAATTGCCAACCAAACTTAGGTTACCAAATCTGGCAGAACCAGTTTTGCCCAGAATTTTGGATTCTGTCCAATCCGGCCAGTTATGGTGTTTAGGCCATAACTTGAGCTACAAAACTCCAAATGGAGTGATTCAAAAAAAGAAATGTAACTAGACAAAATAAGGAACAACTTTCATGAAGACAATTTTACCAAATTCCAACTGTACAAATGACTAATGGAACAGTAAATATGAGGCTTGAAATCTGAAAATTTTGAATAACTAACACTAAGCTTAGAAATGGTATTAGCAACCAATACCAACAATTTTAGAATGCAAAATGTGGTATGTTGGGAGTATTAGAACCAATTTACCTATTATCTATGCAAAAGTCAACATTTTAGTTGACTAATGAAATGAATAGTAACACCTAAACTTAAATTTCAAGAATTGTAAAATTTAAAAGTATAACATGCCCTAGTACACCTAGCAAGATTGGTTTGGATAGGTTGGCATGCCAATAGGGTTCAGTTAGCAGTACTGCACATGGTATTATGCCATTATGTGATTTCATGGCTTTTAGCTATTCTGACATTATGTTGATACTTGGCCTTGTGCCTAATGTTATTACAGCTTATTAGCTGTTCAGTTGCACACCGAGAGATACATATGTGACCGATGGTGTGACGGCCCGAGGTACTTGATACCCAGTGCCAGATTACCCGTTTATCCAGTCCAGTCGTCCAGTATAGGTTACTTGGGCAACCAAAAATGAAAGTTGATAAATTTAATGAAATTATGAATATAACAAGTACAAAATAAATAAGATTACCAATAATGATTAAAAAATTGTCTGCATAAGACATCAGGACATGCACTGCATATTTATTTACTGTTATTTCATTTTATTTTATTATTGGCACTACTAAGCATTATTACTTAGTGCGTTGCTTTTTGCCACACGTAGGTTCTGGAGAGACCGACCAAGAGCCCAGTAGACCACAGACTGGGTGAGATCTTCTGCAGCTCTGCATAGTGTCCATGTCACCTCACCGACATCAGTGCATTGGTAGGACACTAGGTTTCATTTTGGGTATTTTGTAATTAACTTTTATTTTATCATATGAAATTGAGACTCATGTAATGTATTTTGTTATCAATGTAAGTAGTGGAAATTATGTTTATGAATGAAAAAGTGAATATTTATTTATGACTTATACTTGAATATCCTATGAAATGAATGAATGAGAAATGGGAGTATATTTGAGAAATATTGAGATTTTGTTGATGAAATAGAGTTTGGGAGTGATTGAAAATTTTGGAAGTGTTTTTCACAGGTTCTGAAGAACTGTTTTATCCATTTTTAGCCGGCACTCTGCCGGATTTTCTATAAAATTTATGGAACCTCAAATAAATTATAATTTCAATAAATGACTTAAATGAATTATATTTCACAAATTGTACTTCATAACTATGATAAAAATAAATTAAGGAAGAATAAAAATGATTGGAATAAAATAGAGTATTCCGGTATACTGTGTGACATATCTTACTCAGATATGCTGTAGACGGGTAAGGGGTGTCACACATTCTTATCTCTGTAACTCTTATTCTTAAATGCATACGACTCCTTCAGTACCCAACACTCACTACCATATAATATAGCCAGTCGTTTGGCTATACGGTAAAATTTTCCTTTCAACTTATTGGAATCTTGCGATCACCTAAAACTTTGGTTGATTAAATGTGATAAATTATGATTTACATTGAGTTTTAAATTTTTAAGTTGTGCATCATTGAGTGACATACTCAGCGATAGTTTTGTATGCTATCACAGGTAAAGAGAAGGGAAAGGCTGTCGAGTGAGCTTATTGGGAGCATAGCTGGAGCAATTCTTTTGAGGTTCTCATTGGGTATATACTAGGTATACCCTTTGTGAATTCTTTTGCTGTATTTTGTAGCTATATGTATGGTTATACGAATATTGAGCAGTTGTATTAAAAAGCATTTTATTGCTATAACATTTTGAGATTGTAAATATTTGTAATTCTATTTTGAGACATATGTAAATGTAACTTTTGTAATATTAAGTTTATTATCTCTAATGAATGTAAGATTTGAAATCAAATGTTTACTTGAAATGTAAATGTATTATTATTATGCTTGTGAAATGGATTGAAGAATATCTTTTACTTGATTTATATTACGATTTCAACAGGTTATAAATTTTGGGTTTTAACCATCATCATGCAGTTTTTCTGCAAAATAAAAATAAAATAAAATGCTATGATTCGTTGAAATCCCTCGTAGTATATCCAATGGATTATCCGTAGGTATAGTTTGGTAATTTATTGGGTATACTACGGGATCATGTTATATTTTACAAGGGATAAGGTGTGACAAGATAAATTAATGTTAATAATCATAAATGGAGTTTAAATTATGACATTGGTTCCTTGTTTGATCAAAAAAAAAAAAATCCAAGACCACTTGAATGTCTCACTCTTAGGGAAAAGTCAAATACAGCAGTAAGTGAAGTGGCCCTAATAGTGTATTTTGACTCCATTTTATTATTTTTTATTTTATTTTTTTTAAAACAATTTCAAAACTTTTATTTTAAAAGAGGCTTCTAAATTTTATATATAGTCCAATTTTGAAATATATTTTTGCAGAAAAAAATATAATGCGGACTTTAGAATTACAATTGATATTTTGATTGAAATAAAATTTGCATGAAATTAAATTTTGTTTGAAATTAAATTTGCTTGAAATAAAAGGCTGGCAGAAAAATGAATTTTACTTGAAATAAAAATGATACATGTTGGAACAAAAAGGAGTCAAGAAGAACACATAATGCGAATGATACCTACTTATCATTTTATTAATTTCCTCCCTTTCCTCGATTAGAACTTTAATACAAGAAAAGGTGTCCTTCGGCTCCTAAGGATTTTGACAGGTCATGAAAACTTTCAGCTCCCTAACAATAATCCCCTCATCAGTATCCAATTGACTAAGGGTGTTGTGTATGAAGATTGCCTTATTTAACAATTAGGATGTCATTTAATAATTAAACATATATATTAGTTACAAATTGGCCAAGAGATTTAGCAAAATGCCCCAAAGGTTGGATTTTTCCAAAATTCACAGCTCTCAATTAGCCAAATAATTCACATACAAGAATAATATTATATATTATATTCATTATTCTTGAAAAATTGTTTAATAGAAATTAATTGAATTATTTTGGTTTATTAGGCATAAGATGGAATTATCATTTTACCCAATAACTTAACTATTCTGAGTTATAAAATTCAAGATGCCTTTATCATTGAACTCAAAATTTTATTTTATTTCAGTTTGTGGGATTTAAGATGAAATTATCATTAAACCCCATATATTTTATTATTTTAATTGATAAGTATTAGTAGTATGCCCTAGAGCATATCATTTTATATGTATCTTGTACATATCTTATTAATAAAAGGCAATTTTACTTTTTCGTTTACATAATATATTTATGTGTAATAGAAAATGTCCATTGATGTTTTGTTAGAAATTTTATTATTAAGTTGTTAAGAATATGAGTGACAGTATTTCTAGCACAAAGTATCATAAATTGGTTCACAATCGAGGATACTTCACAAAGAACATGACTTATCCAGAAAGATTGTAATCATGTTTGTTCCCAAGGTATTTATATGAGATATAAATAAGATAGAATAGTGAGTCTCATGCTACATAACAAACATGATAGGCACTTGTACATGATAAGTAGGCCGAACCAATAACGCTTATGACAAGCACATGGAGTTTACTCTTGTCAATGCATTGTCATATATCATATCAGTGCATATAATCTTTAGACCTGATATAACACAGTTATCTTGTATATAGGTGGTTTGAGTTTGATACTGCTTTCATACTTGTACTGTGTATGGGTATATGGGCATGTGTTGGCTCCTACTAGTTATATATGGAGATAGGTGTTGAACAAGATGGAATCCGTTATCCTAAGTAAATAGGGATAAAATCCTATGTTTATTTAATTGTTCTTGATGTTTCAAGTTCCTGGCCAAGACAAACAAACTTAGTCAGAAAAGATTTTATGACAAAAAAATCTAATTAATCAAGAACTGAAATTAAAAGAGAACATAATGTTCATAGCAAATGGTGTTTGACATTAACTATGACTCCAGCTCGAATTGAGATTTTGTAATGGAGAGATTCTAGTGCATGGTAACATATGATTAAAAGTTCATTTAAGGTATTCCTTATTACTGATTGGGTGGCCATGGCATACTATGCTAGGTTTCAACCATGGTCTATGAGATGTCTAAAATGATTTAGAGAAATTATTTACGGTAAGAAAAAGCTCTAATGATATTAAGAGTTAATATCATTTCTCATTGCCAATAAGTGATGGGCCTAGTAAGTCACACATCTACACAAGCCAATCACCATTTAAAATGTGATTTAATTGATTAATTAAAGAGTTTAATTAATTAATTAAAGAGGTTTGTTTGGCAATAAGATTGCAAAGTCTCTAGCATGACTTGAAACCAAATCTAGATTATTGGATGTATAGTATAAATTTAATTTATATTTAATTTGATTAACTATGAATTTAATTATGAGAAATTAATTAATAAAGATTAATTAATTAATTAATTAATATTTGATATAAATTGATTTAAAGAGGAGATATTATAATTTTGGGTTGAGAACTCAAATTAAAAAGTAAGGGAAAATTGGTCTTTTTACATGGTGACATGTGATACCATGAGATGGTGACACATGGCACCAAATGATCTTGCCACTTGTCTTCCTATGATGGAATACCACATGTCCTGATTTAAATGAAGCTTGACACTCGACTTCATAGGATTAAATCAAATAATAACAAGATGGAATCTTGTGATGACATATGGCAAGGGATTAAGTTAGGGTTTGACCTAAGTATATAAAAAAAAGTTATAAAAAAAAACACAATCCTCTCTCTTTTCTCTCAAGTTGGATGGCAACTTTGTCTCTCCCTCTCCTCATCAATTTCTCAATTAATTCAAGAGAAAAACTATGATTTTCTCTTGAATTAAAATTATTAGAAACTATTTCTAACACCCAATACATTCATACAACCTTCACAAAGCATCAAAATTGGTTGACAAGGCTTCAAAAGCCAATCTAGGGGCTGCCATTGCATCTTTTGTGTGTGCTTGTTGGACAAACTAGAGGGACAACATTTGGGGTCCTAAGAACATCCAAAGAGGCTTCAATTGTGCATCAAGAGGTTAGTACCTAAAAATCTCTCTTTTAGTTAGGGTTTAATTGAATTAAATGTTAATTCACAATCTTTAATGGCAAATGAAATTTTAATGCATGCTAAGATGTGTTTTGGTATGCAATTGGGCATTGGAAATTGATTAGGATCATAAGACACTTGGTGTATCTGAAAGGAGAAATCGTACCCTATTAGATATGATACGCAGTATGATGAGCTATACTGATATGCTCGTCTCCTTTTGGGGATTTACATTAGAATCAGCTTTGCATATTCCGAATAGGATTCTATCAAAATCAGTCTCTTCCACACCTTATGAGATATGGCATGGAAGAAAACTGAGTCTTAAGCATGTTAAGGTTTGGGGTTGTCCAGCTTATATTAAAAAGCTGAACACTGATAAATTGTAAACCAGATCAGAAAAAGGTCGATTTGTTGGATATCCAAAAGAAAGTTTTGGATATTATTTTTATTTGCCTACATCATAAAAGGTTATGGTAAGCAGAGATGTCATATTTCCTGAACAATAGTTTATTCATGAAGGTGGCAAAGGAAGGCAAATAGAGTTAAAATTGGAGAATTCTGATCAACCAACAAATCAAATGGATATAGATCCATCTAGTCAACTTACACCTATTGATGAAACATCTACAGTAATTTCTCGCAGATCGACCAAGATATCTCACCCACCAAAGAGATATGGTTTTCTTCATAAAGATGAACAAGAGTTGTTTACTCATGAAGAAATAAATCATAGAGATGATCCTCTTACCTATGAAAAAGCCATATCAGATATAGATTTTTCAAAATGGATTGAAGCTATGAAATCCGAAATTGATTCCATGCATAAGAACCAAGTTTGGGACCTTGTTGACCCACCTAAAGGTATTGTACCTATAGGGAATAAATGGATTTTCAAGAAGAAAATTAGTTTTGATAGAAAGGTAGAAACCTATAAAGCAAGGCTATTTACGAAAGGATTTCACCAAAGGCAAGAAATCGACTATGAGGAGACTTTCTCGCCTGTTGCCATGCTTAAATCAATTAGGATTTTATTAGCAATAGCTGCATACTATGGTTATGAGATTTGGCAAATGGATGTCAAAACAGCTTTTCTCAATGGAAACATTGATGAAAACATTTTCATAGAATAACCTAGCGGTTTTGAATCCCAAGATGGTTCCAAGGTATGCAAACTTAAACGATCTATTTATGGGTTAAAACAAGCTTCGAGTAGTTGGAACATCCATTTTGATGAAGTCATTAAATCATTTGGTTTTATCAAAAATATGGATGAGCCATGTGTATATAAGAACGTTAGTGAGAGTGCTGTCACTTTTCTTGTTTTATATGTAGATGACATTTTATTGATAGGTAATGACACAAGTATGTTGACAACTGTCAAGGTATGGTTGTCAAATATATTTGGTTTTATTAAGACTTAGAGGAGGCAACCTATATTCTTAGAATTGGCATCTATAGAGATAGAGCAAAAAGAATAATTCGTTTATCCCAAAGTCTATACTTGAAAAAGGTGTTAAAGAGGTTTAACATGGTTGATTCCAAGAGAGGATTGTTACCAGTAAGACATGGTATCCACCTTTCTAAAGAGATGTCTCCAAAAACACCAGAAAAAAGAGATAAAATGGCCAGAATTTCATATGCTTCAGCTATTGGAAGTTTAATGTATGCAATATTATGTACTAAGTCGGATATCACATATGTTGTTAGTTTAACTAGCAGGTTTCAATCCAATCCAGGTTTGAAACACTGGATAGCTGTTAAGAATATCCTTAAGTACTTGAGAAGAACTAAGGATTTATTCTTGATTTATGGAGGTGGTGACTTGCAATTGGATGGTTATACTGATTCTAATTTTCAATCAGATATCGATGATAGAAAGTCTACCTCTGGGTTTGTGTTCATTTGTAATGGAGGTGCAGTCAGTTGAAAGAGTTTCAAACAGAGTATGACTGCTTATTCCACTATAGAGGCCGAGTACATTGCTGCATCAGATGCTGCAAAAGAGGCTGTTTGGATAAAGAAGTTTGTGATAGATCTCACAGTAGTTCCTTTCATTGAGTCAGCAGTTCCTCTCTACTGTGACAACAATGGAGCGGTCATACAAGCTAAGGAACCCCTGTCTCACCAGAAATCCAAACACATAGAAAGGCGCTACCACATTATCAAAGAGATAGTTGGGCAAAGCAATGTAGCCATGTAGAAAATAGCATCAGCCGAAAATCCAGCTGATCCATTCACAAAGCCTATGTCACAAACTCAGTTAGACCGACATCTCGAGAAGATGGGTCTAAGATATTGTAATGAATGGCTCTAGTGCTAGTGAGAGATTGTTAGTAGTATGCCCTAGAGCATATCATTTTATATGTATCTTGTATATATCTTATTAATAAAAGGCAATTTCACTTTCCATTCACATAATATATTTATGTGTAATAGAAAATGTCCATTGATGTTTTGTTAGAAATTTTATTCTTAAGTTGTTAAAAATATGAGTGACAGTATTTCTAGCACAAAGTATCATAAATTGGTTCACAATTGAGGATACTTCACAAAGGACATGACTTATCCAGAAAGATTGTAATCATGTTTGTTCCCAAGGTATTTATATGAGATATAAATAAGATAGAGTGGTGAGTCTCATGCCACATAACAAACATGATAGGCACTTATACATGATAAGTAGGCCGAACCAGTGACGCTCATAACAAGCACATTGTAACATCCTCATTTTCGTAGTCCGTACATTCTACTGTTCCGACAGCTAATGTCTGCCCCGGAAAGTCGGAATGTCTGGAACTACACTTTGGTGATAATGAACAGACATATAATGATGAAATAAATAAGAAGAAAATGCAAGAAAAATCAAAGACAAATGAAAGAGAGAAAATGAAGCTAAGTTAAACGAGCTGGCACCGCAGCGATGGGTGACCGCACTGGGAAGGCCGTTGTCGACCCCAGGATCGCGGGGAACCGTCAGAATTTAATTCCGGGACGTAAGTAAAGGTCTATTGAAATATAATTGACACTAGAATTATTAAAGAAAAATTAATAAATTAGTACAAAGAAAAATGAAAAATCGAGAAACAGACAAAAATCGGTGTTACCGAAAAATCGGGAATATAACCCGAAGTGGGGTATTTTGGTCATTTGACACCTAGAGTTGCCTTTTGACCTCAATTTCCATTAAAAATAAATGGTATTACACTTTAAAAATGTCATGAAAATTTAAATTGTGGTACATTATATAAATAGTGAAAGAATTGAGCTAAATGTGCAAATTAGGAAACTTTTAAATCATTAAACATTAATTTATTGGTTAGTGCTCCACTAACCTTAAATAAATGGGATATATCAAAGTGGAATTAGGCAGAAATCATCATCTTCAAGCTTGAGAAATAACCAGCCGAAACTACCCCATGGAAACTCCATGGCCGACCTTACTTCAACCACCTTGCAACCATGTTTAAGCCCTCATTTCACCATAGTTTCTTCATCAAAGCTTGCACACACACCTTGGGCAGTCTGTTGGAAGCAAAAAGAAGAGGATTTGATGAAGTTTTGGTAAAGCTCAAAAAAGGTTAGCGCTAGTTTTTCATCCCTTGCTTCATTAAAGTTTGTATTAAGGTTGAGATGAGTTGGATGGTGAAGAAATTTAAAGGATTCGATGAGTTAATGATATATTCAATTTTGGATAGCCATGATTATGTGTTGTATTTGAGTTTTTCTTACCTCTAATGGATGGAAATTATGGTTGATTAACTCAAATGGAGGATGTAGTAAGTTAAAATCTAAGTATGTGCATGTAGTGCTTGAATTAAGGGTGTGAAATGGAACTATAATGCTTTGGGCAAACTGCCATATTTGGCAGCATATTAAATCATGAATTTGTGTGTGTGAATATGTTGTTTATTAATGAAATGTAATGGTGTTAAATTGTGGGCAGCATGTGTAGTTAAAATGGAAGTGTTTGTGTAACATAAGTGTTGATGCACATTGAATTTGGGTGGATGTAAATGTTGAAGTTTAATGGTGTATTGTGTGCCTTGTGCACTTGAGTATTCTGCACAGAATGCTTGCTGGAATTGTGTACAATATATATATATATATATATAAGTGCCATTGATTGAATATTGAAGTATTAGGAGGAGGAGGATTGTTAAAATTGGAAGTGTGATGTTCAAATGCAGGTTGTGTATGTTGGCAGCACCTAAATTAGGTCATAAGTGCAATATTGTGAACCCAATTGGTATGAGGCCAATGGGGAGTGAAACTAGACACCAAATAGGCCAATTTCATGTAGAAATGTTGCCAAAATTCTGCCTAGAAACTGACCTTAAAAATGACCAAATCCGGAATTGATAAGTGCAAGCTTAGATATTTGACCATATGAACAGTAGTCCTTGGGATGACCATAACTCACTCAAAACAGGTCCAATTGACCTGAAATTTTTACCATGGTTAGTTTAGACATAGATCTACAATTCTTATAAAGACACCAAAGCCCATAATGGCCAGAACCAAGTCAAATTGCTTGCACAAGTTCGGGTACAAAAACTGCCGAACCAAAAGTGACCTAAAATTGACCAAATTTTGCACTAAAGGTGCAATCTATCCAGCTTTAGTAAATTGACCATATCTTGGTCTATACAACTTAGAATGACCTGAAATTTTGCCCCGAGTGCAATAAGACATAGAGCTAAAATTCTTATGAAGACACCAAAACCTAGAAATGGCCAAAATCAAGTCAAATAGCTTGCACAAGTTCAGGTACCAAAACTGCCAGAACTAAAATTGACCTAAAATTGACCAAATTTTGCACTAAAGGTGTAATCTGTCCAGCTTTAGTAAATTGATTATATCTTGGTCTATACAACTCAGAATGACCTGAAATTTTACATAGAGTGCAATAAGACATAGAGCTACAATTTTGCTTCTTTGACCAGAAGCTAAAAACCAAGAGAAATAGGACTTTAAGCTAGACCAATCTAGCACACAAAAATTAAGAATTTGACATTTACATACAATGATGCTTGAAGCAATTTGGCAATGAATGCCAACTTGTAAAAATGGTAAAATGCACTATATTGGCAGCATATTGAAATGCAAATTGTGACATGTTGATACTAGAATCAACTTATCCATTATGTATAAAAAGGTCAATATTTTCATTGACCAGTGAATTGTGTAATGACTAGTAAACCCTGAAAATAAAGAAATAAATATTGAATCTTGTAATATGCCCTAGTTTGCCTAGTTGACTAGTTTGGATAGGTTGGTATGCCAATAGGATTCTGACAGCTATTCTGTAAATGACTTTATGTCATACTGTGTTTTATGGCTTATTATGCCATACTATGATTTTAATAGCCTATGGCTGTACAGTTTGTGTTATTATACTCGGCTTAATGTCTGATTGATTATATGGCTTTTTAGCCACCGCTTGTTTACACCGGAGATACTTTGTGACCGATGGTGTGACGGCCCGAGGTACTAGGTACCCGGTGCTAGTATATCCGTTTATCGATGCAGTCGGTGTATAGGCTATATGGGCAGTCATTTAAAACATTATTCAATTCAGGAAGCTAAGTTAAGTTAAGTATAATGAAATTTCAATACAATTAAATTAAGTATTGAATGAATGAGTAAAAGAGATTAGCAAAAAAAACATAACAAAAATATAAATTGCAGAACCGTAGAGACTTAAAATACAATACAGTTAGAACAATTTGTATACTGGGTAGTATTACTGAAAAGTTATAAACTAAGCACTTCCAAAGAGGAACAAACTAGTATATAAGATCGTTGATACTAGAAATACCATACCAAATTAAATTGATTCTTGAATATCCTAATTATGATTTATTTCTTTCTTTAATTGTATATATTATTTCTTATTATACTATTGCACCACTAATCATAAATGCTTAGTGCGATGGAATTGCTTCCTCGCGCAGGTACTGAAGGTAAAACCAGTAGATTGTCGACTGAGATTTTTGAAGTCCAGATCTGCAGAAGTGTCAGAAGAATTGAAGGTTGTCACCTCCTCAGCAATGCATGTAGATAGGGCTCATATTTACACATGTTATGTATTTTGTTCATTCTAAGTATAATGTAAATTATTTGTACATCCTGTACTTGACAAATTTATGTAATTAGTTGGAAAATTATGCAAAATAATAAAATGTAAGAATTTTGATATATGAGTTAAGTATCTGATAATGATGATTCTGATTGAGATTGAGTATGAAAAATTTTGAGACTAATTCTGAGTTGTGAACTTGAGTATATATTGAAATTATTTTTGGCAGGTTCAAAAGAACTATTAGTCCAAATTACTGCCGGCACTCTGCTGGATTATCATTAAAATTTTTGAATTTTCCAAATTAGTCAGATTTTGATAAACAGTAAAAATAACCTAAACCTCAGATAAAGTTTTTGAATAAGTAAATCTAGAACTATAATGAAATCAGATAAGATCAAGTGCTCCGGCACGCCGTGTAGCACGCCTTGCTCGGCTACACTGTAGACGGGTGAGGGGTGTTACACACATGGACTTTACTCTTATCAATTCATTGTCATATATCATATCAGTGCATATAATCTTTAGACCTGAGATAACACAGTTATCTTATAGATAGGTGGTTTAAGTTTGATACTGCTTTCATATATGTACTGTGTATGGGTATATGGGCATGTGTTGGCTCTTACTAATTATATATGGAGATAGGTGTTGATCAAGATGGAATCCGTTACCCTAAGTAAATAGGGATAAAATTCTATGTTCATTTAATTGTTCTTGATGTTTCAAGTTCCTAGCTAGGACAGACAGATTTAGTTAGAAAAGAGTTTCTGACAAGAAATCTAATTAATCAAGAATTGAAATTAAAAGAGAACATAATGTTCATAGCAAATGGGGTTTGACATTAACCATGACTCCAGCTCGAATTGGGATTTTGTAACGGAGAGATTCTAGTGCATGGTAACATATTATTAAAGGTTCATTTAAGGTATTCCTTATTACTAATTAGGTGGCCATGGCATACTATGCTAGGTGTCAACCATGGTCTATGAGATGTCTGAAATGATTTAGAGAAATTATTTACGGTAAGAAAAAGTTCTAATGATATTAAGAGTTAATATTATTTCTCATTGCCAATAAGTAATGGGCTTAGTAAGTCACACATCTACATAAGCTAATGACCATTTAAAATGTGATTTAATTGATTAATTAAAGAGTTTAATTAATTAATTAAAGAAGTTTGGTTTGCAATAAGATTGCAAAGTCCCTAGCATGACTTGAAACCAAATCTAGGTTATTGGATGTATATTATAAATTAAATTTATATTTAATTTGATTAAATATGAATTTAATTATGAGAAATTAATTAATAGAGATTAATTAATTAATTAATTTATATTTGATATAAATTGATTTAAAGAGGGGAAATTATAATTTTGTGTTGAGAACTCAAATTAAAAAGTAAGGGCAAATTGGTCTTTCCACATGGTGATATGTGGCACCATGAGATTGTGACACATGGCACCATGTGATCTTGCCACTTGTCTTTCTATGATGGAAGACCATATGTCATGATTTAAATGGAGCTTGAAACTTGGCTTCATAGGATTAAATCAAATAATAACAAGATGGGATCTTGTGATGACATGTGGCAAGGGAGTAAGTTAGGGTTTGACCTAAGTATATAAAGAAAAGTTATAAAGAAAAAACACAATCCTCTATCTTTTCTCTCAAGTTGGATGGCAACTTTGTCTCTCCCTCTCCTCTTCAATTTCTCAATTGATTCAAGGGAAAAACTATGATTTCCTCTTGAATTAAAATTATTAGAAAGTGTATCTAACACTCAATACATTCATACAACCTTCACAAAGCATAAACCCCATCTCAAAATTGGTTAACAAGGCTTGAGAAGCCAATCTAGGGGCTGCCATTGCATCTTTGGTGTGTGCTTGTAGTGGACAAACTAGAGGGACAACATTGGGGTCCTAAGAACATCCTAAGAGGCTTCAATTGTAACACCCTCACTGTAGCCATTCCGTACATTCTACTATTTCAGTGATCAGTGTTAGTCCGACAGCTAGAACATCTGGAAAAATATTTAGACTAGAGTGAGGAGTTATAAATAACTCAAATAATGGTAAGAAAAATTTAAGGAAAAATTTTAGAAATGAAATACAACCAAGTTAAATGAGCCGGTGCCCTATCGATGGGTAACCCGAAGGGAAGTTGTAGTCTTCGCAGCTAGAAATCCTAAACCTGGGAGAAAATTCATGAAATAATTCTTGGAACTCCAGAGAAGAGTCATTAAGGTTTCGATGGCATTAGAATTCCAAGAAAATGCTTAGAAAAATTTTTAGATCGGTACAAACGATTTTGGCTCGATAAGCCAAACGGAGAGCATTTTGGTCATTTCGTCTTCAGAGATGATTTTTGGCCAACTTGTCCAGTTAAATAAATAATTTATATGATATAAAATATGAATAAATAATGCTAAAAATTGAATTGAAAATGAGTAGAAAAGAAAAGAAAAGAAAATGGATGAAAATTTGAATTTTGACATCACATGATGTCATTAAGCCACTTCCACCCAATCACCTTGCAACAAGCCACTAAAAACCAAATTAAAAAGAGATAAAATAAGGAAAATGGAAAAAAGAATTCTGCACTTCACCTTTCTTCTTTGGCCAACCCATATCTCTCTCTCTCTTCCTCCATTGATCTTCATCCTCCAAGCTCCATTTTTCACTTAAAATCACCATGAAAATCACTTTATTTCTTCATTAAATTTGATCCCTGCACTTTTATTAACCCCTAAGCAGCAAAAAGAAGAGGAGAATTGAAAGTTTATCAAGTTGGGAATTCCATCAACCAAGGTTAGTGCTATCTCTTTCTCTCTCTCTCTCTCTCTCTCTCTCTCTCTCTCTCTCTCTCTCTCTCCCTCTTCTTATTTTCATGTTAGGATTTAAAAAAAAAAAATCAATTAGAAATTGTGGAAAAAGAAGAAAAATATGCATGATAGGACCACTTCAAATTTTGACAGCCAAGAGAGGGTGAGGATTTTGATGATTTACTTACAATTAAATTTGTGTATTGATGTCAATTGATGTGTATATATGGATTGGAGTTGGGGATTTTAGGAGTTGCATGAGATTGAGACTTTGATTAATTAGGGTTTGTGATGAATTGAGGGTTATTGTATTTTAATGTTAAGTGGAGTTTTAATGGTCAATTAGTGACCATTTGGCTGAGTATAATGAGGAATTGAAGTGAATTGTAGCTTTGGATTTGAGGTTGGGTGTGCTGCCTTGAGTGACCTGCAGGACTGGATGTGAGTCCAGCAAGTTTGGGCAGCTATAATTTGAGTTGTGTAGGTTCAATTGGTACAAGGCCAATTAGACATGAAATTAGACACATAATGGCACAACTTTGATGAAGGAACCCTATCCAGAAAACAAACTTAGGATACCCTAAAAATTGACCAAATCCGAGTAGCACCAATTCTGCCAGGGCAAAATGACCAAATGAACAGTGTTAATTTACTTGGTCATAACTCAGTGTAGAAAAGTCCAATTGACCTGAAATTTATATCAATGGAAAGCTTAGGCAAATTAGAACAACTTTCATGTAGAACAAAAACTCAAATTCTGGACTTAACTAAATGAAATTGCTAGCCAAAATTGAACTACCAAATCTGACAGAACAAAAAATTGCCCAAAAATTCTAGGTAAAGGCAATTCGACTAGTTATGGTGAAATAGCCATAACTTGAGCTAGAAAACTCCAAATTGGGTGATTCAAAATGTGAAATATAATTAGACACAATAAGGAACAACTTTGATGAAGAACATTTGGCCAAATTCTCACTATAGAATGGCCTAATGGAACAGTGAACTCTAGCACCCAAAACTGAAATTTTTTATTTATTTTCCATTAGTTAGAAGTATGGATTGACAACTAATGTCAACAATTTTGGGAATCAAAATGTGGTAAATCTATGTGATTAAAACTCATATAACTATTATATATGAGAAAGTCAATATTTTGACTTAAATGACCAAATGAATAGTAACCTTACATGTTAAGTACAAATATTCAAGAAATAACTTTGTAATATGCCCTAGTAGGCCTAGGGTGATTGGATTGGATAGGTTGGCATGCCAATAGGGTTCTGATAGCAGTACTGCGTATGGCTTCATGCCATTCCGTGATATGATAGCCTATGGCTATACTGATTATGATGTTATACTTGGCTTTATGCCTTATTGTATTTATGGCTTATTAGCCATTCTGTCTGCACACCAGGAGACACATTATGACCGATGGTGTGACGGCCTGAGGTACCTGGTACCCAATGCTAGTTTACCCGTTTATCCAATCCGGTCAATTTGTATAGGTTACTTGGACATGGAAAAGTATAAATGTAATTGAATTGATTATTAAAGGAAGTAAGGAGATTAAATATCAAGATAAAGAACAAGAATGATTACAATAAAATGAGGCTTTAAATCATCAAGAAAACAATTAATAAAATGCTAGAAAGAGTTAATATCATAAGATGTAATTAGCCTTCGACTAAACAATAAGTTAGTAATTATTTATTTCTTATAAGCACAATAACTAGGAAATTTTTACTTTTATTTGCATATTATATTTTCTTTTATTATTGGCACCACTAAGTTTTATGCTTAGTGCATCGCTTTTACAACGCGTAGATATTAAAGATTTGGCCAGAGAGCCCAGCAGATCACAAACTGGGTGAGACTTGTATACAGATCTATATAGTTTCCGTGTCACCTCACAGACTACAGTGCATTGGTAGGACACTAGGTCCCATTTTGGTATTTTGTACTGTTTGTATTTTGTAATTAAACTTTTATTTTCTCATGTATAGTTGAAACTCATGTAATATATTTTGGTATTAATGCAAATATTTATAATTTGTGTTTATAAATGAAAATTTAGTATTTATTTGTGATTTGTACATGATTATCATGTGAAATGAATGATTGACAAATAGAAGAATTTTTGAAATATGATTGAGAAATATTGAGATTATGTTGATATAATGGAGTTTGAGAATGATGGGAAATGTATTGGAAGTGTTTTTCACAGGTTCCAAAGAACTTTTTTATTTATTTTTAGCCGGTACTCTGCTGGATTTTCTATAAAATTTTCGGAACCTCAAACGAATTTATAATTTCAATAAATGACTTAAATGAGTCAAATTTCACAAATTGCACTTCATAACCAAAAAGAAATAAATTAAGAAAGGATATAAATAAATGAGATAAAAAATGGGGTTCCGGTACACTGTGTGACATAACTTGCTTGGCTATGCTGTAGACGGGTAACGGGTGTCACATCAATTATGCATCAAGAGGTTAGTACCTAAAAATCCCTCTTTTAGTTATGATTTAATTGAATTAAATGTTAATCTACAATCTTTAATGGCAAATGAAATTTTAATGCATGCTAAGATGTGTTTTGGTATGCAATTGGGCATTGGAAATTGATTAGGATCATAAGACACTTGGTATGGTGCATGTAACCTTAGAAATAATTTTTGAAATTCAAGGTTCTAATGCCTTTTATTCACACTTCCACTCCTTCAATAAGATCCAAGATGCAATTATCATTAGACTCAAAAATATTAATTTTATCTATAGGGTCTAAGATGAAATTATCATTAGACCTAAAATATTTTAATTATTACTTGATTTATAAAGTTTAAGATGGAATTATTATTAAACTCTAAAAATCTTATAATTTGATTCTATATTTATATATTTTAATCCTGAGGATTTAAGATTAAATTATCATTAAATCCAAACAAGCTTTTTAATTAATCTAAGATACAATTATCATTAGACTTCAAGATCTTAATTTATTAATTTTAATTTAAAGGGGCTTAGAATACAATTATCACTAATCCGTAACATCATTATTACAAATTAGAATGCGAAGGCTAGACCCCAGCAAGTGCATTGCCAATAGAAATTTGAGAGTGCACCAACCCATGGGATAAATATTCTCTTTCCAAGTTCAATTCAAGACCAGCCTCACCCAAAGAACTATATAGCAAGTCTTCATTGTCTTGATCACATCCAGAAAAGTATTAATAAAATAGATCTCCACTCACTATAATTGTAAAAATCCAATACTAGGTTTAACAGAATTAGCCATCTAAGTCCTCAAATGCCGAATAATCAATATTAATTGTGATCAACCAAATATTTTCTGTCAAGTGAAAGATTGCAGTCCATATGAACAAAATGATAAGTCATCTAAATGGCCATTGATGCACTCTATTTATTCACTCATTTGCAACTATAAAACTTTAACCAACTCAGGAGATACTTCAAATATTAAAGCTTTCCAATTACTTCAAAAATAAAATGCTATTCATGTACTAATAAAGAGGATAAGAAATTTTATTCTACATGAACTGCAGAATTGTTTTACCCCAATAAAAAATAAAAATAAATAAAAAAATAATGGATATTCAAGTAAATCAAGAGACACAACATGATCCCAGAATAACATTTCGATTTTTATATTAGCACAAATATGACAATAAAGTTACCCTTTTCCAAATTATAGAAATTGTCAAAGAACAAGAAAGTCAGTAAATGGTAAGCACACAACCCAAATACAACATTCTTCCATTTATCCATTATCACATAGCAACAATAAAAACATTTTGCAATATTTAAATTTGGATGAAGAAATCAAACCCCTCTCCTTCTTATTGAAACATCAATCTAGAGCAAAAATGAGAAAGGGGAAGCTGCGATGGTGCAAGGTCACCGAAGATGGAGCATGTCTGAGGTGGATTTCGAGTTTGGTCCACTGAAATATACTGGTCCTAAATCAGTGTCGCTGGTGAGGAGGACTAAACTATTAAAGGTATTGAGAAATTGCTCTAGCTATGGAGAGTGAGCATTGATGATGAAGGAATCTGCTAGTGTTGGCGTGAAGAGGAGGCAAAATAGGTCTTGGGTCTACTGGTGATGGAATGGAGGAGTGAGAATTGTGGTTCTTCAGTGGTGAATATGATGGAAAATGGTCCCTACTGATCTGATGCGTGTAGGTTTTTATCAGAGAATTCTGTATCGAGAACAGAAATGTGAAGAATAGAGTCAAAAGGGGAGAAGAGGGGTTTTTTAACAGATAACTAGGAAGCTTTGGAAGTTTTACAAAAATTAATTCATCCTTAATTAATTTCTATCGTCTTCTATTTCTCCTAAAAAATAAAATGGGAGTATATCTCAAACTTAATGGCTAAAATTAAGACCTAATAGAATATTTTTCCTCTTTCTAAAAAAATAAAAATAAAAAAATAGAATTCAGGATAAATTGAAACTGTGAAATCAAAATCAAAATTGAATCCAAACAATGAATTTCATTCACTTTTAATTTCTCTTTTTTTTTAATTAAATGACAAAAATAAAATTACAGTTTTGAAACCTAAAATTAAAATTAAAAACGAAGATAAAAAAAATGCAGTGAAGATTGAAATCGAAAATGCCAACCAAAATTTAAAATAAATTGATTTTTATTTTTCTTCTCTTTTACTTTACTTTTATTTTATTTATTTTATATTTATTATTTTTTTTAATTTTATTTTAGGGCAGACAAAATATAGTGTCTATAATGATGAATAAAATATGCTATTTATATCTAATGTGTTTTTGTGACAAGTTTAGCATAATGAGATTATACCATATGATAGAATTTGGTAAATATGTTTCAAACATGCTAAAAAATTAATCATATGTAACCTACCAAATTTCTTCACATTTCAATACAAGGCAATCACCTTGCCTAAAGGTATTCCAAAAGCTATCTCAAAGATACCAAAATGAGAAATAAGTAATTCAGCTTGACAAAATAAACTTTGAATCTTCAAACATAAGATAAGTTTTCAGCTAAACAAAATAATTCATAACTAGCCAACTATATGGTTGTACAAAATCACACTTTACCTTTATCATCTTCAATGAACTATTCATGCTAAAATGCTTCATTTGTATTTCCCTTTCCTTTTGTCGGTATGTTTGTAGTTGTCTTGGATCTAGTACATGAAGCATTATACTGAGATGATGGTTATGATGGTTGATAAGATAAAGCTTAAGATCCATTTGGCTAAGATGAAGGCTAGGAGGGTGCTTGAGATCCAATTGGCTAGGATGATGGCTATTGTATTAGATGCACTTGTGTTGGTATTCCTCTAGCTACTTTAGCAGTTACTATTGGTCCATATGCAACTTCAACTGTCCTCTTGATACACTTTATCATATATGTATTTTAAGGCACCTTTGTGTTGCATTTCATAATATTTAGGTTGTTAACTTCAAGAATTTTACTTAGTTTTATCAATTTTTGTTAGTTTTAATAATCTCTACTTAATTTCGTGTTTTTGTACCTTTTCAGGTGATTTAATAAGGAGCCAAGGCATAGAAGTTAATTGAATATGTTGAGAAGTCAGAAAAGTCAAGGAAGAATGCTACACAAACTACACGGGTCGTGTAAAACCAAAGCCCACCCCATGAAACATTCTGGCTATGAGAACCTAAAGAAGCTTGAAAGGACTCAAGTACATGGGCCATGTATTTGACCCCGTGTAATATGCCATGCCCAGTGTAATCTTCTGTTCTCCCTAAAATAAGAAATACAGAGTGGTCCAGAAACTTACATGGTCTGACCAGTGCAGTGCCATACGGGCCATGTAAAATGCACCTAACAAAACTTTTAATTTGACCTGGATTCTGCTGCATTCATTTTGAACAGACTTTTAAGACTTTTGGAACTCTGAAACAAAACCTCTAAGCACCTTATATAAATACTAGAAGACAAAAACAAGTAGAAAGGAATTTGTTTTGCTTTCAACCCTAGTTTTCTAAGTAAGTTGGAGACAGTCTGCATCAAAAGCTCAAGAGAAGGATTCTCAGCTAAAGTTTAAAAAGTCCAAGGCTACAGACCCTTGTTCTGGGTTCTTTTGTTATACTTCTTCAAATTTTTTTATTTTTTTATTTTAATTTTAATATGTTTTTTAAACTCACCTTGAGTAAGTAGTTTGTGTAATTCTAGGATTAGGAAAGTAGCATTCTCAAATTCTATTATGGATCTATGCTAAAGTTATTTAATAAATCTAAGTTTTGTTCTTTGATTTAATCTTCTGTGTTCTTAATGCATCTATGTGTTGGTAACCACTTAGTTATGATATAAGATACTAATTGAAGAACTAAAAGGTGAAGGTTAGTATTGGAAATCAGGATTTTGAACCTAGAAAATCTGACCTAGAGATAGGCTGAAATCCTTTGTGGAGTTCAATAATTAATCAAAGAGCTAAAAAGGTTTTAATTAAGATTGATCGCCATGAAAGTATGGTTTAGGTTAATTAAAATACACCTTAGGTGCCTTGAAAGAGGACTTAAGATATCTTAGGATTAATTTCCATCAAAGTAATAATTCTCAATTTGTTGAATAGGTAAAGTTAAGTCTATAATAAGGTTGAAGTGTGAAATCCTAATCCTAGAATTGTTTATTTGAATTGCTTTTTAAATTTAAGTTTACTACTTTGCCTTCTTTTATTCTCAACATCTCTAGTTAGTTTAAATTATTTAATTTAAATCTCTCTCATCATATTCGATAGTCTAAACAGTTAAAGTAGCTATCTAGCTTGGTACTTACAAATTCCTTGTGGGAACGATACTCTATTCACTATTATATTACTTGCTCATGATCCGTGCACTTGCGTAGTTGTAAACTAACAAACACTTCTCACATGGCATCTAGAAAAAAATTACAACTTTTAACTCATGCAATGTTGCACTATATATACACAAATATATACAATATAAGTATGACATTTATGAAAGAATCATAACTTATTACCCTTGCATGCACAAAGCCTAAGTTCACTTATATCATAACACCATATCCTGCTCTTGTCTAAAAAAAGAAAATTACAATGCACTAGCTATTAGTGAATACACTAAGAAGTAAAACATAAAATATGGATGACAAAAACATTACCATCATCCTTTCTTTTGCCTTATTTCTTATTACAATTCACATTCTTGGTAATTTTGCACACTTGGCACAGTAAACATGCTCCACCAGTGGGACCAGATGGCACACACCCTTCAGTTATGTTGGATTGGATAATCCCACTTATTACCCTAACTTTAATGTGATGAAGTCTTGGTCTGCCCCTCTTGTTTTATCATTGGCATAAGCATTATATGTTAATGTAGCATGCTTAACACAAGGTTAGATAACAGCTTAAAGATTAAAGAAAAATTAACAATGCACATTACCTTTGGTGGCCATTTAGCTGCTAGTTTATCCAAGTTTGGAGCCCTCTTTTGTTATGGCCAATTTACTAGCAATACTGGCAAGTCATTTCCATTCCAGCTTTACTCATTGTAGCTTGAGATGACCCTTCTTCTTCAATTATGTCCTTTTTTATATATTTTTTTTTAGGTTTACCTAGCATCCCCTTGTATTCATGTGGCAAAATGGGTGTATCATTGACTTAGGGCTAGATGTTAGCAACATATATAGTCCATGGGCAACTCCCTGAACATCTAGCCTCCATCCTTAACTCATAAGTTCTTTTCCATCCTATATCGTAACCATTAGATATTGCATAATTTTGCACACATTCCCTGAATTGTTTGCCCATTCTTAAAGAGCATGTCTATAACAAAATTAAACGAAGTGTGATCACAGCTTGAATTTTACAAAATTTGCCTTTTCCTTTTCTTCTTAGTAGGTTCCCCTAAATCATTCCTATCCTAGCATAAGGATTTTCAAAACCATCATCCTTAGACTCTTCATACTCACTAACATTCTTAGTTTCATCACAAATATTACTTGCACCATGCACATTACTTTTATGATTAGGATAAGAAGTCCCTAACATGTTATCAAATGCATCAACACTTGCACAATGACGCACAAGTGTTTCTTTAACTGCCTTCTTATTTTTTAAAGTAATTATAAAATCTCCATCATCAGTCTCATATTCAACAATCAAACTCTCATCAATTAAGTTTTCTCCCTCATTATTAACTGTGAGCTAAAACTCCTTATCACTACTTTCATTGAACATAGGTGCATCATGGAATGGCATTTCTGTTTAAGGTTTACCAATTGGCTCAACATTTTGTTCACATAAATTTACATCATTAATGCACTCATCCACAACTGCACTAGCATGCTTGCCAACTTTCCTACTCCCAGAACCATAATGCAGGCCATAAAATTCATATTCATTTATATCCTAATTATTAGTAATAGTCTTTGAACTCTTACCATTATCTTCCTTGAACTCAATGAAGATCTTAAGAAAACCAAATTTATTTCTTTCCTCCCACATTTGTGTAACTTTAGTATCATTATAAACTAGTGCTTGGAAGTCCCATGACCCCAGGTTTATAATATCCTATTTTAGACATGTCACAATACCCCTCCTCCTTGCACTTCATAACAATATACTCATAACCCATTTCATGGCAATCACTCCAACCACCCATAATATATGTCCCACCAACGTAGGCATAAACTAGATCCTCACTAAATTTCCCACCAATATGCACCTCAACAGGACATTTGTAATCACAGTATAAATATAAAAAATATAATTACCTTTTCTACTTAATAAGTAATTAATACATAAATCAATATTAATTTTGACTTTTACAAGAATAAACCCTAACTACATGGCAATAATCCTAACTTGTGCATGCAAACAGTCACCATGCTATGTAGTTTGGCTTGGATATCATTGAAATCAATAGGAATAACAAACAAAATTCATTGGATATTCTAATCAACTTTCATATTTAATATAAAATTTCATTGACTTCAATAGCATACACAATAACCTTCACGAAATCATATGTATTAGTAATTAAGGCATATATATAAAATATCTCTTTTTCTTTGTCTTTAAAAGTTGCCTCTAATCACCAACTTTTTTTCTTCATTTGGCTTGTAAAAGTGAGGAACACTACACACCTAGCCTCAAGAAATTATTGATGACATAAAGTTACGGTCTATCTTCCACTTAGCTGGCTCCACTATGGGTGCCAGCACAACGCAGATTCATTCATACTTTGTCTCACCCCCCCCCCCCCCCCCCACCCTCTCTCTCTCTCTCTCTCAATAAAAGGTTAGGGTTTTAGGGATTTCACATTTGACTTGAGCATATTAGTATTTAGGGAATTGTATTTTAATTTAATTTCTTATTTTAATTAATTGTGTTAACTATGGTTGGTTTATTAACTCTAGTTAAGTGTTGTTAACTCAACCAAATTAACCATGATGAAGTCTAGTAATCCTATGTGTCATGTGAGACTCACCTAAATAGAATTAAAAAGCCACATGTCATGATACATCAGTAGGCAGACACTTTCCCCAATTTTAGTTTTAAATTTAGATAAAATTTATCTCGATTTTGAAAATTTTGAACAATTGATTTAGAGTTAGAAGAATTAGATTAAAATGATAAAACTCGCAAAGGTTTTGATTTTTGAAGTTATTAGGCCTTTTAAATATAATTAGCTTTTTAAATTTTTTAGTCAATTTAAAAAGTATTGATAAATTTGATAATATAAATTATTATATGAAATTACAAGGAATTACATATATAGTAAATTCTTAAAATACAATTTAATTGTAAAATATACACAATAAATTAAAAATAAAATAGCATGAGAAATATCAAATTTAAATTATAAATCAAACCAATTTAATTATATTAAAATAAAAAAGGTAATTAGAATTACTATATTGTTAACTAAATGATATAAGCTAAATTATTGTTAACTATTTTTTAATAAAAATCAAAATAGAGCATTTAAAAAGTAATACTGTATGATGCGAGTCAAAGTTTTATTGATTTAATATTATCAAATGACAATCAACATAGTGCTAGTACTAACTTAAGAGCAAATATAAAGCGAATCTAGAGGTAGACAACTTATTAATGGAAATATGAAAAATATCTTTTCCAAAGCAAAATTTCTTCGGTGGTATTTCTTACTACCTAATATCTGATGCCACAATCAATCTCCGCACATCCATTGCATACCTTCTCATTTTCCTTTCTTTTCTCATTGTTTAGACACATCCGAAAGAAAGGAGAGCTAATTTTTTACGGTTAATATTCAAATTTTAGTTTAAAGAAAAAAAAAGAGAAATTTTAATTTTGCCTTTGAACTTTATAACTGTCATCTTTTTTTTTTTTTTTAACTCTAATTAAAACTCAAACTTAATGTTTCATTACTCTAAAAATAATTTTAATACCATTGAATTAAAATTTATTGATCGATAATTATTATTCTTCATGAAATATTTATTGATAATATAGCTTTAGATATAATAAATGGGTCAGATAAATTTAGATTATTGCCAACGTTGCTTTAGGTTATCTATAAATCACTATATGCAAAAAAATTTATATTACTTTTTAAGTTTTTTTTTATGCTATTGTGAATTATTTTAAAGTAAAATATTGAATTTTTTTAAAATTAGTTTAATCAAAATCAAACGAATTAGCTCCAATCATGTCATATTGACTGTTGACTTGATAGTTAATTTTGTAAATGTAAATTTGAATATTTTGATTTAAAATACAAAATTTTAAGTTTTCTTTTTTTTAACAGAGGTAAACTTCATTGAAGGACCTACAAAGAGGCCAGAGAAAATACAACAGAGACCTGCTCCAATGGGTTACATGAAAAGGAAACATCATGCAAGGCCTCAAGCAAATGGGCCGCTGAATTACAACCTGTTCTTACATGATGGAAAACTAAGTTTCTGAAAGCATTACAAGAAATTGAAATGTCCATCATGATGCCTTCTATCTTGCTAAAATTCAACTCCCCATTTGCTGCTGAAATAAGCTATTTAGAATCTCCTTCGATAATGACTGAATCCAACCCTTTTGCAGAACCTAAAAAGATAGCCTCTCTACAAGCTAAAGCCTCTAAAATCAAGGGATCTGTTAACCCTGGGTATTTCTTATAGCTCCAACCCATGGGGTCGCCAGCATTGTTGCGAGCTAGAACAGCTACTGCCTTTAAATTTGTTTGAAGACTTAAAGCTGCATCAAAATTCACCTTGAAGGAGCCCCAAGCTGGAGGGGACCAAGATTGTATGGAACTAATAATTTTCGCATGAAGAAGGGAATGATCTTGTGAAACAAACTGATATTCTTCAAAAGAATTCAAAGCCATCACAATAACCTCAAGAAAACTCAGCCTCTAATTGCGTAAGATTAATGAATTCGTGCTTGTCCATATTGCCCATAGAAAATGAACCAATATTAGAATCAGTTCCGAGCATTGATCATTATTTTTTATTTGCGCTATCAACTCATTCTAGCAATCTGTCATATGATCACTCACTGGCAAGGAATAGCGTAAATTAAAAGGGGAATGCCACCATATTTCAATAGATCTATGGTAGGTTAAAAAAATAAATGCTTCAAAGACTCTCTTCCCCATAAAAGCTACATTCTGAAGGAAAATTTGGAAGTCTCTGAAGGAGTAAAGATCATGCTGGAAGTCTTTCTTAAAGAAATTTCCAAAGGAAAAAGGAGATTTTTTTTGGAAGGTGAAGTTGCCAAATTCTTTTCCAAAAAGTAAAATCCAACGTTGACTGGTTGGTCCTGAACTAGTTCCCATATAACCATCTGAAGCCAAATGACACTCACTGGCTAAGTGATAGCCTGATTTTACTGTGTAGATCCCCTATTGATTGTAGTGCCATATTAACTTATCTTCTTTCCTTATTAAACTAATAGGAATTTGGAGAATATTAGCAACTTCCTCCTCTTCAAAGTTCTCTCTAAGCAAATGCAGATTCCAAGAGTTAGTATATCGCTCTATAAGTTGCGAAACCTAGATAATGCCCGAATTACTATTTTCCTTAACTCTTGGAGGGGAAGAAAAAGATGTTGGAATCCAATGCTTAGATTTGCACAGTACTGAATGTCCCCTGCTGATGCTCCATCTTAAACCCTTCTCCAAAATCTTTCTACCCTAGAGAATGCTCCTCCAGCCCAAGGATGCATGTCTAGACACTTGAGCATCCACGAAGGAAGAGAAAGTGAATTATTTCCCTTTTAAGAGCCTTGCTAATAAAGAATTCAGATTTGATAGGAGTCTCCAACCTTATTTAGCCAATAGTGCCATATTAAAATACAGAAGCTCCTTAAATCCCAATCCACCCTTAGACTTTGCCTCACAAATTTTATCCTAAGTGATCCAATGGATTTGCTTCTCCTCCTTCTGTTGCCCCCACCAGAAGTTTGCTACGAAACTGTTAATATCTTTACATAGCACATTAGGTAATATGAAACAACTCATAGAAAAAACTGGAATGGCCTAGGTAACAGCTTTGATTAAAACTTCCTTACCCCTTCCCTGCGAAAGGAGTTTCTCTTTCCAACCCACCAATTTGCTCAGAATTTTTTCTCTAATAGCATTGAAAGCTTGTTTTCTTAATCTCAGAATAGAGGCTGGAAGTCCGAGGAATAGATCTTGGCCATTAGCGTTACTATTCCCCAACACCTCAGAGATGCTAGTCTTCAATTCTTTTGAGGTATTTTTACTAAAAGCAATAGCAGACTTCTCAAAGTCAATTAATTAACCACTTGCTAAAGCATATTTTTGGAGGACAACCTTGATAATATGAGCTTCTTCAACTGAGGCCTTGGAAATAAGGATTGAATCGTCTGCAAATAAGAGATGAGTGACAGAGTGTCCCCTTCTGGATATGGACAATCCACTAAGCCCTGATCTCTTAATCATATGAGAGAGTCCCTCTACATAGATAAGGAAAAGGTAAGGTGACAGGGGTCCTCTTGTCTTAGTCCCCTTGTTGGACGAATAAAACCAGATTTATGACCATTTAGCTGCAAGGAGTAACTCACTGTAGAAACACATTCTATTATCCAAGCAATCCATTTTGGATGAAAACCCAATTACTGCATTATATGGGTAAGGTGACAGGGGTCCCCTTGTCTTAGTCCCCTTGTTGGACGAATAAAACCAGATTTATGACCATTTAGCTGTAAGGAGTAACTCACTGTAGAAACACATTCTATTATCCAAGCAATCCATTTTGGATGAAAACCCAATTGCTGCATTATATGGAAAAGATAATACCATTCTATACACTTATAGGCCTTGCTGACATCAAGTTTGACTGCCCTCCCATAATTTTGACCCCTTCTTCTCTGCTTAAGATAATGCATAATTTCATGACTTACCAAGATGTTGTCTGATATCAGTCTTTCTATAGTGAAGGCAAGCTGCTCTTCTCCAATAATTCTATCCATAAAAGGTTGTAAACGTTGAACTAGAGTCTTGGAGATAATCTTATAAACTGAACAGAGACCTATAGGCCTTAAATATTTCATTGACTGCACATTTTTAAATTTAGGGACCTAAGTTATGATTGTATGGTTGAAACCTTTAAGTAATTTCCCTGAATTGAAAAACTGTTTGATTACCATATAAATATCAGTTTCAAGTACATGCCAATAATGTTGGTAAAAAAAAGCAGTAAAACCATCTTCCCCTGGTGCCTTATTTGGATTTATGGCAAAAACTACCTTATTAACTTTTGCTAAAGAAATTGGGGCAACTAGAGAATCATTCATACTTTCAGTGATTCGATGCTGGAGATTCTGCATTACTTCAGAAAGGAAGGATGGTTCAGTGGAAGTATAAACCGATTTAAAATAGCTTAGCGCTATATCTGTTACTTCATATTGACCCCATCGCCATAGACCATTAATATCCTTTAACCCAGCTATGTGATTTCTACACCTCCTCTGAACAACCTTGGCACGAAAGAAACTTGTATTGCAATCACCTAAATGCAACCATTGTTGTCTTGACTTTTGAGCCCAGTAGCTTTCCTCCCTATTAATTTCTATGATCAAATTCTACTCAATATCTCTAATTTCATCCCAATTGCATCTTCTCCTGTCTCTTTTTATCAAATCCAGCTACTCTTGTAATTGTTGAATTCTCCTGCTAGAATTATGATTAGCCAGTTTATTCCAATCCAACAGAGCATGTCTGCATTTTTTAAGCTTAGAAAAAACTCAAAAAAGATGAGTGCCCCTTTGGTTCTCTTACCAAGCCAACATAATAATACTCTCAGCCTGTTGGTTCCCTTTCCATCGATTATCAAAAAAGAATCATTTTTTGGCTCTTGACAGAGGCGGTTTGATTGTAATTAGGATCGATCTGTGATCCAAGCCCCGATCCTCCAGATGAACCACTGAAGCTGTTTGATGAAATGATGACCAATTAGCAGAGGCTATACTCCTTTCTATTCTTTCTTGAATATTTGCTTGCCCATGCACCTATTATCCAAGTTATAATTGGACCCCTATATCCCATGTCTATAAGGCCCCAACCATCCATGAATTGTCTAAAATGGACCATGCTTGAATGATTATTACTAGTCTCCCCAATTTTTTCCTTAGAAGAGAGGATGGCATTGAAATCCCCTGCTAGCATACAAGCATCTAAAGCATTAATTTTATAATCAAGCAGCATTTGAATTGAGCATATCAGAGATTATCATCAGAACTCAAATAGAGCAACATCAAATCCCATTCAACATTAGATTAGTGGTCCATAATTCTACAATGATAAAAGAACGATTCAGCTCTCAACATAAACATAGTGATGTCTTCAGGCCAAGCTAAACATAAACCACCAGCCAGACCCTGGGGCTTTACAAACATCATATCAAAAGACCCACATTTATTTAATCTGGATTTTACAAAAGAGGAGCAGTTTTTAGTTTCCATAAGAAAGATAATCTCTAAGGATTGAGATCTATAAATCCCTTTAATATACTAGATTATCAAGGGGTTCCCCAAACCATGAAAATTCTAGCTTAGAACTCTCATTTGGCTGTGTAGGTCCATTTGGGGCTTGCTACCTCCACCCCATCAGATTGAGATGCATCTTTGGTTATCTTGATTGCTGGATGAGCTTCAAGAGAATGATTCAAAATTCTTGCAGAGTGAAACCATGTGGTACCAGATAAGAGATAGATCTTCCAAAGAATAAGGCTTTTTATGAATAAGCCAATTCATTTGGGACCCTGTGGATCCACTCTTTTTTATGAACAGTTTTTGAAATTGTCAATATAAAGAAGTGGTATGACTAAATTCGAAGAATTTTTCTGCCTTTCATGATTCCATATAATTTCTTGATTCTTATATTCATGAAAGATTCATTCTAATTGCCAGTCTCCACTAAGATAGTTTCCCAACCTCTTTTTCCTTCTCTTACCTTTTCCTGCGAGCTTTTAGTCTCCTCCGAGTCGATTTTATGAATTGAGATGCTTGTCTGATGTCATTTTGCTCCTAGCTAGCCTCTTCTAGTGTCTTTTGGAACTACTAGTTGTTGCTGCAATCTTAGTTGATGAAGGTTGATTATCTGCATTAACTATTTTTTCTATTCCTAGGCCAAACATAGCGATATCCATGGACACTAGCTGGTCAACAGAGAAGAATTGTTCAGGTCCAAGAGCTTGCTTACATGTATCTACAGGCTTGCCCAAAATGGAAAGGTCTATCTTCCTCTTTTCTCAATTAGTTTCTTTTATAAGCTTGGCTTCGTTGGTGTTGGCAGATAGGTCCAGTTTAAAACTACTGTTGATTTCTGGGCCTAAACTTTCCTTCTGCTCTTGGTCAACTTTAGTATTGGGCTTTGTATATTTTTGGGCCTGATTTGTAAAACTCTATTTTCCATGGTGGTTTCTATCTTTTTACTTTGCTTTGCCCCAGTGGGGGAAAACCCAATAAAAGAAGAGACAAATTTATCCTTTTGCCCTATAATATTGAGAATATCTTTCCCTTATTGTGAATAGGCTACTACAAAATTTGGATCAGAGAGCAAACTAGAAGTTTGGGTCTGGAAATGATCAATTAAGAAAGGAAATTTCTCAAAAACCTCCTTTATGTTGACTCCTGGCCTTCTAATAGAGGTGAGGTACTGGTGGAAGAACTGAGGAAAGCTTTCTGTAGGGAAAACCTCCTATGAAGAGACCTTGGGAATTTTTTTTTTTTTTTTTTTTAGCATTTGGCTCAAGGTTTCCTTTGAAGTGAAGGTTGCAGAGATGTGTGAGATACCTACCAAAGGTTTGCCCAAAGAGGAAAAATGGTCATTTTCTACATCTGATCAAATTGGAGGGTTTTGCTCAAGGAGGGTCATGGTGGGAGGGACAAACACCGGGTTTAGGCTGGAGTAAGGTGTATGGTAAGGGTTGTGAAAGGTAAAAAAAAGTTATTTGATTCTGTTAAATTTGATCTTGTTGTGGCTTTCAGGGTTTGGTTGTGATGTAAAGGGTCGTAAATGGTGTTTTTGGGTTTCTCTAGGAGAGAAAAGATTGAGGTTTGCCCATCAGGGGGACACTGAGCCAAGGCCGAATTGTTGTTTAGAGGAAGAACCCTCTTAATGAGTAGAAACAACTTTTTCTTTGCTACAAATTTTACTAATATGACCTATAATACCGCAATTAAAGCAAATATCAGGCAATTTTTCGTACCTCAGTTTGATCCAGTGGTAACCATCATGCTTCTGGCTTTTAAAACCCTACAAGAAAGGAGAAGACAGATCTTTCTCTAACTTGATTATGAGAAAATTTGGGTAACCCACCACACCATCTTGAGATAGATCCACATCTAAGTAGGTTCCCACCAGGTACCTGATAAGCTTTGCATTTGCTTGATTCACCTGGTTGAGGGGGAGACCATAGGCTTGTACGCAAAAGGGTGAATGAGTGAAACCGATTTCTTCAAAAGCAATATCTAATGGCCATTCTTGTAAAGAAAGATGTTGGTTATGGATATTCCATGGTCTGTTTTCAAAGATACACCTTGTTAGTAGTATGCCCTATAGCATATCATTTAGCATGTATCTTGTACATGTTTTATTAATAAAAGGCATTTTCACTTTTCTGTTTACATAATATATTTATATGTAATAGAAAAGGTCCATTGATATTTTGTTAGAAATTCTATTCTTAAGTTGTTAAGAATATGAGTGACAGTATTTCTAGCACAAAGTATCATAAATAGGTTCACAATCGAGGATACTTCACAATAAGGACATGACTTATCCAGAAAGATTGTAATCATGTTTGTTCCCAAGTTATTTATATGAGATGTAAATAAGATGGAATGGTGAGTTTCATGCCATATAACAAGCATGATAGGCACTTATACATGATAAGTAGGCCGAACCAGTGACATTTATGACAAGCACATGGAGTTTACTTTTGTCATTGTATTGTCATAAATCATATTAGTGCATATAATCTTTAGACCTAAGATAGCACAATTATCTTATATATAGGTGGTTTGAGTTTGATACTACTTTCATACTTGTACTGTGTATGGGTATATAGGCATGTGTTGGCTCCTACTAGTTATATATGGAGGTAGGTGTTGATCAAGATGGAATCTGTTCCTCTAAGTAAATAGGGAGAAAATCATATGTTCATTTAATTGTTCTTGATGTTTCAAGTTCCTGGTGAGGACAGATAGATTTAATCAGAAAAGAGTTTCTGATGAGAAAAATCTTTTTAATTAAGAACTGGAATTAAAAGAGAATATAATATTCATAGCAAATGGGATTTGACATAAACCATGACTCCAGCTCGAATTGGATTTTTTTAACAGAGAGATTCTAGTGCATGGTAATATATGATTATAGGTTTATTTAAGGTATACCTTATTACTAATTGGGTGGCCATGGCATGTTATGCTAGGTGTTAACCATGGTCTATGAGGTGCATAAAATGATTTAGAGAAATCATTTATGGTAAGAAAGAGTTCTGATGATATTAAAAGTTGATATCATGTCTCATTGCTAATTAGTGATGAGCCTAGTAAGTCACACACATACACAAGTAATCACCAAATTAAATATGATTTAATTAATTAATTAAAAAGTTTAATTGATTAATTAAATAGGTTTGGTTTGTAATTAGATTATAAAGTCTCTAGCATGGCTTGAAACCAAATCTAGGTTATTGGATGCATAGTATAAGTTAAATTTATATTTAAAGTGTTTAAATATGAATTTAATTAATGAGAAATAAATTAATAAAGATTAATTAATTTATTTATATTTGATATAAATTGATTAGAAAAAGAGAAATAATTATTTTGGGTTGAGAACTCAAAATTAAGACACAGGAGTATTTTGGTCATTTCACAGGGTGACATGTGGCACCATGAGATGGTGACACATGGCACTACACATAAGCTTGTCAAATATCTTTTAATCATGTAAGATGATCAAAGTCAAGATTAAATATAGGTTTAACACTTGGCACAATGTGATTGGGTCAATTAAACCTAGAACCAATCAGAGGGTGACACGTGGCAAGGGTTTTAAGTGATGACCTAGCCATATAAGTGTAAGCATGAAAGAACAAAAACATAAGCTACTATTCATCTCTTTGTGCCGCTTGAAGGAACAGAAGCGTGAAAAACACAAGTTTATACCATTGAATTCAAAAATTTTCACCTAGGGTCACATGCACCATGCAAGATTTATTTTTATCTATTTGATTTCAATGATAAACAACATATTAAAACTCTTTTAATATGTTTTTGGATCTGTATTTGCCATTTAAGATTTTAAAATTAATCAGATTAATTTTAGAACCCTAGATTAAATCAAGAATGATTACACTAACCTCTTGATGCACCACAGCGTGTCTGCGCCTTTGAGATTCGTCTTCAGGACACCAGATGTTGTCCCTCTAGTTTGTCCACACCAAGAACACCTATGGCAGCCCTTGAACAGCTTCTAAAGCTTTTTCTATTAATTAGAAATTCAAGTTCTGCCTTTTAAGAGATTAGAGATGTAAACAGGACACTAGAAACAATTTCTAGCGTTCTTAATTCAAGAGATCGATGGCTAATCTCTTTGAATTGATAAGAGATAAAGAAGAATAGATGAAAAGCCTCAAAGTGGCGTGACAAAGGAGAGGAGTGGCTGCTGGTTATTTTTTCTTTTCATAACCACACTTAAATAGCTAGGTTAACATATTAAACCCTTGCCACATGTCACCCTTTGATTAGCTCTAGGTTTAAGTGACCCAATCACATTGTGCCAAGTGTCAAACCTATATTTAATCTTGATTTTAATCATCTTACATGATTAAAAAAAACATTTGGCATGTTTATGTGTAATCCCATGTGTCACCATCTCATTGTGCCACGTGTCATACTGTGAAATGACCAAAATGCCCCTGTGTCTTAATTTTGAGTTCTTAACCCAAAATAATTATTTTTCTTCTTCTAATTAATTTATATCAAATATAAATTAATTAATTAATATCTATTAATTAATTTCTCATTAATTAAATTCATATTTAAATACTTTAAATATAAATTTAATTTATACTACACATCCAATAATCTAGATTTGGTTTCAAGTAATGCTAGGGACTTTGCAATTTAATTGCAAACCAAACCTATTTAATTAATCAATTAAACTCTTTAATTAATTAATTAAATCATATTTAAATAGGTGATAACTTGTGTATGTGTGTGACTTATTAGGCTCATCACTAATTGGCAATGAGACATTATATCAACTCTTAATATCATCAGAACTCTTTCTTACCATAAATGATTTCTCTAAATCATTTTATGAACCTCATAGACCATGGTTAACACCTAGCATAGCATGCCATGGCATCCCAATTAGTAATAAAGTTTACCTTAAATGAACCTATAATCATATGTTACCATACACTAGAATCTCTCTGTTACAAAATCCCAACTCAAGCTAGAGTCATAGTTTATGTCAAACTCCATTTGCTATGAATATTATGTTCTCTTTTAATTCCAGTTCTTGATTAAAAAGATTTTCTCATCAGAAACTCTTTTCTGTATAAATCTATCTGTCCTGGCCAGGAACTTGAAACATCAAGAACAATTAAATGAACATAGGATTTTATCTCTATTTACTTAGAGGAACAGATTCCATCTTGATCAACACCTACCTCCATATATAACTAGTAGGAGCCAACACATGCCCATATACCCATACATAGTACAAGTATGAAAGCAGTATCAAACTCAAACTACCTATATACAAGATAACTGTACTATCTCAGGTCTAAATATTATATGCACTGATATGATTTATGACAAAACATTAACAAGAGTAAACTCCATGTGCTTGTCATAAGTGTCACTAGTTCGGCCTACTTATCATTTATAAGTGCCTATCATGTTTGTTATATGGCATGAGACTCACCATTCCATCTTATTTATATCTCATATAAATAACTTGGGAACAAACATGAATACAATCTTTCTGAATAAGTCATGTCCTTATTATGAAGTATCATCGATTGTGAACCTATTTATGATACTTTGTGCTAGAAATATTGTCACTCATATTCTTAACAACTTAAGAATAATATTTCTAAAAAAATATCAATGGACCTTTTCTATTACACATAAATATATTATGTAAACGAAAAAGTGGAAATGCCTTTTATTAATAAAAATATGTATAAGATACATACTAAATGATATGCTCTAGGGCATACTACTAACAATCTCCCACTAGCACTAGAGCCATTCATTACAATACCTTAGACCTATCTTCTCAAGATGTCGGTCTAACTGAGTCTGTGACATAGGCTTAGTGAATGGATCAACTGGATTTTGGTGATGCTATTTTACGCATGGCTACATCGCCGCCCAACTATTTCTCCGATAATGTGGTAGCGCCTTTCTGTGTTTGGATTTACGGTGAGACCTTGGTTCCTTAGCACGTATGATCGCCCCATTATTGTCACGGTGTAGTGGAACTGCGACTCAATGAAAGGAACTCTTGTAAGTTCTCACGAATTTCTTTAACCAAAGCGACTTCCTTTGCGATTCGATGCGACAATATACTCGACCTCTGTAGTGGAATCTGCGATCGTGCTCTGCTTGGAACTCTTTCAATCGATCGCACCTCCATTACAAATGAACACATATCCGGTAGACTTTCTATCATCGATATCGATTGGAAATCGTAATCAGATAACCATCCAATTGCAAGTCTCCACCTCCATAAATCAAGAATAAATCCTTAGTTCTTCTCAAGTACTTAAGGATATTCTTGACAGCTATCCAGTGTTCCAAACCTGGATTAGATTGAAACCTGCTAGTCAAACTAACAGCATATGCGATATCCGGCCTAGTACACAACATTGCATACATTAAACTTCCAATAGCCGAAGCATATGGAATCCTGGCCATCTTATCTCTTTCTTCAGGTGTCTTTGGAGACATCTCTTTAGAAAGGTGGATACCATGTCTCACTGGTAACAATCCTCTCTTGGAATCAAGCATGTTAAACCTCTTTAACACCTTTTCCAAGTATAAACTTTGAGATAAACCAATTATTCTTTTCGCTCTATCTCCATAGATGCGAATCTCAAGAATATAGGTTGCCTCCCCTAAGTCTTTCATGGAGAATGTATTTGACAACCATACCTTTATAGTCGTCAACATACCTGTGTCATTACCCATCAACAGTATGTCATCCACGTATAAGACAAGGAAAGTGATAGCACTGTCACTAACCTTCTTATATACACATGGCTCATCCTCATTTTTGATAAAACCAAAGGATTTAATGGCTTCATCAAAACGGATGTTCCAACTCCTCGAAGCTTGTCTCAACCCATAAATGGATTGCTTTAACTTGCATACCTTGGAACCATCTTGGGATTCAAATCCCCTAGGTTGTTCCATGAAAATGTTTTCTTCAATGTATCCATTGAGAAAAGCTGTTTTGACATCCATCTGCCAAATCTCATAATCATAGTATGCAGCTATTGCTAATAAAATCCTAATTGATTTAAGCATGGCAATAGGCGAGAAAGTCTCCTCATAGTCGATTCCTTGCCTTTGGCGAAACCCTTTCACTACTAGCCTTACCTTATAGGTCTCTACCTTTCCATCAGAACCAATTTTCTTCTTGAAAACCCATTTGTTCCCTATAGGTACAATACCTTCAGGTGGGTCAACAAGATCCCAAACTTGATTCTTATACATGGAATCAATCTTGGATTTCATAGCATCAATCCATTTTGAAGAGTCTATATCTGATATAGCTTCTTCATAAGTAAGTGGATCATCTTCATGATCTACTTCTTCATGAGTAGACAACTCTTGTTCTTCTTCACGAAGAAAACCATATCTCACTGGTGGGTGAGATACCCTGGTTGTTCTACGAGGAACAGCTGTAGATGTTTCATCAACGGGTATAGGTTGACTAGATGGATCTATATCCATCTGATCTGTTGGTTGGTCAGAATTCTCCAATTCTAACTCTATTTGCCTTCCTTTGCCTCCTTCTTGAACAAACTGTTGTTCAAGAAATGTGGCATCTCTACTTATCACAACCTTTCATGAAGTAGGCAAATTAAAATAATATCCAAAACTATCTTTTGGATATCCAACAAATCGACCTTTTTCTTATCTGGTCTCCAATTTATCAGTGTTCAGCTTTTTAATATAAGATGGACAACCCCAAATCTTAACATGCTTAAGACTTGGTTTTCTTCCATGCCATATCTCATAAGGTGTGGAAGAAACTGATTTTGATAGAATCCTATTCAGAATATACAAAGCTGATTCTAATGCAAATCCCCAAAAGAAGATTGGCATATCAGTATAGCTCATCATACTACGTACCATATCCAATAGGGTACGATTTCTCCTTTCAGATACACCATTCATTGTGGCGTTCTGGAGAGTCGGTGAGAAACAATGCCATGCTCTCTCAAGTATTCATCAAATTCAGTACTCAAATATTCACCTCCACGATCTGATCGAAGAGCTTTAATACTCTTTCAAGTTTGATTTTCTACTTCAGATTTAAATTCTTTGAACTTTTCAAAAGATTCATGTTTGTATTTCATCAAATACAAATACCCAAACCTTGATTTATCATCAATAAAGAGAATAAAATGATGAAAACCTCCTCTAGCCATTTCTTTAAATGGACCACATACATCACTATGTATTAGCTCCAAAATATTTTCAGCTCTTAGCCCTTGTCCAACAAAGGGTGATCTAGTCATTTTGCCCTGAAGGCAAGATTCACAAGTTGGAGTAGGCTCAGAGCCCAATGAGGATAGAATCTCCATTTTCTCCAGTTTTGCAATCCTATCTTCTGCAACATGACATAACCTTAAGTGCCAAATATATTTTGAACTTGAGTTGATTTTCACCATGGCATTGCATTCTTTTAGATCACTTGCATTCAATTTGTGCTTGTCATTATTATCCAAATAATAAAAACCATCATTCATATAACCAGAACCAACATATTTATTTCCAAAATAAATATTGCAAACATCATCCGTGAACTGAAATTCATAGCCATTTCTAGTCAAACTAGATATAGAAATGATGTTCTTAAAAGCATTAGGTATATATAAAATATTATCCAAACACAAAACATGTCCAAACATGTAAAAAGATTTAGATCCTATGGCTAAAGCTTCAACAGTTGAGCCATTGCCAATCCAGACTCTAATATCTTGAGAACGCAAGTCGCTCTTGTTTGCTAGTTCTGCATATCATTAAAAATGTGAGAATCGGCACTAGTATCTAAAACCCAAGTGTAGATGAACTATGAGTATCATCGAATCTAAATAACAAGATATGGACATACCTTAGAAGGTGTATCCTTCTTGTCCTTGAGAAAAAGCAAGATACTCTGGGCAATTCCTTTTCCAGTGCCCATCCTTTTGGCAGTGGAAACACTTTTCTTTGCCTCTATCAGCTTTAGTTTTCCTTTTCTGTTTAGCTATTTTCTTGGAAGGACCAGGAATCTGAGGTTTCTTTTTCTTATTGCCCTTCTTCTTGTTGGACTTTCCAGCAGTAGAAGATGCAACCAAAGCGACCTCTTTTCCTTTATTGCCTGTCATATTCTTTTGGGCAATAACCAGCATGTTGAGTAAACCAGCTAAGGTGCATTCCTGTTTAGTCATATGAAAATTTGTCACAAAAATCCCAAAAGACTCAGGAAGGGACTAAAGGATCAAATCCGTTTGTAGTTGGAAATCCATGTTGAAGTCAAGATGTTCCAACTGCTCAATCAGCCGAATCATCTTGTGGACATGATCCCCAACATTCTGTCCCTCAGACATCCTCATACGGAATAGCTGTCTAGATATCTCATACCTAGCATTCCTGCTGTGCTCACCATACAACTCTTGTAGGTGAAGGAGGATCTCACTCGCACTCTGCATGTTCTCATGTTGCTTCTGTAGCTCATTACTCATGGAAGCAAGCATGTAACACTTAGCTCTCATATCATGCTCCTTCCACTTGTCCAAAGTTTCATGTTCCTCTTGTGTGGCCTTTGGAGGTAAGGGACCAGGAACATTTGAATCTAGAACATATCCTATATGTTCAAGATTCAGGACAAGTTTCAAATTTCTTAGCCAATCAGACAGATTAGGTCCTGTTAACCTATTGTGATCAAGTATGCTTGCAAGGATATTGGATGGTGGTGGTTGTTTTGTGCTCATTTTTATTAGAAAATTAACTGCAGAAAATAACCAGATTAATTAGTAAATGTATCATGTAATTAACCAAAATGATTATGGTCTTTTAATCAAATTGGTCCTCCCACTAACTTAGCGAATCCTACACTTCCAAAGTAGAAAACGGAAATCCTAGTTGGATGGATTTCTAGTGGGTGATTGAATTCTTATAATTCTATTGATCATCCTCAGGTACATCTATTATTGGAATTATAATAAACTATAAGTGAGCAACTCCTTGCCCATCACATCTCATATGAGGTTCAATCCTTTACCTAGCCCCTAATGCTCAAAATCTCAGGTACATCCATTATTGACTTATCTTGCATTAGTTAAGTTGATCCCATTGAGCCAGTAATTATGCAAATAATTTTAATGTCCTCAGGTACATCCAATATTGGCCACTAAACCATTTACATATTTACAACATCTCATGCTTAACAATTATTCTTAAGAAAATCTCTTAAATTAATTGCATCTTATGCAACTATTTAAAATTTCTTAAAATAATTGTCCCAATGGAGGGCCTATGTTATAATTACTTTAATTATAGCATTTCCAACTTAATCATTTGTTTGGAAGATTTTATGGTCATTCTAATTACTATTAAGGTCTCACTTTGCACATTATCCAATTAGCATGCATATATCATATAATAGCATACATTCCCATACATCTTATGCATTCATGGATAAGCAATAAATATAGTATGATCATGGACTTTCTAAGGGATTCAATTCCGAGCCACCAAGAATTGAATCAGGGCATTCCTAGGTGCATTTCATTCATTCATTCATTTTACAAGAGTTGCTGAAGGAGTACATAATCAACACTTGATCTTGAATTCCTCCCACTGGTCCCACCAATGCTCTTGACCTCCTTGAACTTCTTGCAATCCAATATTACATGGTAATCCTTGGCATACCAAGGCGAATTTACAAGAACTTAAATAAATGAAATTACAACCCAAAAATTACTACAAACTTAATAATACATGCCCAAAATAAATTAAAATAAATTAATTAATTACAATCCCAAAGAAACATAAAAGAAATAAATCCAATCACATTGGTCTTTTATAGTCCATGATCATCCATCATGCATATCACTATTTAACAATTAAATAAAACATACATACTTAAATTAAATTGAATATCTCATATTCAACTTAAAAAACCAGATTTGAATATGATTCAAATAAATTTAAAAATTCAGATTTGAATCTCATTTAAACAACTTTAAAAATTCAGATTTGAATCACATTCAAACATTTTTTAAAAAATCAGATTTGAATCACATTCAAACATTTTTTAAAAAATCAGATCTGAATTTTATTCAATCAATTTTAAAAAATCAGATTTAAATATGATTCAAACAACTTTAAAAATTCAGATTTGAATCACATTCAAACAACTTTTAAAATTCAGATTTGAATCAAATTCAAACAATTTTTTAAAATTCTGATTTGAATCATAATTTAATTGTGTGATTAAAATTCTAATTAAACAATTTAATTAGACATAGGATGAGCTTTTAGATCATACAACAATTGTAAATTAAAAAGCAAACCTTGCGCCACCTTGAAGAACCATTGTTGTCGCTACCAATGGTGGCTTCACCATGTGTGCCGCCACACATCCATTGCAACCAGCAATGGATCAATCATCTCATGATCAAATCACACAATTAAATCATATAATCAACAATCTAAATGGCAAATATAGTGGCTCTGATATCAATTGAATGAACGAAAGCGTGAAAAACACAAGTTTATACCATTGAATTCAAAAATTTTCACCTAGGGTCATATGCACCATGCAAGATTTATTTTTATCTATTTGATTTCAATGATAAACAACATATTAAAACTCTTTTAATATGTTTTTGGATCTGTATTTGCCATTTAAGATTTTAAAATTAATCAGATTAATTTTAGAACCCTAGATTAAATCAAGAACGATTACACTAACCTCTTGATGCACTACAGCGTGTCTGCGCCTTTGAGATTCGTCTTCAGGACACCAGATGTTGTCCCTCTAGCTTGTCCACACCAAGAACATCTATGGCAGCCCTTGAATAGCTTCTAAAGCTTTTTCTATTAATTACAAATTCAAGTTCTGCCTTTTAAGAGATTAGAGATGTAAACAGGACACTAGAAACAATTTCTAGCGTTCTTAATTTAAGAGATTGATGGCTAATCTCTTTGAATTGATGAGAGATGAAGAAGAATAGATGAAAAGCCTCAAAGTGACGTGAAAAAGGAGAGGAGTGGCTGCTGGTTATTTTTTCTTTTCATATCCACACTTAAATAGCTAGGTTAACACATTAAACCCTTGCCACATGTCACCCTTTGATTAGCTCTAGGTTTAAGTGACCCAATCACATTGTGCCAAGTATCAAACCTATATTTAATCTTGATTTTAATCATCTTACATGATTAAAAAAACATTTGGCAAGTTTATGTGTAATCCCATGTGTCACAATCTCATGATGCCACGTGTCACACTGTGAAATGACCAAAATGCCCCTGTGTCTTAATTTTAAGTTCTTAACCCAAAATAATTATTTTTCTTCTTCTAATTAATTTATATCAAATATAAATTAATTAATTAATATCTATTAATTAATTTCTCATTAATTAAATTCATATTTAAACACTTTAAATATAAATTTAATTTATACTACACATCCAATAATCTAGATTTGGTTTCAAGTCATGCTAGGGACTTTGCAATTTAATTGCAAACCAAACCTATTTAATTAATCATTAAACTCTTTAATTAATTAATTAAATCATATTTAAATAGGTGATAACTTGTGTATGTATGTGACTTACTAGGCTCATCACTAATTGGCAATGAGAGATATTATCAACTCTTAATATCATCAGAACTCTTTCTTACCATAAATGATTTCTCTAAATCATTTTATGAACCTCATAGACCATGGTTAACACCTAACATAGCATGCCATGGCCACCCAATTAGTAATAAAGTTTACCTTAAATGAACCTATAATCATATATTACCATGCACTAGAATCTCTCTACATAAAAATCCCAACTCAAGTGAGTCATGGTTTATGTCAAACTCCATTTGCTATGAATATTATGTTCTCTTTTAATTCCAGTTCTTGATTAAAAAGATTTTCTCATCAGAAACTCTTTTCTGTATAAATCTATCTGTCCTGGCTAGGAACTTGAAACATCAAGAACAATTAAATGAACATAGGATTTTATCTCTATTTACTTAGAGGAACAGATTCCATCTTGATCAACACCTACCTCCATATATAACTAGTAGGAGCCAACACATGCCTATATACCCATACATAGTACAAGTATGAAAGCAGTATCAAACTCAAACTACCTATATACAAGATAACTGTGCTATCTCAGGTCTAAAGATTATATGCACTGATATGATTTATGACAAAACATTGATAAGAGTAAACTCCATGTGCTTGTCATAAGTGTCACTGGTTCGGCCTACTTATCATTTATAAGTGCCTATCATGTTTGTTATATGGCATGAGACTCACTATTCCATCTTATTTATAACTCATATAAATAACTTGGGAACAAACATGAGTACAATCTTTCTGAATAAGTCATGTCCTTATTATGAAGTATCCTCAATTGTGAACCTATTTATGATACTTTGTGCTAGAAATATTGTCACTCATATTCTTAACAACTTAAGAATAATATTTCTAACAAAATATCAATGGACCTTTTCTATTACACATAAATATATTATGTAAACGGAAAAGTGGAAATGCCTTTTATTAATAAAAATATGTACAAGATACATACTAAATGATATGCTCTATCACATACTATTAACACCGCCACCCTTGGCTGCTCTCCCTTCTCTTCTTCTTCATCTCTCATCAATTCAAAGAGATTAGCAAACAATCTCTTGAATTAAAAAATACTAGAAATTATTTCTAGTGTCCTGTTTACATCTGTAATCTCTCAAAAGGCAAAACTTGATTTTTTAATTTATAGAAAAAGCTTTAGAAGCTGTTCAAGGGCTACTATAGGTGATCTTGGTGTGAACAAGCTAGAGGGACAACATCTGGTGTCCTAAGGTGCATCCCAAAGGTGTCAAACACATTGTAGTGCGTCAAATGATTAGTGAACTTGTTCTTGATCTAATCTAGGGTTCTAATGAATTAATTTGATTAATTTTAAAATCTTAAATGGCAAATCTAGATCCAAAACATATTAAAAGAGTTTTAATATGTTGTTTATCATTGAAATCAAATAAATAAAAATGAATCTTGCATGATGCATATGACCCTAGGTGAAAAATTTTTGAATTCAATGATATAAACTTGTATTTTTCATGCTTCTGCTCCGTCAATTGGTATCAGAGCCACTATATTTGCCATTTAGATTGTTGATTATATGATTTAATTATGTGGTTTGATCATGAGATGATAGATCCATTGCTGGTTGCAAAGGAAAAGTGGCGGCATGGTGATGAACACCAATGGTGCGCATATTTTGTGGTCTCCAATGGTGTGCATAAGGTTTGGTTTTTGAATCTATAATTGTTATATGATCTAAGGTTCATCCTATGACTAAATAAAATATTCAATTAAGTGTTTTAATCACACAATTAAATTTTTAGATCTGAATTTTAAAAGTTGTTTAAATGTGATTCAAATCTGAATTTTTAAAGTTGTTTGAATGTGATTCAAATCTGAATTTTTAAGATTATTTGAGTGTGATTCAAATCTGAATTTTAAAAGTTGTTTGAATGTGATTCAAATCTGAATTTTAAAAGTTGTTTGAATGTGATTCAAATCTGAATTTTTAAATTTGTTGAATGTGATTCAAATCTGAATTTTTAAATTTGTTTGAATGTAATTCAAATCTGAATTTTTAAATTTGTTTGAATGAGATTCAAATCTAAATTTTTAAATTTGTTTGAATCATATTCAAATATGGATTTTTAAGTTGAATATGAGATATTCAATTTAATTTAAGTATGTATGTTTTATTTAATTGTTAAATAGTGATATGCATGATGGATGATCATGGACTATAAAAGACCAATGTGATTGGATTTATTTCTTTTATGTTTCTTTGGATTGTAAATTAATTAATTTATTTTAATTTATTATTGGGCATGTATTATTAAGGTTGTGATAATTTTGGGTTGTAATTTCATTTATTTAGTTCTTGTAAATTCGCCTTGGTATGCCAAGGATTACTATGTAATTGGATTGCAAGAAGATCAAAGAGGTCAAGAGCATTGGTGGGACCAGTGGGAGGAATTCAAGATCAAGTGTTGATTATGTACTTCTTCAGCAACTCTTGTAAAATGAATGAATGAAATGCACCTAGGAATACCCTAATTCAATTCTTGGTGGCTCAGAATTGAATCCCTTAGAAAAGTCCATGATCATACCATATTTATTTATTATCCATGAATGCATGAGTGTATGAGAATGTATGCAAGTATATGATATATGCATGCCAATAAGATAATGTGCAAAGTGAGACCTTAATAGTAATTAGGACGACCATAAAATCTTCCAAACAAATGATTAAGTTGGAAATGTTATAATTAAAGTAATTATAACATTTGCCTTCCATTGAGGCAATTATTTTAAGAAATTTTAAATACTTGCATAAGATGCAATTAATTTAAGAGATTTTCTTAAGAATAATTATTAAGCGATGAGATATTATAAATATGTAAATGGTTTGGTGGCTAATATTGGATATACCTGAGGACATTAAAATTATTTGCATAATTACTGGCTCAATGGGATCAACTTAACTAATGCAAGATAAGTCAATAATGGATGTACCTGAGATTTTGAGCATTAGGGCTAGGTAAAGGATTGAATCTCACATGAGATGTGATGGGCAAAGAGTTGCTCACTTATAGTTTATTGTAATTCCAATAATGGATGTACCTAAGGATGATCAATAGAATTATAAGAATTTAATCACCCACTAGAAATTCATCCAACTAGGATTTCCGTTTTCTACTTCAGAAGTGTAGGATTCTCTAAGTTAGTAGGAGGACCAATTTGATTAAAAGACCATAATCATTTTGGTTAATTACATGACACAATTACTAATTAATCTAGTTATTTTCTACAGTTAATTTTCTGATAGTAATGAGCACAGAACAACCACCACCATCCAATATCCTTGCAAGCATACTTGATCGCAATAGGTTAACAGGACCTAATTTATCTGATTGGCTAAAAAATTTGAAACTTGTCCTAAACCTTGAACATATTGGATATGTTCTAGACTCACAGGTTCCTGGTCCCTTACCTCCAGAGGCCACATAAGAGGAACATGAAACTTTGGATAAGTGGAAGGAGCATGATATGAGAGCTAAGTGTTACATGCTTGCTTCTATGAGTAATGAGTTACAGAAGCAGCATGAGAACATGCAAAGCGCGAGTGAGATCCTCCTTAACCTACAAGAGTCGTATGGTGAGCACAGCAGGAATGCTAGGTATGAGATATCTAGGCTGCTGAGGATGTCTGAGGGGCAGAATGTTGGGGATCATGTCCACAAGATGATTCAGCTGATTGAGCAGCTGGGACATCTTGACTTTAACATGGATTTCCAATTGTAGACGAATTTGATCCTTCAGTCCCTTCCTAAGTCTTTTGGGAATTTTGTAACAAATTCTCATATGACTAAATAGGAATACACCTTGGCTGGTTTACTCAACATGCTGGTTATTGCCCAAAAGAATATGTCGGGCAATAAAGGAAAAGAGGAAGCTTTGATTGCATCTTCTTCTGCTAGAAAGTCCAATAAGAAGAAGGGCAATAAGAAAAAGAAATCTCAGATTCCTGGTCCTTCCAAGAAAATAGCTAAACAGAAAGAGAAGACTAAAGCTGATGGAGGCAAAGGAAAGTGTTTCCACTGCCAGAAGGATGGGTACTGGAAAAGGAACTACCCAGAGTATCTTGCTTCTCTAAAGGGCAAAAAGGATACACTTTCGGAAGGTATGTCCATATCTTGTTATTTAGATTCAGATGATACTCATAGTTTATCTACAGCTTGGGTTTTAGATACTGGTGCCAGTTCTCACATTTCTTATGATATGCAGGAACTAGCAAATAGTAGCAGCTTGCGTTCTCGAGATGTTAGACTCCGGATTGGCGATGGCTCAACTATTGAAGCTTTAGCCATAGGATCTAAATCTTTTTACATGTTTGGACATGTTTTGTATCTGGATAATATTTTATATGTACTTGATGCTTTTAAGAACATCATTTCTATATCTAGTTTGACTAGAAATGGCTATGAATTTCAGTTCATAGATGATGTTTACAATATTTATTTTGGAAATAACTATGTTGGTTCGGGTTATATGAATGATGGTCTTTATTATTTGGATAATAATGACAAACAGAAAATGAATGCAAGTGATCTAAATGAATGCAATGCCATGGTGAAAATCAACTCAACTTCAAAATATATTTGGCACTTAAGGTTAGGTCATGTTGCAGAAGATAGGATTACAAAACTGGAGAAAATTAGGAATTTATCCTCATTGGACTCTGAGCCTACTCCAACTTGTGAATCTTGTCTTCAGGGCAAAATGACTAGATTAACCTTTGTAGGACAAGGGCTAAGAGCTAAAAATATTTTGGAGCTAATACATGGTGATGTATGTGGTCCATTTAAAGAAATGGCTAGAGGTGGTTTTCATTACTTTATTACCTTTACTGATGATAAATCAAGGTTTGGGTATTTGTATTTGATGAAATACAAACATGAATCCTTTAAAAAGTTCAAAGAATTTAAATCTGAAGTAGAAAATCAAACAGGAAAGAGTATTAAAGCTCTTAGATCAGATCGTGGAGGTGAATGCTAGAGTACTGAATTTGATGAATACTGGAGAGAGCATGGCATTGTTTCCCAGATAACTCCTCCAGGAACACCATAACTGAATGGTGTATCTGAAAGGAGAAATTGTACCCTATTGGATATGATACGTAGTATGATGAGCTATACTGATATGCCAATCTCCTTTTGGGGATTTGCATTAGAATCAGCTTTGTATATTCTGAATAGGATTCCATCAAAATCAGTTTCTTCCACACCTTATGAGATATGGCATGGAAGAAAACCAAGTCTTAAGCATATTAAGGTTTGGGGTTGTCTAGCTTACATCAAAAAGTTGAACACTGATAAATTGAAAACCATATCAGAAAAGGGTCGATTTGTTAAATATCCAAAAGATAATTTTAGATACTATTTTTATTTGCTTATATCACAAAAGGTTGTGACAAGTAGAGATGCCACATTTCTTGAACAACAGTTTGTTCAAAAAGGAGGCAAAGGAAGGCAAATAGAGTTAGAATTGGAGAATTCTGACCAATCAACAGATCAGATAGATATAGATCCATCTAGTCAACCTATACTTATTGATGAAACATCTACAACTGTTCCTCGTAGAACAACCAGGGTATCTCACCCACCAGTGAGATATGGTTTCCTTCATGAAGAAGAACAAGAGTTGTCTACTCATCAAGAAGTTGATCATGGAGATGATACACTTACCTATGAAGAAGCTATATCAGATATAGACTCTTCAAAATGGATTGATGCTATGAAATTCGAGATTGATTCCATGTATAAGAATCAAGTTTGGGATCTTGTTAACCCACCTGAAGGTATTGTACCTATAGGGAACAAATGAGTTTTTAAGAGGAAAATTAGCTCTGATGGAAAGGTAGAGACCTATAAGGCAATGCTAGTAGCGAAAGGGTTTCGCCAAAGGCAAGGAATGGACTATGAGGAGACTTTCTTGCCTGTTGCCATGCTTAAATCAATTAGGATTCTATTAGCAGTAGCTATATACTATGATTATGAGATTTGGCAGATGGATGTCAAAACAGCTTTTCTCAATGGATACATCGAAGAAAACATTTTTATGGAACAACCTAGGGGTTTTGAATCCCAATATGCTTCCAAAGTATGCAAGCTAAAGCGATCCATTTATGGGTTGAAACAAGCTTTGAGGAGTTGAAACATCTGCTTTGATGAAGCCATTAAGTCATTTGGCTTTATCAAAAATGAGGATGAGCCATGTGTATATAAGAAGGTTAGTGACAGTGCTATCACTTTCCTTGTCTTATATGTGAATGACATTCTGTTGATGGGTAATGACATAGGTATGTTGACAACTGTAAAGGTATGGTTGTCAAATACATTCTCCATGAAAGACTTAGGGGAGACAACCTATATTCTTGGGATTCGCATCTATAGAGATAGAGCGAAAAGAATAATTGGTTTATCCCAAAGTCTATACTTGGAAAAGGTGTTAAAGAGGTTTAACATGCTTGATTCCAAGAGAGGATTATTACCAGTGAGATATGGTATCTACCTTTCTAAAGAGATGTCTCCAAAGACACCTGAAGAAAGAGATAAAATGGCCAGGATTCCATATGCTTCGGCTATTGGAAGTTTGATGTATGCAATATTGTGTACTAGGCCGGATATCACATATGCTATTAGTTTGACTAGCAGATATCAATCTAATCCAATTTTAGAACACTGGATAGCTGTCAAGAATATCCTTAAGTACTTGAGAAGAACTAAAGATTTATTCTAGATATATAGAGGTGGAGACGTGCAATTAGATGGTTTTACCGATTCTGATTTTCAATCAGATACCTCTGGATATGTGTTCATTTATAATGAAGGTGCAGTCAGTTGGAAGAGTTCCAAATAGAGTACGACTACAGATTCCACTACAGAGGCTGAGCATATTCTTGCATCGATCTTTGCAAAGGAAGTCGTTGGATAAAGAAGTTTGTGACAGAACTTGCAGTAGTTCCTTCCATTGAGTTAGCAGTTCCACTTCACTGTGATAATAATGGAGCAGTCATACAGGCTAAGGAACCCCGGTCTCACCAGAAATCTAAACACATAGAAAGGCGCTACCACATTATCAGAGAAATAGTTGGGCGAGGCGATGTAGCCATGCAGAAAATAGCATCAGCTGAGTTTGTGACATAGGCTTAGTGAATGCATCAGCTGAAAATTCAGCTGATCCATTCACTAAGCCTATGTCACAAACTCAGCTAGACCGACATCTTGAGAAGATGGGTCTAAGATATTGTAATGAATGGCTCTAGTGCTAGTGGGAGATTGTTAGGAGTATGCCCTAGAGCATATCATTTAGTATGTATCTCCAGTTATGGTCCAAAAACCACAGCTGGCCGGATTGAAAAATTGCAGAACTGACCATATCTACAGTGCAGTGAACAGTGAATGCAATTGCCTTGTTGGATAGGTTCTGTTTATAATTTGGGGTAGGTTTCTTCATGAAAGTTGTTTGTCTATATCTTAGCTTGTTGCTGTAAAAATTTCAGGTCAATTGGGCCATTCTACAATGAGTTATGGCCAAATGAACAATTACTACTGTTCATTTGGTCATTCTACAGAATCTGGTTGCAGGACATCCGGATTGGGGTCAGTTTTTGGTCCACTTGCTTTGGTCTTTTGGGCATTGTTTCTTCACCAAAATTGTGCCATTATATGTCTAGTTTCATGTCCAATTGGCCAAACACCAATTGAACCTACACAGCCAGAGTTATGGCAGTCCAAACAGGCTGGACTCACAGCCTCCCCTGCTGCCCTCACTAGGCAGCATACCAATTCAGTTTTTAATACCCTAATTCACTTCAAATTATGGTCAACTTACCTCAAATGGTCACTAATTGACCATTAGAATGTTCACTCACCATTTCATAAGCAAAGTCCAAGTTTCACTCCCAAAACCCTAATTCCCATTATGAATTTACACAAGATACCTTAATTAACTCACTAATTCATTATCCACATATATATATATATATATATATATATATATATATATATATATATATATTCTTTAATCATGATCTCTAGTCCACTCTAAGTCCATCAAAACAATCAATCTTATCCCTTCCTTAGGGCTGCCAAAATTCATGGTGTACATACACATAAATTTTATTCATTTAATTCACAAATCCTTACTCATTTTAAGTCTCTAACATGGAATAAGAGAGATTTATGTATAAATAGGCACTAACCTCTTGTAGGGCAGAATTTTCCAAGCTTAAACTTCACTTTCTTTCCTTTTCTAGGCTGCCAAACACTTTAACAAGGTTGGGTTACCAATTTTAGTGAAGGGACTTAAGGGTTTTGGGGTAAGGTTAGAGAGATCTTTAAGCTAAAATGAAGAAAAGAAATGGAGGGCTTTCCTTGGCCATGGTGCGGCTGGAATGAGGGAAGAAGATGGCTGTTTGCTTTTTAATTTCTTTGGTCTTTATTTTCTCTTTTATTAATTAATTAAATGGTTGTTCAAATGTAATTGGTGGGAACTTTTAAATGACATCATAATGATGTCATAATTTGCATTTTATTGTATTTTTCTTTTCTTTTCTTTTCTACTAACTTTAAATTAATTTTTCATCAATATTAATTCATATTTTATGTCATAATAATTATTTACTCAACTGGACAAGTCGGCCTTGAAGGCGAAATGACCAGAATGCCCTCTGTTTGGCTTAACGGGTCAAAATTGTCTGTACCGATTGAAAAGTTTTTCTAAATATTTTCTTGGCATTCTAATGCCATAGGAACCTCAATGACCCTTCTCTGGAGTCCCAAAAATTATTTTATGAATTTTTCCCCGGGTCTAGGGCTCCTAGTTGCGAGAACTGCAACTTCTCACTAGGTTACTCATCGCTAGGGCACCGGCTCATTTAACTCAGTTATATTTTATTTCTAAAATTTTTACTAAATTTTTCTTATTAATATTTGAGTTAATTATGGTTCCTCACTTTAGTTTAAATATTTTTCCGGATGTTCTAGCTATCCGGACCGACACTGGTCACCAGAACAGTAGAATGTACGGAGTTGCTACAGGGAGGGTGTTACAACTGCTTTCATACTTGTACTGTGTATGGGTATATGGGCATGTGTTGGCTCCTACTAGTTATATATGGAGATAGGTGTTGATCAAGATGGAATCTGTTCCTCTAAGTAAATAGGGATAAAATCTTATGTTCATTTAATTGTTCTTGATGTTTTAAGTTCCTAGCCAGTACAGATAGATTTAATCAGAAAAGAGTTTTTGATGAGAAAAATCTTTTTAATCAAGAACTGGAATTAAAAGAGAACATAATATTCATAGCAAATGGGATTTGACATAAACCATGACTCCAGCTCGAATTGGGATTTTGTAACAGAGAGATTCTAGTACATGGTAACATATGATTATAGGTTCATTTAAGGTAAACCTTATTACTAATTAGGTAGCCATTGTATGCTATGCAAGATGTTAATCATGATCTATGAGGTGCATAAAATTATTTAGAGAAATCATTTATGGTAAGAAAGAGTTCTGATGATATTAAGAGTTGATATCATATCTCATTGCCAATTAGTGATGAGCCTAGTAAGTCACACATATACGCAAGTAATCACCAAATTAAATATGATTTATTTAATTAATTAAAGAGTTTAATTGATTAATTAAATAGGTTTGATTTGCAATTAGATTGCAAAGTCCCTAGCATGGCTTGAAATCAAAATCTAGGTTATTGGATGTATAGTATAAGTTAAATTTATATTTAAAATGTTTAAATATGAATTTAATTAATGAGAAATAAATTAATAAAGATTAATTAATTAATTTATATTTAGAAGAAGAGAAATAATTATTTTGGGTTGAGAACTCAAAATTAAGACACATGAGTATTTTGGTCATTTCACAGGGTGACATGTGGCACCATGAGATGGTGAGACATGGCACTACACATAAGCTTGCCAAATATCTTTTAATCATGTAAGATGATTAAAGTCAAGATTAAATATATCACCCCTATGTTTGGTAGTGGGTTCTACTATTCCGGTGACAGTGTCTGTCCGGATAGCTAGGATGCCTAGAATACACTTAGATATAGGTGAGGAGACATAAAATAATGAAATACAAGAAAAGAAAATACAAGAAAAATAAAGAAAAAATAATAGCAATGAAATATAACCAAGTTAAACGAGAAGAGAACCATAGCGATGGGTGACTGCACCGGGAAGTTGCGGCATGGACTGTTGACTGGCCCTAGACCGCGGGGAACCCTGAAAAATATTTTTAGGACTTAAATGAACATCTATTGAAGTATAAATATCATTAGAAATATCAAAGAAAAATTAAATAATTAGTACAAAGAAAAACGAGAAATCGAGAAAACGACAAAACTCAGTGTTACCGAAAAATCGGAAATATGACCTAAAGAGGGGCATTTTGGTCATTTGACACCTAGAGTTAGCTTTTGACCTAAATGTCCATGAAAATAAAGTGGTATTAAAATTTGAAAATTTCATGAAAAATGAAATTGGAATGAAATGTAATTAAGGGAAATTAAAGGGATAAAGTTTGGGATAATTAAAAGTTTAATTAAATTATTATTATTTTAAAATTAGTGGACCTTAGTGGGACATATATAAGCATATGAGACAAAGTGGACAACCATATTTTATCATCTTCATCTCTTTAATTTCACTTTGCCGAATTCATTTTTCTTCTCCATGAAAACTCCATAGCCGGCCATGGAAGGAAGCTTCATGCAATCAGCATCAAGCCAATTTCCACCCAAATTTCTTCATTAATCCTTGCCTACACACCTTGGGCAGCATATTGGTAGTAATTTTAAGGAGGTTTGGTGAGGTTTTGGTCTAGCTTCAAAAGTGGTAAGTGAGTGTTTTCAATTCTTGTTTCATTAAAAGTGTAACCAAGGTTGTGGGTAGTTAATTTGTGGAAGAATTTTTGAAGTTTGATATTTTAATGGAGATGTACATTTTGGCAGCCATGGAACTTCACTATGAACAACTTGTTCTTGCATGTAAATAGTGGTTTGAATGATGATTTAAATGTTTGATTGTATTATACTTGAATTCCATGTGTAAGTTATGATTTGGAAGCTTAAAAAGTGAAAATGGCAATTGATGGGTATGTGTAAATTTGTGGCAGCCTCATGAAGAAGATTGAAGTGTTTGAGTTCATGAAATATTATTGAATTATGTTGTCATTGATGGCAGCATGTGTATATAAATAATTGTTTGAAATTGGACATGGAAATGAGGTATGTTCATGTGGTTGAATTGTTGTAAATGGGACTTTAATTGTTGTCAATGGGACTTTAGAAAATTTTGTATTATAGTGTGTATGTTGAGAGTGGTTACAAGCTGCCCAAATGACCAAAAATGTGAAGTAAAGTGTGTTAATGTTATGGTACAAACCAAAATTGGCATGGATGTGTAACTTGGTAAGTGTTGAATGTGTCCTTTGGTATGTGATGAAGAGTGTGTAGCAGGGCAGTGTGTGTTTTAGCTTAGAACCTTAAGTGTGTGATTCCAATTGGTATGAGACCAATTGAAGGTGAAACTAGGCACAAAAAGTGCCAACTTTCATGAAGGAAGCTTACCTAAATTCTGCCTAGAAGGTAACTTGAAAAATGACCAAATCCGGATTAGTGAATTGAAAGCCTGAAAATTGACCATTTGGGCAGCAGTTAGTGTTTTGGCCATAACTCACTCAAAACAAGTCCAATTGACCTGAAATTTTTATCATGAATAGTTGAGACATATATCTACAATTCTTATGAAAACACCAAAGCCCAGAAATGGCCAGAACCAAGCCAAATAGCTTGCACAAGTTCAGGTACTAAAACTGGCCGAACCAAAAGTGACCTAAAAATGACCTAAGCCTACAAATTTAGTGCATTCTGTCCAGCATTGGTAAATTGACCATAACTTGGTCTACACAACTCAGAATGACCTAAAATTTTACCTCGCGTGCAATAAGACATAGACCTACAAGTTTGTAGTTTGGATCGAAACCCGAAAACCGAGGGAACTAGGTCATCCAATTAGGTTAATTGAGTATACCGAAATCTGGCAAATTGCAATAAAATGCAATATATATGAAAATGAATTTGGTAACATGTACCAACACTAAAAGGCTATTAAATATGACATATTAGTAACATTAAACCTAATTCACCTAGAGTGTATCGAGGGTCAACATTTTAGGTTGATTAAGGAAAATAATAGAATTCAATAAATTAATTATTAAGCCTTATTGTTAGAGACGGTTTAAATGAGTACTGAAACACTTCAAATTGTATGTTTCAGTTAGCAAAGACTCAGGGAAGGGCAAGGAAACACTGAGTCACAGCCAAGAGGCATTTATCAGAGGTTTGTGCACAACTAGTTTTTAACTGATTTTGTTCTGAATATTTCATATGATTAAATGACATATTTTTCTTATGTATTATGTTTAACAAGGATTGGATTTAATTCAATTATTTTTGAAATTGTTATAATATGTATGAATTTAGCTTTGTGAAATGGTATTTTCACAAGTATTAAGCATTGTTGTGGATTGAATAAATTATATTTTAGAAAATTGTAATAGAACATATTTTGAATTGTGAAGGGCAATTTTCATAGAAAAATACAAATTTATGATTTGAATTGTGATGAGTATAAAATTATTGGATATTGGAATTGACTTTGAATCTAATTGTATTGTGATTTATGCTCACTAAAAGAATTATAATATTGTTTTATATCTCACTATAGATGCTTGACTAGGTTATTACCCGTCTCTCTCATTTATTGAGAAGACAATGGAGTTAGTTGTGTTTTGATTACCATGGTACATGCACAGGCTTAGATTCTCCTCTTATTAGAGGTTAGATCTAAGTTTTTTATATTATGGCCCTTTCGAAAGATTCATTATTGTGATGTGTACTGTGCACGATAATTCGACCTCCCCGATCATAGGGAGTTAGAATCCGATTCGACCTCCCTGACCATAGGGAGTTAGAATCACCCCGAAGATGGCTCTTTCGGATTAGTCTTGCATAGTTAGTGAGATAAAGAATGATTTTTGAGATAAAGAATGGTTTTCGAGATAAAAAATGTTTTTTAAATAGTAAAGAATTGTTATTTCAATTATGATTTATGTATAATTGATTTTGTTGGAATTACCTTAAATGGTTAGTTATGATTTGATAAATTGAATTTCGTGATCAAAGTCATTTTATACAAATGATTTATATTATTGGCAATGAATATTTTGAGTTGTGGAATTTGATGAGTATCCAGATTTCCAAATTATTTGCTGTAGTTTTTGTTAAGGTATATTGTACTATATTTTAAATTATAGTTGTGCACCACTGAGTTCACCACTCAGCGATAGCTTTGTATGCTGTCGCAGGTGAAAAGAGCATAGAGCAATTGAGTAAGCTTCTTTGAAGACACATTCAGATCAGCTCCAGGTATATCATAGGTATACCCATGTACACAGGTTTTGATGTATGCATATAATAATATATATGTAAATTATTTGAGCAGTTGTATAAAAACTCTTGTAAAATATTTTTATATGTAATTAAATATAAATTATTGTAAATGAAAATTTGAGATTTCATTTACATAAATAGTTTTATAATATTAATGTTGAGTCTTGTAATCAATGAAATATTCTTTATGATAAGATTGGTTTGAAAGTGAATTGATTTGATTATTGAGATTTGAATTGTGAGTTGAAATGAAGTTATTAGAGTTGTATTTGAGAAAACATGTTGGGAGTGTTTTCCTTTTCAGGTTTGAAGAACTGTTTTCTCAAAATACAGCAGGCACTTTGCTGAAATTTTGGAAAAAATTTTATAACACCAGATTTTAATCGATGATTTAAATTTCACGAAAATTGTTTTAAAATCTCTTGTAGTATATCTAATGGGTTATCGGTAGGCGAAGTACGATAATTCATTAGGTGTATTACGGGATCATGTTACATCTTACGAGGGAGTAGGGTGTGACATTAAATATAGGTTTGACACTTGGCACAATGTGATTGGGTTAATTAAACCTAGAATCAATCAGAGGGTGACATGTGGCAAGAGTTTTAAGTAATGACTTAGCTATATAAGTGTAAGCATGAAAGAATAAAAACATAAGCTGCTATTCATCTCTTTGTGCCGCCACCCTTGGCTGCTCTTCCTTCTCTTCTTCTTCATCTCTCATCAATTCAAAGAAATTAGCAAACAATCTATTGAATTAAAAAATACTAGAAATTATTTCTAGTGTCCTATTACATCTATAATCTCTCAAAAGGCAAAACTTGATTTTCTAATTCATAGAAAAAGATTTAGAAGCTGTTCAAGGGCTGCTATAGGAGATCTTGGTGTGGACAAGCTAGAGGAACAATATCTGGTGTCCTAAGGCACATCCCAAATGTGTTAAACATACTATAATACATCAAAAGGTTAGTGTACTTATTTTTATCTAATCTAGGGTTCTAATAAATTAATCTAATTAATTCTAAAATCTTAAATAACAAATTTAGATCCAAAACATATTAAAAGAGTTTTAATATGCTTGAATATTACATTATGCATGTGACCCTAAGTTAAAAATTTTTGAAATCAATAATATAAATTTGTGTTTTTCATACTTTCGCTGCTTCACACCTTGCATCTATTTCATATTCAAAAACAAACAGAAATAAATTCAGTGATTTTGAGGTCACTTGAAAATTCTTCCTAGTGTGAAAAGTTTTTTTCAGAGCTGCTCTAGTTGTTGCAACACTTAAAATGTGACTTGAGATGAGTTTCCCAACAAGAACACACTTTTGCCTTTCCTGATTCTGTTCCTCATTTGCAGTCAGTTGAAGAATAACTTCTTGACAGTTGAGATCTAGGCTCTATTGATTAAATCCGGCACTTTCTTTTCTAAGTTTTCCATAAGGTTAATTACTGAAATAGTTGGGCAAGAGTTAAGAAAAAGAAGAAAAAAAGGCTAGTAGAAAGTAAATGAAATGCAAGGTGAGTGGAAGAACTGTGGTAATAAGCAGTAGATATAGAGAAGATCGACGACAAGGATCACGCATTCACGAAGATGAAAAACTTCCCCAACAAAATTACGAACAAGGGGCTAAACCCCAAATAAAACTACCTAAGACCTCAATAGCTGGCAACTCATCAAGAGAGGGAAAGCGAGTTAGATGGGCATATGTGGAATCATAAATACTAAATTTTAAGTTGATACAATATTTTCTCCGTTTTAACCCGGTTGATTCGGCCGGCAGCGGATTATCGGGCGTCGGGTCATATAGATGTGCCGAACCGTTAATGAGAGAAAAGATTCAGGGCTCCGATTCACCGCTACTCCTATCCGCACCATATAACTCCACGTCACGCTTCTTCTTTCTTTCTGCTCCAAACGTTCAGAGGAACAACCAAAGAAGCCAATTACAATCTTCAACAATGGCTTCTTCAACCATCTTCTCTTTCAATTTCAGGTTTTACCCTCTACATTCCCCTCCAACTGCACGACTCTCTTCTCTGTCTGCTCAGTTCCCGCCCTTCAATAAGTTGAACAAGTCACTCAGACTTAGTTCGACTCGTAGCATTTCTGGGTCTCTCTCCTTTTTCAGTCGAAAACCTTCTACTATCACTACTCTCACTCAGAGGCTTCAATCTCTTACAGTTTCCGCCGCTAAAGGCTACAAAATGAAAACCCACAAGGTCAATCTCTCTGTCTTTTCGCTATGTGTATTGGGCTCTGGTGGTTTGAATTATTTTCTGTTCATCTTGTTGGCTTTTTAGGTTGAGTTGAATTTGGAGTGCTTTGGGCAATTTTTTTATTTTCAAATTTTGTTGATTATGAATTTGGTGAGGTTTTGTTTATAGGCATCAGCGAAAAGATTCAGGGTGACAGGCAGAGGGAAAATAGTTCGGAGGAGAGCTGGGAAGCAGCATTTGCTGGCCAAGAAGAACACCAAGAGGAAATTACGACTCTCCAAAATGGTGGGTTCACTTCAAGTGCTCTCTTTGATTCTTTAAAAAATCCTAATTTTTTTTAGTTTAACTATTTTTCTATCATGATATATCTACATGACTGCATTGAATTTATGCTATTTGTTTTGGTTCCTTACACTATAGTGTTATAGAAGCTGGATTCCTATAGAAAATATGATTAGTTCCTCTTGAAAGTAAATGCAATTTCTTCCATTCCCAACAGCAATATTAATCTTGGTTTTCTTACCACCATGAGCTGTTTTTTAATTTATCGAGTGATGATAAGATATGCTTATGTGACCAATGAAGTTGATGATGATTAAAACCTAAAATGACTTTGATGATTCCAAATAAAGAAAGTAAAGCTTGTATGCAGAAAGTGGATTTAACATGGTGGAAGCTTCTGATATTCGTGCTTGTGGCAGTTAAGATTCTGAGGCATGTAATCATGTATATTACCCTTTAAAAATGAATTCGGTTATGAAATGTCATTATGGCAATAATTTGATCAAGTGAACATGAAAGAATTGAGTTTCACCATCTAGGGACATTAGACTAGTTGATAATAAATTTCATATTTTATTTCTAAGTTATCTTTAGGAAGATACGCATATGATTAAATTCAAAGTTATTATGGTGTTATATCATCTGTTATAATTGTTGGATCATGTTAGGTAGAAACCCTAACGACAGTTATTTCAGAGTTGAAATTAAAAGAACAGAAAATCAGAAGCGAGAGAGAGAGAGAGAGAGAGAGAGAGAGAGAGAGAGAGAGAAGAGAATTGTAAGGAAGAAGATAATATTTCATTGAGAGTTTGAATGAATCTTTACAATATCTCACAGCCCTATTTATTGCCACTTTCCCTCCAAAAACAACTGCCTAACTTTTGCTACAATTTCTCCAACAACCTCTAACAGAAAGCTACAACAGTTTCAACTACCATCACAACTAATTAATCATTTCACTTATTCTTATACTTCCTTCTTCTGTACGTGACAATACCCCCATCTCGAGAACATTCTTGTCCCCAAGAATGTATGAAAGTGGGAAATTGGGCTTGGATGAATGACTGATCCTCCCAAGTAGCATCTTCTAATGGAAGATTAAACCATTTGACCAGTCCTTGAATTACAGCCTGACCATTCCTTGTAATGGTTCTAGTTTGTAAAATCTTCTCAGGGGCCACTATTATTTCATTCTCCAACATTTCGGGTAACTGTAATTGTGGCACAACATTGTCTCCAAGTTTTCTCTTGAGAAGCGAGACATGGAAGACAGGGTGAATAGCAGCACTAGGAGGAAGTCAGAATTTGTATGCTACGTTGCCAACCTTCTGCAGAATTTGAAATGGTCCATAATACCTAGCAGCTAGCTTTAAATTCCTTCTTAAGGCAACAGATGTTTGTCTATAAGATTGAAGCTTTAGATATACCATATCCGCTACCTCAAATTCTTTCTCAACTCTACCCTTATCAGCTTGCTGTTTCATCCTGTTCCTAGCTTGCTCCAAATTACTCTTGAGAACATCATTCAACCGCTGCCTCTCGAAAAATTGGTCAACGGCTGAACTGGTGATGCAAAAGAAGGAATAGCAGTAATGATGGAGGGTAATAGCCATATAAGGCTTCAAATGGAGTCATTTTTATAGCAGAATGGTATGAGGAATTGTACCACCACTCGCAAGTGACAACCATCAAACTGTGCTTTGGGATCTTGATGAGTCATGCATCTCAAATAAGTTTCCAAACACCGATTCAAACGCCTGTTTGGCCATCACTTTGAGGGTGGTAAGCACTACTATAAGAAAGAGTAGTGCCCACCGCTTGAAAAATTCTTTCCAAAACACACTTGTAAATACTTTATCTCGATCTCAAACAATTGTGACAGGGCACCATGAAGCTTATAAATGTGTTCTATAAAGACCCTCTACGAAGATGCAGAAAGGGATGAGCCAATCCGATGAAATGGCCATATTTTGTATACCTATCAACCACCACTAGGACAGATCCTTACCTCCACTTAGGAAGTCGCTCAATAAAATCCATAGTGATGTGCCGCCATGCTTGAGAAGGTATTGGTAAAGGCTGTAATAACCTGAGGGTAGCGGAAGTCATTCCCTTACATTTAGCACATTACGCACATTGTTGCACCCATTGCAAGACTTCAGATACATGCCAGGCCAATAAAAATGTCTCGCAGCCTACTATAAGAATTGTGAATGCCGAGTGCCCTCCCATAGCAATCACATGATACAATGCTATTAATTGCTTCCTCAAATTACCATGACAACCCACATACAATCTATTGTTGTAATACAACAGCCCTTGCTTCAAATGAAACTTGAAATGAGCCTTACTATCCAAAGGAAGTTGAGTAATTAAATCTGCAGCCCTAGAATCATTAACATAGCTATTAAGGACATTAGCCATCCAAGTAGGAATGATTTCAGAATGAGCAACATATAATTGAGTCACAGCAGAATGTGGCCTTCTAGATAAAGCATCACCACTCTATTCTCTACCGCTCTTTTATACAAAATTTTATAATCTAAACCCAAGAGTTTAGAAATACCTTTCTGTTGTAGGTTAGTGTGAAGTCTTTGCTCTAAAAGGTGCTTGATACTTTCATGATCAGTTTTGATGAAGAGGGGACCTTGCTCAAGGTAATGCCTCCATTTAGTGATAGCAAAAGTGATTGCCAAAGAACTCTTTGTCGATATCTGAAAGGCTTTGATTCCTAACCCCAAAAGCCTTAGAAATATAGGCAATAGGGTGTCCATTTTGTCAGAATACAGCTCCCATACCATAGCTGCTAGCATCAGTTTCAATGATAAATGGTCGAGTAAAATTTGGTAATGCGAACAGGAGCGTAAGACATAGCTACTTTTAATGAGTCAAATGCTTGTCTAGTAACTTCATCCATTGAAAGTTGTCCCTCTTTAATAAATCTGTAAGAGGCTTACTAATCACCCCATAATTTCTAACAAACTTCTGTAATACCTCACAATCCCAAGAAACTCCTCAATTCCTTGTGAAGTTGGATAAGGCCAAGCTACCATAGCCTCAATTTTGTCCGGATCTGTAGATACTCCTTTATCTCAAATAATATGCCCTAAATAATCAACAGAATTTTGACCAAAAGAGCACTTAGACATTTTAGCAAAAAGTCTGCTCTTCCAACACCTTAAAAACAGATTCTAAATGCTGTAAATGGGATTCTAAATCAGGGCTGTAAATGAGTATGTCATCAAAAAAAACCAGAACAAACTTCCTTAAAAATGGTTGGAAAATTTGGTTCATGAGGGCTTGAAAGGTGGCAGGGGTATTGGTCAACCCAAAAGGCATGACTGTGAATTCAAAATGTCCATGGTGGGTTTTAAATGCGCCTTGGGAATATCAGAGGATCCATTCGAATTTGGTGATATCCAAATTTAAATCCATCTTAGAAAACATTTTTGCTCCATGTAATTCATCCAATAGATCATCTATGATAGGAATAGGAAATTTATTCTTAATGGTGTGGTCATTCAACTTTACGTAATCAACATAAAATCTCCAAGTGCCATCCTTCTTCTTAACCAATAAAACAGGGGAAGAAAATGGATTAGTGCTAGGTTGAATAACTTTGGAATTCAACATTTCAGTCACCAACTTTTCAATCTCATTTTTCTGATAATGGGGATACCTATAAGGTCTCACATTTATAGGTTTAGTATCAGGTTGTAATGGAATATTGTGGTTATGACTTCTAAAAGGGGGTAAGGAAGTAGGTTCAGCAAAAACTTGAGGGTATTTATGAATAACTTTCTGAATATCAGGGTGAATATTACCTCTGTTAGCTGCAAACAGAGTAGTAGCAGCAACAAAATGAATTCCAACAGCCTGCTCTATCAAATTAACACAGAATAATGGAGACTGGAAATCATTTCCCTTCCTATGCAACAACTGCTGCAAGGAATTACATTCTTGAAGGCTACCAGGTTCCATCCCCTCTTTAATCCCTTGCAAAGTAACTAAAGTATCCCCCTTTTGAAATGAGATTTGCAATCCCTTGAAATCAAATAAAATTGGACTCACACTTCTCATCCAATCTACTCCCAATATAACATCAAATCCACCCAACTCCAAAAGTCTCATAGGAAAAGAGAAACATTGGTTCTGAGTGTGCCATTGAAATGAAGGACACATTGTAGAACTTAGTAATTTCCTTCCATCAGCTACAATAACCATTGACACAGGTGCTTGCACCACTGGAAGTTTTAAATCTTTGGCCACTTTTACATCCAAGAAACTGTTAGTGCTCCCACTATCCACCAATATAACTAATTGTCTATCCTTATGTCTCCCCACCACCTTAATTGTGTCTACACCTTGACTGCCTTCCATAGCATGAACTGATAGAGTCATTTCTGGTTGTCCTTCCCCAATTTCCTCACCTTCTACCATTTCTTGATACTCTTCCTCCAATTTTTCCACTCCTTGTTCCTCCAACTGAATGGCCATAGCAGTCTTAGATTTACACTGGTGACCAGGGAAGAACTTTTCCCCACATCTGTAACAGGGTTTGGACTGTCTACTTGCTGCTGGAGTTGGAAGCAAACCTGGTTTAAACAAAGGTTGAGGTAGTGAATTACTACTGGTAGCAAAAGAGGACTTAGCAGTGGTTGCAGAATGTTTTTGGCTGTGGTTGTTATCATTTGGAGGTTTTGGTGGATAAGAAAATGGTTGAGAAATTTTATAGGATTGGTTTGAAGAAAAAGATGCAAAATTAGGCTTATAAGCACTATTATACCCAGATCTTGGTAGAGAAAAGGCTTTACTATTACATAGCATCCACTGCTCTTGTAGTCTAGCTGCTTCAAAAGCATGAGCTAGGGTTGTAGGCCTAACCATTCTCACCATTGGCCTAATTTCATCCCTCAATCCTCCAATGAATCCAGACAAAAAATAAGCTTCCCCTAAATCAGGCATAAACCTCTCCATTCTTACCCTAAGATCCTCAAACCTATCTTGATATTCCCCAACACTACCCTCTTGCCTTAGTCTCATAAACTCCTCAACTACATCCTCAAAACCTTGTTCTCCAAATCTATTGCATACTGCTATCTCAAATTCTTCCCAAGACCCACTAATTTTAGACTTATTCCAATTTTGAAACCAAGAGTCAGTTCTTCCTACCATATACAAGCTTGCTATTCCCACCATCTTATCTTTAGGAACCCTAAAAACTTCAAAGTACTTGAAACACTTCCTAACCCAAGCCCTTGGCTCACTCCCATCAAAAGTTACTAATTCAATTTTAGGCAAAATCTTTTCTGACCCCACTGATTCCCTAACAGAATCAGAACTACCCTGATCTCTAGAATGAAGATTTAGAGTTTCCTTTGGAGTTGTTAAAGAATTCTTACCTATCACTCCATTGGAATCAGAGTTGATGATTTCCTTCCCTTTTTCCCCAAAAAACCCTAGCATTAGGGTTTCCAATCTTCCCACAGCAGTCTCAATTGCAATTTTATTCTCGGCAGCATCTTTCTTGATTCCTTCTTGTAACTTCTTGAAGTCCTGCTTCAGAATTTCCATTTCCTTCCTGGTCTCCCGAGATTCCCCTTGCAACAAATCCAACCTTTCTTCCATTTGTGCCATCTTAACAGCATCTTGACCCACCACTGCTGATTTAGTCATGATTTGCGACACCAAGGAACCAGATTGCAAATGAACCTACCCAGTTTTCAGGCTCTGATACCAAATGTTAGGTAGAAACCCTAACAACAGTTATTTCAGAGTTGAAATTAAAAGAACAGAAAATCAGAAGCGAGAGAGAGAGAGAGAGAGAGAGAGAGAGAGAGAGAGAGAGGAGAATTGTAAGGAAGAAGATAATATTTCATTGAGAGTTTGAATGAATCTTTACAATATCTCACAGCCCTATTTATTGCCACTTTCCCTCCAAAAACAACTGCCTAACTTTTGCTACAATTTCTCCAACAACCTCTAACAGAAAGCTACAACAGTTTCAACTACCATCACAACTAATTAATCATTTCACTTATTCTTATACTTCCTTCTTCTGTACGTGACAGATCACTCATTTATCAAGAAGAAAACTTGGCGAAAAGACCTTGGGGGTTTTAAGGGGGTAACAAGCAAGATAACAAGATAAAAGAATTACACTGATGTTGAATTGCCCTATCTTATTTCCAGAATGCTATTAAGGATTAATTCTTTTGAATCTTTTCAAAATAAATTGGAGACTTGAACTGTTGTAGGTTCTCAGTTTTTTCTTTTATTTCCCATGGGAATGAAATGTGTGCTGTTGAAAGTTGATGAAGAAGTTATCATACGATTGTCTATTCACTTGGTTTTTGCACAGATGGTGCTACCAAGCATTTTGATTGTCTTTAATTGGGATTAGCTCTCATATCAGGTGAACAGTTCTTAGAACTAGGAATTTCAAATTAAAAATCTGGCAGGTGTTGGAGCAATAACTGCTCAGGACCGGTCAGGAACTTGAATGCGTGCATACTTGCATGAACATTCTCATGCTTGTGTTTTCTTTTTATATTTGTATTTATACAGCACTTAAATGCAGAGTTTCCATGGAGATGTTGCCATGTATGCTTAGGATAACTGTATAAAATAGTCATGTGTCAAGATTTTTCAATGGGGTAACTTGAGACATGCTAGGATTCATCTCATCCCAATGCTTTGTAATACTAGACTCCTTTTCAATTGCTGGTCTAAATGTTGTAAATTAATTCAGTTCAGCATTTTGTCTGAAATAGCTTGGTGCACGTGAAGAACTCATCCCAATGTTGACTTGAGCTAAAACTTTTGAGTAACTGTCTATTGGTTCAATAAGGTTCTGAGTCACCATTTTGATTGAGCATATTTTCCTCACTGTTTAAATATCAATATTTATTTCTTAGATTTTCAGATTTTATATTACTAATCGTATTTTCATAAAGAAGTTCTCATAATGTTAATTGTTTGTTATTATGCGCAGCACCCAGTTAGCCGGAGTGACTATGACAATGTGATTGGCGCTTTGCCATATCTCAAAGTAAATAGACAAGCAAAGTAGAGATCATTTCATGAGTTATGGGAAGACCTTATCGGCTGGATTTTTTTTTATTTATTTATTTTTTATTTTTTATTGCTTCTTGTATGAATAGACAAGTAATCTTGATGCCCTTATTCTTCTAATACAGAATTCAGTCAAGTTCCATTGAAATTTCTACATTTGTTGATCATGTCACGCAGCATTACCTCTTCTTCCACTCTACAGCTTGCAAGGAATTACTTTGGCTGAATTTCTTTTTTATAGCAATTTGTATTTTGTATTTGCTGTTTGTAGAGCTTTGCAAACTTTGATAGCTATATTCATTTAAGAAATCTTCAATGCGTTAAATTGTATGGATAAGAGAGTCAAATGGAGGCTTTTTAATATTTTTTAGAGTTCATCTTCAATAAGGGAGAATAAAGTGAGATTAATTATTTATTTCCCTATAAAATTTTCAATCCTCATTTTTTTTTCAAAGGAATAGTATATAAATAGACACACACATCGGTGTTAAAATTTTTGAGCTGTTTAAAACAAGCTTATCCTTTCTATTTATTTCAAATTGTTACACCTTACCCCTTTGTAAGGTATTACATGATCCCGTAGAATACCTAATGAACTACCGAACTTCACTTACCGATAACTCATTAAGTATCCTATAAGGAATTTTAAAATCATTTTCTTACTTTTTAGAAGTTGTGAGCATTTTCTAATACGTATTAAAACATTTAATTAGATTTTGTAAACTAGTTAAAAAAAATTTTTTGTACCTTTTTATTTTTCCGTAAATTTTAGAAAAATTTCGGCAGAATGCCGTTTGTATTTTGATAAAATAGTTCTTCAAATACCTGAAAAAAACACTTTCAATGATTTATCTTATCAACTCAACAACTTCAACATCCACCACAACAAATTTCAACATTATTTCTCAAATTCCAAAATTCAAATCAATAATTTCCAATTCAGATGTCATCCAAAATAATACTAAGTAATTTCATTCAATTTAAAATAAAACGATTTCATTCATTTTTCATTAAAGTTAAAACAATTTACATTCATCCAACCAGAATTTACATTAGAAAAATCCAAACTAATATTATTACAAACTTTATACAACTGCTCATGACCAGTTCTACATGTACATACATTTACATACATCAAAATAATTATTACAATTAGGGTATAAAATATGGCCGATAGAACTTCAGGGATGTGGCTCCACAATCCTCAGTAGCTCACTCTGCTGCTCCTCTAGTCTCTATATCTGTGACAGCAATAACAGCCATCGCTGAGTACTATAACTCAGTGGTGCACAACATACTAAAATAACCTTTATGCAGAATTTAAATCATACTTATTCAAAAACTGAACTAAATAAGCACAATAAATACAAAACATGATTTATAAGCTTTTAATCCAAACAATTTCATTTCGAAAGTCTCAAACAAATTTCATAAAAATACACAGTTATATCATGCCATTCGAAACAATAATCATCTCAATAGCCAGAGGCTTATGAGAAGTCACATCACAAGGCTAGCTAGCTCAAATATATGGATATCCATTCAATTTCTTCTTCTACTGGCACACACCTCAACACTTCAGCCAGAGAAGGAATCAAAATTCGAAACTGATTTCCCCCACTAGTCATGCTAGTGAGGTATTCAAATATATGATCATGACACTGTGGTTTCAAAACTATCTTAACAATTTATCAAACATTTATTGTCATTTCAAACACAAACAAATAAACTTTCAATAATTTAAGTCAAAAGCATAATACACATATTACAATATAAGTAATTCATTACATGTATTTTGTAAATGAATTTTAAAGAAAATTAATGTTGTGCACAAACCTTATAAGAGTCGCCTCTTGGCCTTGACTCGATGCCTCGGGTTATTTTTCGGTATTCTTTTCAACTGAAACACACAATTTCATAGTGTTTCAGTCTCACAATTTATCATAAGTCCAAAAATGAATTCAAATCTACTTATACCTAGCTTTAATATGCGAAACTTGTCGTTCTTTAAAATTTATATTTCGGGTTTACTATTTACGATACTATTCAAGTTAATTTGTTGACTTTCTAATGCTTAATAGGTATGAGAATTCTAATTTTACCCACATACCATATTTTGGTTACCTAATTTTTTAGTTTTGGTTGTTTTCTCAAATCTTAAGTCTTTTAGACACAAATTTCAAATTTTCAGTTTTGTTGTCTTATTTTTCACTGTTCTATTGGTTATGTTGCTGTTAGAATTTGACTAAGTTTTCCTCATAAAAGTTGTTCCTTATTGTCTTAACTTTATTTTCCTTTTTGAATCACTCCATTTGGAGTTTTGTAGCTCAAGTTATAGCCATTTGAACATGATTGGCTAGATCGGTCTAACCCAGATTTTCTGGGCACCAACTTGGTTCTGGCAGTTTTAGGTCACTAAATTTGGGTGACTAAATGACTTGGTTAAGTGTATAATTTGGACTTGTGTTCTTCATGAAAGTTATAGGGCTATGTCTCAGCTTTCTACCGGTAAAACTTCAGGTCATTTAGACCTGCCTAGCCTAAGTTATAGCCAAATGAACAAATACTATTTATCTGGTCATTTTTATACAGGTCAGTGTGCCTAATCTTGATTTAGCCAAATTGTTCACTATGCTATGGTCACTTTTTGGGCATGATTCCTAAATGAAAAATGTGACATTTTGTGTCTAATTTCATTCCCAATTGGCCTCACACCAATTGGGTTTGTAAATTTTTAGTTTTAATCATTGAAAGGGACCTTAGTCATGCTGCCTGCAGAATGACCATATCCAATCCGAATTTCAATTTGGTTCTAACACTTCCTACACATCACAATTGGTCATACATGACCATTTTTCAACTTAGGTAAGATCAAATACATCATTTGGCTAATTCTCACATTTTTCCTCCCAAAACCCTAAGTGCCAAACCCTAATTTTCATACTTAGCTTATTTGACAAAATTTAAATGCATAATTAATACCTACACACTCATTTGCACTTAACTACTTCATTTGCATCAAAATCATTCATTCTCAAACCCTAACCTACTGCTGGCCGAATTTTATAGGGTTCTAGATAGGCATGATTTTTCATGTAATTCTAACTACTTTAATCTTAATTCTATACTTATAATTCAATTAAAGTTAAGAAAGAGAGTTTACCTCAAATGGAACTTTCTAGCTTCTTGATTCTTCAAGTTTTCTTCAAATTTTCTCTTTTCAATGTTCTTAATGAGACTCAATTACAAGTTTTAGCTAAGAAATCTATAAATTTTATGGCTAAATTTTGGGGTTTAATAAGCTTTTAAATGAGCTTCAATGAAGGAAGATGAAAGAAATAAGAGAGATGAGAGAGAAAGGGAGGGACGGCAAATATGGAGAAGAAAACCAAAATTTAGTTTCGTTTATTTTGTTATTTTATGTGTTTTTAATTATTAATTAATACAAAATTATCCTATAATTTTGTATTTATTTAATTATTAGGTTTATTGCATCATGCATGATGTCATGCATGATGTAATAAACTTTTTCTTTTTCTTTTTTTTTATTTTTTATTTTTTCTTTAGTTCTTTAATTTAATTCTTGATCCCAAAATTTTCTTTTCTCCGATTTTATTGGACAGTTAGATCATGAGTCACCTCTAGGGGTGAATTGACCAAATTGCCTCTCACCGGTTCGATCCGGTTTGCAAATAATTCAATATTTTTTCTGGATCCCTGACCTAATTATTTGACTGGCTTAACAATTCTTTTCCGTGATTTTCTCTTTTCCACTATGTTTGCAATAGTCCTAAGGACCGCGACGTCACATTTTACAGTTCGAAATTTGAGTTTAAATCGACCCGTAGTCCTTCCCGAGAAGGTCACCCATCGTTGTGACTCTCGGCTCATTTAACTTCTTGTGTTCTATTTTTCTTGTTTATAGTTAACTAATTGACAATTACTAATTATTTGTTTTCAAGGCTTATCTAGTTGTCTTAGATGTGGTTCTAATCCCCTTAATTATCCGGTCCAATACTGGTCATCGAAACAGTGAAATATACCAGGCTATATAAATAGGGGTGTTACACAAATGGTAAATTACTATTTAGTCTATGTATTTTAACAAAATTAACTATTTGTTTCTTATATTTTGAAAAATACACTTTGGTCTATGTATTTTGCTTTCGTTAAACTGTTTAATTCTTTTGTCAATTTTTTTCATTAGTTAATACTGGTCAAACTACTATTTAGACTTTTTATTTTAGTGAAACTAATTAATTACTTCTTATATTTTGAAAAAACACATTAATTAGTTTCTATAATTTGACTCTGTTAATTATTTAGTACCATAATTATTTTTTATACCTAAACTACCATAATTCTCTTCCACTTATTTCTCTTATTTTCTCTTATTTATGTCTTCATATTTCTTCTCCTCTATGCCTGCACTATTCTCCCTCTCATCCTCTCTTTAAAAAGGTACAAGTTGTCTACACAAAAAAATTAATTAGTTTCTTTAAATTTATAAGTGATTAAGAAAATTAATTCTCATGAGAGAAAATGTAAAAATGATGTCCAAATAATTAGAAATTTAAAATATATATATATATATATTCAGATTTGGTCTCTACATAGTAAAATTTCTAATTTTATCCAATAATATATTTTTTAAAATGGATGAATCAAATAATTAGTTTCACTAAAATAGAGGAACTAAATAGTAATATTTTTCAAAATAGAGAAATTAACTAATTAGTTTCTTTAAAATAGAGGGGCAAAATAGCATTTTGTGCGTGAATAACGAAAAAATTAACAGATAGACAAAATAGTTTAACGGAAGTAAAATATAGGGATTAAGTAGTTAGTTTCATTAAAGTACAGGAATTAAATAGTAATTTTTCCTATTTCAAATGTTTTAAAGCCTTTATTGGATTAATTTTTATAGCCCGTCCCTAAACTTTGCCTTGTGTCACATCCATCCTTCAACTTTAATTTGTTATTAAAAAAATCCCTAAATTTTTATTTTATTTCATAAAAATCCATTTAACTTGTCACAATCTAATTTCTGGGCTGGACTGGCACTAGGATTTGGGTCGGCATAAGGCCCCCGAAACCCGTAGTAAGTCTAAGCAATTCACAACCCAATAACAAAGTTGAAAAAGGAAGGCTTAAAATCAAGAAAACAAACAAATATAGTCTAGCCATAAAATGGACAATCAAACTGGGAGAAAACTCATCCGACCTGTATCACAAATAAAATCACAATTAGGGAACTCAGCTCACCCTCACAAACCAAATCAACATTCAATATCAAAATGGGGAGCTTAGCTCACCCTAAATCCAACATCACACAAGCACCTTACGTCAAATACATTAATTTCACATTACAAGAATACAATTACAGTCACTGTGGAGTTCTAGATTTAAATAATAAAATTAATAATTAATACATTAACCATTTCAAGTTCGTTGTGAGAAAGAAAGCAAGTTAATTCCAGAATAACAGCCACCTGTTACCTAGGGAAAAATAATTGAGTAAGGGTGAGCATTCAACTTAGAGAGTTTAAATATTAATTATAAATATAATTTTTATAGCTATCTACAACTAATGCATCCCTAAGTATGAAATGCACACTGAAAATATACAACAAGTAAATCATCCAATACTCGCACAAGAAGATAATTTGGAGCTACTCACGCACCCAGTAAAGTATTTTTCAAACAGAACTATGGGAGCTGATCTCCTATCCAGCTCTCTTAATCCAAGACTTTCGCTTAAATCTAAGTGTGGGGTTCAGCGAGATCAACTCAAAGGTTCAGCGAGATCAACTCAAAGCTGTACTTCACCCTAACTTTTTATATCCATAAGAACCGGGTTCCAGCAAGAATAGGTCAAGAAGAACCGGGTTCCAGCAAGAATAGGTCAAGAAGAACCGGGTTCCAGCAAGAATAGCTCAAGCCATGATTACTTGTACAATCCATATATATATATATATATATATGTCCCTTGCAGCAACCCAAGAGGGGGGTGAATTGGGTGTTAATTAAAAAATTTGAAGGCTAAGAGAGAATTTTGAGAATAAGCACAAGGAAGAGAGAAAAGAAGGATGAATAGAAGAAATTTTATAGAGATTTGGCTATCCCAAACCTACGTCCTCTCTTCAAGGCCCTCATTGAGAGTTAACTCTACTAAAATTCTTCTTTGAGTGAAGAATAAACCCCTTACAATCATCACAAGAGCAAATCCTTGCTCTTTTATAAATCTCTTTACACTTACAAGCAATTTAATGCTCTATCATACTTAAGTTATAATGAATGCTCACAACAACCTTGAACTAACTCTCGGAACAATGAAATTACAGCTCAAAATATCAAGCTCTCAATAATCAATTATGGTAGCTCAAGTTCTAGAGAAGAAGAAAAAATCTTTTTGTAGAAAGAGATGATTCTCCTTAATCTCAATTAATCTGTACATGGGTATATATATACAATTGATTCCTGTAATTGTGTTCTACTAATTAGGAAGAAATCCTAAATAAGAAATCCTAAATAGGAATACAGAATATATAATATACAGAGAAATAATATAGTGATTGACTTTCCATAACACTCCTCCTCAAGTTGGAGCATAGATGTTAATCATACCCAACTTGTTACAAATGTAGTCAATCCTAGCTCCATTCAGAGCTTTTGTGAAAATATCTCCTAATTGCTCTCCAGTTTTGATGTGTCCTATTGAGATGATCTGTTGTTGAATCTTTTCACGAATAAAGTGACAATCAATCTCAATATGTTTGGTCCGCTCATGAAACACTGGATTAGAAACAATATGGAGAGCAGCTTGATTATCACACCACAATTTCATAAGCAGGGAGGTCTTAAAACCTGTCTCATCTAGTAATTGAAGTATCCACATTACCTCACATACTAATTGTGCCATGGCTCTGTATTCGGATTCAGCACTAGATCGAGAAACTACACTCTGCTTATTACTTCTCCAAGACACCAAATTTCCTCCAACAAAAATGCAATATCCAATAGTTAACCTTCTGTCAACCTTAGATCCAGCCTAGTTAGCATCTGAAAAACTTTCAACATTCAAATGCCCATGATTACCATATAACAAACCTCTTCCTGGAGCGCCCTTCAGATAACACAAGATTTGTCCCAAGGCTTCCCAATGAGCAACAATTGGGGAAGATATAAACTGACTTACCACACTAACGGCATAAGCAATGTCAGGACGAGTGACTGCAAGGTAGTTCAATTTTCCTACCAATCTCCTGTATCTCTCTGGATCTTCAAACAACTCACTATCCCCTGCTAACAGTTGTAAATTTGGAGTCATTAGTGCACTACAAGGCTTAGCACCTAATTTTCCTATCTCTATCAATAAATCGAGGACATATTTTCTTTGAGACAAGAAAATATCCTTTTTAGTTCTCATAACTTCAATACCCAAGAAATACTTTAACAATCCCAAGTCTTTGGTCTGAAACTGGGTTTGGAGGAAGGTTTTAAGAGATGAAATACCTACAGAGTCACTCCTAGTGATGACAATGTCATCCACATAGACTACTAGGAGAATTATACTAGCCTCAGATTGCTTATAAAATACTGAGTGATCACACTTATTCTTTTGCATACCAAATTCCTGTACTGCTTCACTGAATCTCCTAAACCAAGCCCTAGGACTTTATTTCAAGCTGTAAAGAGACTTCCGAAGCCTACAAACTTTACCCAACTCCCCTTGAGCAAGAAACCCAGGTGGTTGCTCCATATACACCTCCTCCTGAAGATCACCATGAAGGAAAGCATTTTTTATATCTAATTGGTGCAAGGGCCAATCATATGTAGCTGCTAAAGAGATAAACAAACGAACAGAATTAAGTTTAGCTACAGGAGAAAAAGTGTCAGAGTAATCAACCCCATATGTCTGAGCATATTCTTTTGCTACAAAGCTTGCTTTTAACCTAGTCACAGAACCATCAGGATTTACCTTTACTGTAAATACCCATTTGCAACCAATAGCTTTCTTACCAGTGGGCAAAGGCAACAGTTCCCATGTACCATTAGCATCTAAAGCCTCCATTTCCTCTTTCATAGCAGCACACTAGCCAGAATGAGACAATGCCTCACCCACAGTATTAGGGACAGGAACAGAGTCTAAAGAAGTAACAAAACATGGAGAACAAGAAGACAATTGATTATAAGAAACAAAAGAAGAGATAGGGTAAGTACGTGAACGTTTACCTTTATGAAGAGCAATGGGTAAGTCTAGATCAGAATCATGATCAGTATGAGGTACAGGATCTCCCAATAAAGTAGCTAGTGGAGGTTTTGAGTCAGGAATCTCCAATCTCTTAGAATAAACATGAACAATGGGAGGTCGAGTAGGTCTAGAGACAGAAGGAATAGGCTGTGGGAGAGGACTAGACATTGATTCGACAGTATTTATTAAGAGATCATCCTCCTCCCCCTGACTCTCATACACAGATGATTGAGGAAAAAATGGAGTAGACTAAGAAAATGTGACATCTGTAGAAACAAGATAACGATTAAGAGTAGGAGAGAAATAGTGGTACCCTTTTTACAGTCGGGAGTACCCAAGGAAGACACATTTGAGAGACTTTAGATCCAATTTAGTAATCTGTGGACGAACATCATGCATAAAACACGTATAACAAAAAATACGAGGTTCAACAGGGAATAAAGATTTTGTAGGAAACAAAGCAGTATAAGGAATATCCCCATTAAGGACAGAAGACGGCATACGATTGATCAAAAAACATGCTGTAGAAACTGCATCTGCCCAAAAATGTTTAGGAACTTTCATCTGAAAAAGAAGAGCATGAGTTACCTCAAAAAGATGCTGATTTTTTCTTTTGGCCACGCCATTTTGGGATGGGGTATCCACACAGGAAGACTAATGAAGAATGCCATTTTGTGTTATATAAGACTGAAATTGTGCTGAAAAGTATTCTTTGGCATTGTCACTTCTTAATATGCGCACAGAAATATTAAATTGAGTTTTGATTTTATTACAGAAGGCACAAAAGATAGAAAACAACTCAGAATGATTCTTCATTAAATATAACCAAAAGTAATAAAATAACGAAATCCAGTTTTAGAAGTAACAGAACAAGGAACCCAAACATCAGAATGAACTAACTCAAAAGGGAATGGAGCCCATTTATTGACTCTAAACACAGAAAGCAAACGATGATGTTTTGCAAACTGACACGACTCAAAATTCTAGTACTGATAAAGACTAAAACTGAGGACACAGCTTCTTCATGATAGACAAAGAAGGATGGCCCAATCTATAATGAGCTTCAAGAGGTGTTAAGGTACTAGAGCAAATAAGCGATCGCGGTACATGATTTTTCAGAATGTAGAGACCACTTGACTCACGTACTTTACCAATAATCTGCTTCGTCATAAGATCCTGAAACAAACACTGGTCAAGAAAAAAGGAAACAGAACAATTTAAGGTACGAGTAAGTTTACTAATAGAAAGTAGATTAAAAGAGAATTTTAGTAGACATAAAATAGATAACAAAGAAATTGACGAAGTCGGGTTCGCAGTTCCAGAACCCATGACACAAGAAGTAGAACCATCAGCTAAAGTAACTGTAGAGGAAGTGAGATTAGACTGAAAAGTAGATAGAATACTAGAATTACCTGTCATATGATCTGTCACACCAGAATCAATAACCCATTTGGATGAGGAAGACACAAGGCATATAGTGGATTTACCTGACTCAGTGATCATAGTGACAGGGGAACTGGTAAGCTTTAGAGATGCCTGATACTGGGAAAACTATGCAAAATCCTCTGCAGATACCAAAATAGTTTTCTCAGAAGAAGATACTATAGAATTCTCTGCTGCCATATTTGCCATCTGTGATCGCTGATTTTTCTTTTGAAGTTACGGATGATTATATTTTGTATGGCCAGGCTCATGGCAATAATAACAAATGACTCCTCTTGAGTCCTGATTAGAACTAGCCTCTCTATTACGCTGATTACTTCTGTTGCTTGTAATTCCTCCTCTACTTCCTCTTTGTCCATTTGGATTACGGCTAATAAGAGCACTACTGGCAAGCTGTGAAGATTGGGTACTCTCTATATGAAGTACCCGTGTGAACGTTTCATGCGAAGAGGAAATCTCAGAACTGGAGAGAATATGAGATTTAGCAGTCTCATACTCTGAAGGAAGGCATACAAGAAAACTCATAACAGCCAGTTGCTCCTGTTGGGCCTGTTGAACTTTCACATCAAAACTAAAAGGCAACAATACATTAAGTTCCTCATATACCTGTTTAAAATCCATAAAATAAGCCGTGAGAGACTTATCCTTTTTCTTAGCACGGTAGAATGCCTTACAAACATCATAAATACAGGAGATATTCCCTTTACCAGAATACAGAAAATCTAAGTAATCCATCAATTCCTTAACAAATTCACAGTGATTAATTAAACTAATTACCTCACTGTGAATCGAGTTTCGAAGCTGCAAAAGCAACCAAGCATCATCCCTTAGCCAAGTTTGTCGTGTATCATCCATAGGTGGATCTTTAGTAAGGTGATCATCCTTATCAATGCTACGCAAATAGACCCTAACAGTCTTACTCCACTCCAGGTAATTCGAACCATTAAGTTTGTGTTCCGTGATCTTAGTCATCACCGGAATCACATCAGAAATAACATTCTTATTGTCTACCATTTGTTGAGACAAAGAAAACTTATCGAAAAGCTAATCCAAAGTGCTTACAGCAACAAAATAACCCAAAATCACAAATCAAGCAAATACTGAAATAGGATCTGAGGGCCAAACCTCAGAAGTCCTTTAATGGTGTATTGGATCAGGCAACAGCACACAGTGGTGGAATGAGGGGGTTGATGCGACGCCGGTGATGTTGATCGGAGTCGAAAAGGCCTATTAGCGACTAAGGTCTCTCTTGAGCTGGGTGGTGAGAACAAATAGTCACCCTAGATAGATGACCTGCTCTGATACCATGTAGAAAGAGATGATTCTCCTTAATTTCAATTAATTTGTACATGGGTATATATATACAATTGATTCCTATAATTGTGTTCTACTAATTAGGAAAAAATCCTAAATAAGAAATCCTAAACAGGAATAAAAAATACAGAATATACAGAGAAATAATATAGTGATTGACTTTCCATAACACTTTTGAACACAATAAATTTTTAAGAAATAGTCATAAATGGTCTCTATTTATAGTTTTGATAAGAAAATAACAGTTGATGGTGTATTAAATGCAAATATAGCCATTTAACTACCCAAAACACTATTTTATCGAGTTTCAGAAGCCCAGGTTCGGCTATCGAAGTTCTTTACTTTGGCTGTCGAAGGTTGGAGCACTAAAAAACACCATTCAAAAAGTGAACTTTAATTGCTGAAGTTCCTACTTTCGACCGCCGAAGTGGTCTCTAGACAAAAAAACGTTTAAACACTCAAAAACTATCATTCAAAGAGTGAACTTCAGTTGCCAAAGTTTCCACTTTCGGCTACCGAAGTGCTCTCTGGACAAAAGGGCACTTAGGTTTCAAAAACTCATAACTTTTTGACTCGTACTTGGATTTTTGATCCATTTGATCTGTTGGAAAGCTAGTTTGATAAATTTTTCAATGAAAACACTTTCAAAAACAAAATTGCATTTCCCAAAAGTGAAAATTTCACTTTACTCCTCCTTTGTAACACCCCTATTTGCATAGCCTAGTATATTTCACTATTTCGGTGACCGGTGTCGGTCCGGACAATTAAGGAGATTAGAACCACACTTAAGACAACTAGAGAAGCCATAAATACAAATAATTAGTAATGTTCAATTAGTTATGTATAAATAAGAAAAACAGAACATAAGAAGTTAAACGAGCCGAGAGTCACAGCAATGGGTGACCGTCTCGGGAACGACTGCGAAGCCATTTTAAACTCAAATTTCGAATCGTAAAATGTGACGCTGCTGTCCTTAGAACCATTACGAACACAGTGGAAAAGAGAAAATCATGAAAAAGAACTTAAGCTACCAAATAATTAGGTCGTGGAGCCTAAGAAATATGGAATTAATTGCAAACCGAGATGAACCGGCGAGGGGCAATTTGGTCAATTGACCCCGAGAGCTGACTCTGACCTAACTGTCAAATAAAATCGGAGAAAAGAAAATTTGAGAATCGAGAATTAAATTAAAGAACTAATAGAAAAAAAAAAAGAAGAGAATGGAAAAGTTAAAAGGTGATGACATCATGCATGACCTCATGCATGATGCCATAAAGAATATAATTAATAAATTTACTTTAATTGATTTTTGGTCTTCTTAAGAAATAAAAGAAAAGAAAAGAAAAGAAAAGAAAAAAAGATAAAAAGCCTCATCTTCTTCACCATTTACGTTTCTCTCTCCCTCACCATTGTAAACCTCCATTAAAGCTTGCTTCAAGCTTTGAAACCACCATTAAACCCCAAATCCTCATATACTTGCTTCACAAAAACTTGATTTAATCACTTGAGAGGAAGATTGGTCATCAAAGAATTGAAGAAAATTGAGAGGAAGTGAAAGTTCAAAGACACCTAACAAGGTAAGTAATGCAAACTTCAAGTTTTTAGTTTAATTAGTGTATGTATAGCATCAAGAGCATAGAAATAAACTTAAAATAAAAAAAAATGTGTGAGGGACTAAATTGAAATTCGTCCAGCAGGTAGGGGAGAGTGATTTTCATGAGTTTGATTGAGTTAAACATGTTAAGATGCTTGAATAAGTTGAAAGATTGTGTTTATATGCTTTGAATTAGTTAATTGCAATGGATTAGAGTGGTTAGGGTTTGAGACCTAGGGTTTTGAGGCAAAAGTTTGGAGAAATTTGTAAATGGTGTCTTTGACCTAATGTGAAGTGAAAAATGGTCATTTGTGACCAAATGAGGTGTGTTAGAAGTGTTGGAAATAAAAGCCAATTCGGATTGGATAAGGTCATGTCTTTGGCGGCACATGACCAAAATTCTCTTTGAGGGATCAAAAATGAAATTTTACAAATCCAATGGATATGGGACCAATTGGGGATGAAAATAGGCACTAAATGACACAATTTTCATTTAGGAAGCATGCCCAAAAAGTGACTAAAACCTAGTGAATAAATTGATCAAAGTTGAAAAATTACAGGCTGCCACTGCACAAACTGACCAAATGAACAGTATTAGTTCATTTGGTCATAACTCGAGCTAGGAAGGTCTAAATGACCTGAAATTTTACCAGTGGTTAGATGAGATATATATATCTAAAACTTCCATGAGGAACACAAACCCAAATTATGCCATTAACCAAATCAAATTACAGAGCAAAGTTGGGTCACTGAATCTGCAGACTGCAGATTTTCCATTTGAACAGTAAAGTTTCAATGGCTATAACTCTCTCTAGAAAACTCTGATTTAGGTGATTCTTGAACCGATGGAAACCTAAGGCATAGCAGAACATTTCATATGAAGAAAGTTAGACCAAATTATGAACCTAACTTGATCAAATTGCTGAACAAATTTGGAATTAATAATCTGCTAGAACAAAATTCTGCAGCATGAACAATAAATGTAATTTGCTTATAACTTGAGCTACAAAACTCCAATTGGGGTGATTCAAAAAGAAGAATAAACTTAAGACAATAGGGAGCATTTTCTATGATGAAAGTTTTGCCAAATTCCAATAGTAAAATGACCAATGAAACAGTGCAACTTAGGACTCCAAAACCGAAAATTTGGCAATTTTGCCTAAAAGACCTAAGTTTTGAGAAAATGACTAAAACCAACAAGTTTTGTAACCAAAATGTGGTATGTGGGTGAAGTTGGAGTTTCCATACCTATTAAGCCTTAGAAAGTCAATAATTTGACTTGAATAGTACAGTGAATAGTAACCCGAAACACAAAATTTCGAGAACGTCGAGTTTAGCACGTTAGAGCTAGGTAGAAATAAGTCTAAATTTATTTTGGATTTATGTTAAGTTATAGTACTGAAACATTGTAAAATTGTATGTTTCAGTTGAAAAGAATACCAGGAAGGAACCCGAAGAACCAAGTTAAGGCCAAGAGGCGACTCGCTTGAGGTTTGTGCACAACGTATACTTTTTATAATCATCTTTTGCATACTGTTTTGAATAATGTGAAATATTGGATTATAGCATTCTTATGATGTTTGATTTAAATTGTTGAAAGTTATTATGTATATTGAAATGACAATATTTAGCAAATTGTTAAGATAAGTTTTGAAACCACAGTGTCATGACCATATATTTGAACACCTCACTAGCATGACTAGTGGGGGTAATTAGTTTTGAATTTTGATTCCTTCTCTGGAGAAGTGTTGAAGTGTGTCAGTAGAAGAGGATGTGAATGGATATCCATATATTTGAGCTAGCTAGCCTTGTGATGTGATTTCTCTTTAGCCTCTGGCTATTGAGATTCGATTTGTTTCGAATGGCATGATCTAACTGTGGGTTTTATGAAATGTATTTTGATACTTTGAAATGAACTTGGTTTGCATTAAAATCTCATAATTCATGTTTTGTGTTTAATGGTCATGTTTAGTCAAAATTTTTTAAATAAATGTGATTTAAGTTTTGCATAAAGATTATTTTAGTATGTTGTACACCACTGAGTCCTAGTACTCAGCGATAGCTTTTATTGCTGTCGTAGATACAGAGACTAGAGGAGCAGCAGACTGAGCTGCTGCGGTGTGAGGAGCTATCAGCTTAAAGTCATCGGGTATAATTTATACCCTAATTGTAAATATTTCTTTTGACGTATGTATTGCATATAAAAGTATGGACATGTAAATAGGTCTTGAGCAGCTTGTACAAAGTTTGTAATAAAAAAATTTAGTTTGAATTTCCTTTGATATAAAATTTTATAATGATGTATATATAAATTGTTTTGTCTCTAATGAAATATGAGTGGAACTATTTTATGTAATTTGAATGAAATGTATTGTTAGTATTTTGAGGATTATTGAATTTTGAACTTGAGAAATTGATTGAAATGATTGTAGAGTTGTTGAAATGGATTGAGTTTGATTGTGAAATTTAAATAGTTGTTGAGAAAACATTTTTAGAAGTGCTTTTTACAGGTATTTGAAGAACTGATTTCTCAAAATACAGACAGAAAACTCTGTCAAAATTTTTATAAAATTTGCGAAAAACTAAAATGGACTAAAAATATTAACTAGTTTTAATTTTAACTAAATGTTTTAAATACTTATTAGAAAATACTCACCACTTATCAAAAATAAGAAAATTGTTTTAAAATCCTTTGTAGGGTACTTAATGAGTTATCGGTAGGTGAAGTTTGGTAGTTCATTAGGTATTCTACGGGATCATGTTATGCCTTACAGAGGGGTAAGGTGTGACATATTTTAGTGGTATCAGAGCAAATTTTTGAAGTATGTTTTAACTTGAGAATTTGTGTCTTTTCGTGTTAAGTGCAACTGCTCAATGTCCATATTTGTTACATACAGTGCATTACATTATAATATGAACTAACGGAGGGAAATCTCTATGTGTTACTTGTTCAGGAGATACCCTACTTCAGACTGAAATGGAAGAAGGTGATCGCTTAGTTGAGCAGTCTGTTGAAGCTGAGGCACAAGGGGAAGCCCCAGCTTTATGGAATGTCAGTGGATCCGTAGCACCAGCCCCGCAAATGCCGTAATTTCCTGCACAGTTCGCACAGCAGATGGCGGTAATGTTTCAACAAATGGCTGGGGGTATGCCTGTTCAAGCTCCACCTCAGACACTTGTGGCACAACCACTGCCTCCAGCCAGACAGTATGACAAATTACTAAAGTATGGGGCTGCAAAATTTAAGGGTACAGTGGACCCTTTAGAGGCAGAGCAATGGCTTGAAAGAATGGACAGAGTGTTTAAGAAACTGCACTGCCCAGATGAACTGAAGTTTGAATATTCTGTGTCACTACTGCAAGGGGATGCATATGATTGGTGGAAGACCATCCCCCACACTGGTTTGAACCACGATCTTGACACAGGATGACTTCATCAGAGAGTTCGCATGTAAATACACCCCAGATGCATATGTTGATCAGAAATTGCAAGAATTTTTGAGTTTGAAACAAGGGAACCGATCAGTGGCAGAGTATGAGAGGGAGTTCTCCCGCTTAAGTCATTATGCTGGGAGTCTCCTTACTACCAGCAAGGCAAGGTGCAAGAGATTTGAAATGGGTTTGAAGCCTAGCATAAGGATGCAAGTTGTGGGATTTCGACACAGCAATTTCTCAGAGCTCATGTCTCAAGCACTTGAGTTGGAGAGAATAGAATCAGAAGCGACCCCAGTGAAATAAAAATAAGAGAAAGCTGAGAAATCAGAGAAAGACAAAGGGGAAAAGTCAGTAGAGCCGAGTTCTGGTGGTACCTCTGGAAAGAAAAAGAAGTTTAGTGGACCTAGCAGGTGTGACACCCCTTACCCGTGTACAGTATACCTGAGTAAGTAATGCCACATGGTGTACCAGCACACTCTAATATACCTTAATTAATTTATATCATGCTTTTGAATATAATTTATGAAATATAATTTATTTTCAGCCATTTATCAAAAGTATTATTCATTTAAGGTTCCGAAAATTTTAAAGAAAATCCGGCGGAGTACCGGCTAAAAATGGAGAAAACAGTTCTTCGGAGCCTATTAAAAACACTTCCAAATAATTTTCCAAACAATCCCAACTTCAATTCATCAATAAAGTCTCAATATCAAGATCTCAACAACATTTCAATTTCAGTTCTCAATCATCATTTCTCAGGGTACTCATATGTATAAACAACAAATAAATATTCAAATTACTTCCATACATAACCATAAATCTTCATTATTTACATGAACCTCAAAATACATTACACAAGTTTAATTACATATGAGAAAATCAAAATTTATTACAGAATGCCAAAATGACACCTAGTGTCCTACCAATGCAATCGCAGGTTGAGGTGACACGGACATCGTGCGTAATGCAGGATGGACTCACCCAGTTTGCGGTCTACTGGGCTCACGATCTGTATCTCCAGAACCTACGCGTGGGCAAAAGCAACGCGCTAAGCATAAATGCTTAGTGGTGCAATAATAAAATAAAGAAAATAACAGAAATAAATATGTAACGAATGTATATGTTTTATTTGTTTGGTATTTGTATATCATTTACTTTGTCCACTTTTATTCATTTGGTTGCCCAAGTAACCTACACTAGACGACTGGACTGGATAAACGGGTAAACTGGCACTAGGCATCAAGTACCTTGGGCCGTCACACCATCGGTCACAGATGCATCTCCCGGTGTGCAGCAAATGTAACAACAATGTCAGAATACATAAGGCACAAGGCCAAATCTCCATACAAGGTCAGAATGGCTAAAAGCCATAAAATCACAGAATGGCATATTGCTATGTGCGATCGCTAATCGAACCCTATTGGCATGCCAAACTATCCAAACCAATCTTGTTAGGTATACTAGGGCATTTGAAACTTTTAAATTCTTTAATTTGTGAATTTCAAGTTTTTGGTGTCACTATTCACCTCATTGGTCAACAAAAATGTTGACTTTTGGATAGAAAATATGTACATTGACTTTGGCACTCCCAATATACCACATTTGGCATTCAAAACTTGTTGGCATTAAGCATTTATACCATTTCAAAGTTTAAACCAAGGGAGGCAGAATTTTCAGTTTTTGTAACTCAACTTTACTGTTCCATTGGACACTGTTGCAATGGGAATTTGAAGAAATGGAAAACATGAAAGTTGTTCCTTATTTTTTCTAGTTGAATTTACTTTTTTGAATCACTCCATTTGGAGTTTTGTAGCTCCAGATATGGTCCAAAAACCACAGCTGGCCGGATTTCCATTCTGCAGAAATTACCATATCTACAGTAACATGAACAGTGACTAGAATCACTTTGTTGGATGGGTTCTGGCCATAATTTGGGGTAGGTTCCTTCATGCAAGTTGTTTGTCTATGTCTTAACTTGTTGCTGTAAAAATTTCAGGTCAATTGACCATATCTACAGTGAGTTATGGCTTACTGTTCATTTGGTCATTTTTGCAGGTGCTGTTGCAGGGTATCCGGATTGGGGCCAACTTTTGGTCCTCTTGCTTTGGTCTTTTGGGCATGGTTTCTTCAGCAAAAATGTGCCATTATAAGCATAGTTTCATGTCCAATTGGCCAAACACCAATTGGACCAACACAGCCAAAGATATGGTAGTCCAAGTGGACTAAAATTTCAGTCACTCTGCTACTGTCCTTAGGCAGCCTACACATTCACTTTGCCATGCTATATTTCAGTCCAAATTGTGGTCAACTTACCTAAAATGGTCACTAATTGACCATTAAAATGTTCTCTAACAATTTCCTAAGCCAAGCCAAATTTTCATTTCTCAAAACCCTAATTTCCATATGAGTTTTCACAACATGCTTTAATTAACTATCTCATTCACTATCCACATGCATGTATGGTTTAAACATAATCTCTAATCCACTTTAAGTCCATCAAAACACTCCATTATTGTTCCTTCAATAGGGCTGCCAAAATTCATGGCATTCATACACATAATTTTTATTCATTTTAGTTATAATTTCTTACTTATTTCAAGTCCCTTAACATAGAAATAAAGAGCTTTAGGTGTATATGTGCACTAACCTTCAAGTGGCACTTCTTGGACTTGTATTTTCCTTAGAATTTCTCCTCTTTGTGGCTGCCTAGAGCTTCCCTAGGGTTTATGGATAAATTTTAGTGAAGATAACTTAGGGTTTTGAGGTGAGGTTTGAGAGATTTTTCAAGTTTAAAATTGAAGAAAATGGAGGTTTAGGGCAAGGCTTGGTTTCGGCTGCAATTAGGGAAGAAGAAGGCTGCTGGATTTTTAATTGTTTTGGTCTTTGTTTTGTCTCTTTTAAGTATTTAAGAAAGCTTATTAGCTTGTGATTGGTTGGTAATTTATAAATGACATCATTATGATGTCACAAATTGCTTTATTTTGATTTTTCTTTTCTTTTCATCACTACTCAATTTCAATTTAATTTTTAGTAATATTTCTTCATATTTTATGTCATATTAATTATTTACTTAGCTGGACAAGTCGGCCAAAAATCACCTCTGAAGGTGAAATGACCAAAATGCCCTCCGTTTGGCTCAACGGGCCAAAATTGTCTGTACCGATTAAAAAATTTTCCTAAATATTTTCTTGGCATTCTAATGCCATAGGAACCTCAATAACCCTTCTCTGGAGTCCCAAAAATTATTTTATAATTTTTTCCCCGGGTCTAGGGCTCCTCGTTGCGAGAACCGCAACTTCCCTCTGAGTTACCCCTCGCTAGGGCACTAGCTCGTTTAACTTGGTTGTATTTTATTTCTAAAATTTTTACTAAATTTTTCTTACTAATTTTTAAGTTAATTATGGTTCTTGACTTTAGTTTAAATATTTTTCCGGACGTTCTAGCTGTCCGGACCGACACCGGTCACCGGAACAGTAGAATGTACGGAGTTGCTACCGGGAGGGTGTTACAACTCTTCCCCTCTAATTTAAATTTCGTCCTCGAAATTTATCAGATGCAAACAGTTGAGGGAACTGTTGCCTCATCGTCTCTTCACTTTCCCAAGTTGCCTCCTCAGTGTTGTGGTGCCTCCAAAGCACTTTCACCAAGGGAATCTGCTTGTTCCTCAATTCTTTCACTTCCCGAGCTAGGATCCGTAGAGGTTCTTCTTTATATGTCAAATCCGGTTGTATTTCAATTTCTTCCCTGGAGATGACATGTGAAGGATCTGAGCGGTATCTTCTAAGCATGGACATGTGGAATACATTGTGGATCTTGTCCAGCTCTGGTGGTAAAGCTAGCCTATAGGCCACTGGACCCACACGTTCAATGACTTCATATGGGCCAATGAACCTAGGGTTTAACTTACCTTTTCTTCCAAACCTCAATACCTTCTTCCATGGTGACACCTTGAGGAACACTTTGTCGCTAGCCACATATTCTATTTCTTTTCTTTTCAGGTCGGCATAAGATTTCTGTCTGTCCGAGGCAACCTTCAGATTAGCTTTGATCAATTTTACTTTGTCCTCAGTCTGTTTCACCAGGTCTGGCCCTACCAGTTTATCTTCGCCCAATTCAGTCCAGCACACTGGAGTTCTACATTTTCTCCCATATAGTGCTTCATACGGGGCCATTTGGATGCTAGCTTGGTAGCTATTGTTGTATGCAAATTCTGCCAGTGGGAGGTATCTATCCCAACTTCCCTCAAACTCAATGACACAACTCCTCAGCATATCCTCAAGGACCTGACATATATTTCATGTTATTATTATCATTTCAGTTCAATATGTGTATTAATTCAATTGGTTCAATTGTTTACCTGGATTACTCTTTCTGATTGCCCATCCGTCTGAGGATGGAAAGCTGTGCTGAAATGGAGTTGTGTACCGAAGGATTCATGCAACTTCTTCCAAAATCTCGATGTAAACCTTGGGTCTCAATCAGATATGATGGAAAGTGGAATTCCATGCAGTCTAACTATCTCACTGATATACAATTCTGCTAACTTCTCGGTGAGTAGTTAGTCCTAATCGCGTAAAGTGTGCTGACTTTGTCAATCTATCCACTATCACCCATACTGCATCATGTTTCTTCTGGGTGAGAGGTAGACCACTTACAAAATCCATGGTGACCCGATCCCATTTCCATTCAGGTATGCGTATAGGCTGTAGCAAACCTGATGGAACTTGATGTTCTGCCTTGACTTGCTGACATGTCAAGCATTTAGTTACATAGTCAGCTATGTCCCTCTTCATACCAGGCCACCAATACTGAAGCTTCAGATCATTATACATCTTTGTACTTCCTGGGTGCATAGCATAAACACTGGTGTGTGCCTCTTTTAGAATACTGGCCTTCAATTCCCCATTATCTGGTACACACAGTCTTCCTTTGTAATACAGACACCCATCTGCCTTCACCTCATAGTCAGTTGCTTTTCCCTCTGAGATTTTGTTCATAATAGCCATTAACTTTTCATTTGCCTTTTGCCCATCTAAAATTTGTTGTAGCAGGTTTGGCCTCACTTGCAACTCAGCCAAAATAGCTCCATCTCGAACCAAAAATAGACGGGCATTCAATGATCTCAAAGCTGTCATGGATTTTCTGCTCAAAGTATCAGCAACTACATTTGCCTTCCCAGGATGGTAGTCAATTACACAGTCATAGTCCTTCAGGAACTCAATCCATCGCCTCTGTCTAAGGTTGAGCTCCTTCTGGGTTGGCAAATATTTCAGGCTTTTGTGGTCTGTGTAAATGTAGCACTTTTCACCATACAAGTAATGCCTCCATATCTTCAGTGCAAAGATAATTGCTGCAAGCTCTAAATCATGGGTAGGGTAATTCTGTTCATGTGGCCTTAGCTGCCTGGAAGCATAAGCGACCACCTTCCCTTCTTGCATCAATACACATCCTAACCCATTATGTGAGGCATCACTGTAGACCACGAAGTCTTTTCCTGACACTGGCTGTGTTAACACTGGTGCCTCTGTCAATATAGCCTTCAATTTCTCAAAACTGGTCTGACACTTGTCATTCCAGTCTGACATTCTTATGTAACAACTTGGTCATTGGAGCAGCTATTAGGGAAAATCCCTTCACAAATCTTCTGTAATACCCAGCTAGCCCCAAGAAGCTTCTGACCTCAGTTGTGTTTCTGGGAGGCTTCCATTCCATCACTGCTTCTATTTTCTTGGGATCCACCCTAATCCCATCAGCTGACACTATGTGTCCAAGGAATGCAATCTCATTCAACCAAAAGTCACACTTGGACAATTTAGCATACAACTTATTTTCTCTCAGGGTTTGCAGAACAATCCTCAAATGCTCATCATGTTCTTCCCTGGTCTTGGAATACACCAAAATATCATCAATAAAGACCACTACGAACCGATCTAGGTATGGATGGAAGATACGGTTCATAAGGTCCATGAATCTCTTTGGTGCATTAGTTAGGCTAAAGGGCATCACGAGAACTCATAATGCCCGTCAGGGTCCTGAATGCAGTCTTGGGCACATCTACATCCTTCACCCTCAACTGATGATACCCCGATCTGAGATCAATCTTAGAAAATACTCCTGCTCCCTTCAACTGATCAAACAGATCATCAATTCTAGGCAACGGATATTTATTCTTCACTGTTACTTTATTCAACTGCCGGTAATCAATGCATAGCCTCAAAGTCCCATCCTTCTTTTTCACAAACAGCACTGGAGCTCCCCATGGTGACACACTGGGGCGTATGAACCCCTTATCAAGCAATTCTTGCAACTGAGTTTTCAACTCCCTCAATTCAGTGGGTGCCATCCTATAAGGAGCAATGGAAATGGGTGTCAGATCTGCAGTGTCTCAATAGCAAATTCAACTTCCCTTTCTGGTGGCAAACTAGGCAATTCTTCAGGAAATACTTCTGGGAAGTCTCTTACTGTGGGTATATCACTCAAGTTTGGTTTAGCCTGCCTAGTATCCACCACATGTGCTAGGTAGGCTTCACAGCCTTTTCTCATCATTCTTCTTGCAACTGTGGCTGAGATGACATTGGACAAGAAATCTGTCATTTCCCCCACAACTTTGATCTCATTTCCCTCAGAAGTTTTCAAAGAAATTCTCTTCAATTTGCAATCAACTATTGCCTGATGACGTGACAACCAGTCCATTCCCAAAATCACGTCAAACTCGTGGAAGGGCAACTCAATCAGGTCTGCCAAGAATTCACACCCTTGAATCCTTAACGGGCAACCCTTGTACACTTTGTTCACCACTACACTGTGGCCCAATGGATTAGTGACCAGAATGTCTTGGTCACTCTCCCCTACTAGTATCCCCCTTTCTACGGGTAAGTTGATGCAGATGTATGAATGAGTGGATCCTGGATCCACCAATGCATGCACAGGTGTAGTGTAGAGGAAGAACGTACCCCTGATGACGTCCAGGGCATCTTGCTCCTCCTGAGCTCTAATAGCATAAGCACTTGCAGGTGGTCCATGTCGCCTCTCTCGCTCGAGATCTGAGCCTCGTGATGGTCCAATGACCTGATTTACCAGATTTTCTACCTCTCTGTGGTGCAGGAGCAGGTCTGTCTGCTTGTGTTGGAGCAGCTGTAGTAGTTCTGCGTGGACAGTTCCTTAACTGATGCTCTGTTGACCCACACCTTAAGCAGGCACCAGTCACTCTCCAACACTCCCCCTTATGCCATTTCAGGCAGTGTGGACATGCAGAAGTTGCTGGGGCTGGTCCCCTGAACCCCATCCCTGGAGAGCTACCCACTGATGGTGTGGACTGACCTCTCCTAGGGGTAAACTATGGCCTAGGCCCCTGAGACTGACCCTGACCTCGAGGATGACCTGAACTCTGTGCAGGTGGACCTTTGAACTTCTTCCCAGGTGCAGGAGATGAGCTAGACTGACCCGGTCCCCTCTTCTGCTGTCTCTCCCTTCTGGTCTGCTCACTTATTCTTACTTTTTCAACCTTTATTGCAGCTTCCACTAACTTGGTAAATTCTGTGATTCCCAAGGCAGTGAGCTGGATCTTGATGTTGTCATTTAGTCCCTCTTCAAATCTCTTACATCTTTCAGCTTCATTAGGGACTATCTCCCTGCCATAGTGGCTTAATCGAACAAATTCCTTCTCATATTCGGCCACTGACAGCTGTCTCTGCCTCAGGTTAATGAATTCCCTTCTTCTCTCTTCTAGGTATATAGTACCCACATATTTCTTCTTGAATTCGGAGAGAAAGAAGTCCCAAGTTATAGCTTCTGGCTGCACTTCACTGGACACAGTATCCCACCATTCGTAGGCATCATCTTGCAACAGAGAAATGACTGCGTCTAAATTTTGTTCTAGGGTGCAGTGGAGTTGTTTTAGAACTCTGCCTGTTCTGTTCAACCAATTCTCGGCTGCAATAGAATCATCTTCTCTCTTGCCATAGAAGTCCACTGCTCCAAACTTTCTTAGCCTTTCCAGGTGTGATTTCTGCTGTGGAGCTGGTGGTGGTGGTGGTACTGGCATTACCCCAGCCATTTGTCTGAAGAAATCGGCCATTTGTTGAAACATGGCCTGTGGAGGCTGAGCAGGCTCTGCTTGAGCTGGCGGAGCAGATTCTCTCATGCCCCCAGTCTCAGCTGCTGCAGGTGGAGCATGACTCTCCACTTCCTCCTCGACTGCTCTCTGTGATGAAGGGTCCATATCCTATTCAAAATAAGAAAGATAAACAGATCTGCATTAGTGTCACCTCGACTCTTACAAATGCAATGCATGGTATGGACTCAATCTAGGCCTAGAAACGCCTAAACCGTGCTCTGATACCACTAAATGTGACACCCCTTACCCGTGTACAGTATACCCGAGTAAGTAATACCACACGGTGTATCGGCACACTCTAATATACCTTAATTAATTTATATCATGCTTTTGAATATAATTTATGAAATATAATTTATTTTTAGCCATTTATCAAAAGTATTATTCATTTAAGGTTCCGAAAATTTTAAAGAAAATCCGGCGGAGTACCGGCTAAAAATGGAGAAAACAGTTCTTCGGAACCTGTTAAAAACACTTCCAAATAATTTTCCAAACAATCCCAACTTCAATTCATCAATAAAGTCTCAATATCAAGATCTCAATAACATTTCAATTTCAGTTCTCAATCATCATTTCTCAGGGTACTCATATGTATAAACAACAAATAAATCCTCAAATTACTTCCATACATAACCATAAATCTTCATTATTTACATGAACCTCAAAATACATTACACAAGTTTAATTACATATGAGAAAATCAAAATTTATTACAGAATGCCAAAATGACACCTAGTATCCTACCAATGCACTGCAGAAGTTGAGGTGACACGGACACTGTGCAAAACGGCAGGTGTTAGTAGTATGCCCTAGAGCATATCATTTAGTATGTATCTTGTACATATTTTTATTAATAAAAGGCATTTCCACTTTTCCGTTTACATAATATATTTATGTGTAATAGAAAAGGTCCATTGATATTTTGTTAGCAATATCATTCTTAAGTTGTTAAGAATATGAGTGACAATATTTCTAGCACGAAGTATCATAAATAGGTTCACAATCGAGGATACTTCATAATAAGGACATGACTTATCCAGAAAGATTGTATTCATGTTTGTTCCCAAGTTATTTATATGAGATATAAATAAGATGGAATGGTGAGTCTCATGCCATATAACAAACATGATAGGCACTTATAAATGATAAGTAGGCCGAACCAGTGACACTTATGACAAGCACATGGAGTTTATTCTTGTCAATGTTTTGTCATAAATCATATCAGTGCATATAATCTTTAGACCAGAGATAGCACATTTATCTTGTATATAGGTAGTTTGAGTTTGATACTGTTTTCATACTTGTACTGTGTATGGGTATATGGGCATGTGTTGGCTCCTACTAGTAATATATGGAGGTAGGTGTTGATCAAGATGGAATCAGTTCCTCTAAGTAAATAGAGATAAAATCCTATGTTCATTTAATTGTTCTTGATGTTTCAAGTTCCTGGCCAGGACAAATAGATTTATTCAGAAAAGAGTTTCTGATGAGAAAATCTTTTTAATCAAGAACTGGAATTAAAAGAGAACATAATATTCATAGCAAATGGAGTTTGACATAAACCATGACTCCAGCTTGAGTTGGGATTTTGTAATAGAGAGATTCTAGTGCATGGTAACATATGATTATAGGTTCATTTAAGGTAAACCTTATTACTAATTGGGTGGCTATGGCATGCTATTCTAGGTGTTAACCATGGTCTATGAGGTTCATAAAATGATTTAGAGAAATCATTTATGGTAAGAAAGAGTTCTGATGATATTAAGAGTTGATATCATGTCACATTGCCAATTAGTGATGAGCCTAGTAAGTCACACACATACACAAGTTATCACCTAATTAAATATGATTTAATTAATTAATTAAAGAGTTTAAATTGATTAATTAAATAGGTTTGGTTTGCAATTAGATTGAAAAGTCCCTAGCATGACTTGAAACCAAATCTAGATTATTGGATGTATAATATAAGTTAAATTTATATTTAAAGTGTTTAAATATGAATTTAATTAATGAGAAATTAATTAATAGAGATTAATTAATTAATTCATATTTGATATAAATTAATTAGAAGAAGAAAATAATTATTTTGGGTTAAGAACTCAAAATTAAGACACAGGGGCATTTTGGTCATTTTGCAGTGTGACACGTGGCACCATGAGATGGTGACACGTGGCACCATGAGATGGTGACACATGGCATAACACATAAGCTTGCCAAATGTTTTTTAATCATGTAAGATGATTAAAATCAAGATTAAATATAGTTTTGACACTTGGCACAATGTGATTGGGTCACTTAAACCTGGAGCTAATCAAAGGGTGACATGTGGCAAGGGTTTAATGTGTTAACCTAGCAATTTAAGTGTTGTTATGAGAAAATAAAACACAACCAGCAGTCACACTCCTTTGTCACGCCATTTTGCAGCCCTCCCTCTATTCTTCTTCATCTCTCATCAATTCAAAGAGATTAGCCATCAATCTCTTGAATTAAGAACACTAGAAATTGTTTCTAGTGTCCTGTTTACATCTTTAATCTCTTAAAAGGTAGAAATTAATTTTCTAATTAATAGAAAAAGCTTTAGAAGCTCTTCAAGGGCTGCCATAGGTGTTCTTGGTGTGGACAAGCTAGAGGGACAACATCTGGTGTCCTGAAGACGAATCTCAAAGGCGCAGACACGCTGCAGTGCATCAAGAGGTTAGTGTAATCGTTCTTGATTTAATCTAAGGTTCTAAAATTAATCTTATTAATTTTAAAATCTTAACTGGCAAATTCAGATTCAAAAACATATTAAAAGAGTTTTAATATGTTGTTTATCATTGAAATCAAATAGATAAAAATAAATCTTGCATGATGCATGTGACCCTAGGTGAAAATTTTTGAATTCAATGGTATAAACTTGTGTTTTTCACGCTTCCGTTCCTTCAATTGGTATCAGAGCCACTATATTTGCCATTTAGATTGTTGATTATATGATTTAATTGTGTGTTTGATCATGAGATCAAAAGTTCATTGCTGGTTGCAAAGCAAGTTGGCGGCATACTTGAAAAAACACCATCAATGGTGCGCATGGTTTGGCTTCCATGGGTGGTTTAAGGTTTGGCTTTTAATTCTGCAATTGTTGTATGATCTAAGGCCTATTCTTTGACTAATTAAAGTGTTTAATTAGTAGTTTTTATCACACAATTAAATTATGATTCAAATCAAAATTTTAAAAATTGTTTGAATGTGATTCAAATCTGAATTTTAAAAGTTGTTTGAATGTGATTCAAATCTGAATTTTTAAAGTTGTTTGAATCATATTTAAATCTGATTTTTTAAAATTGATTGAATAAGATTCAAATCCGATTTTTTAAAAAATGTTTGAATGTGATTCAAATCTGAATTTTTGAAGTTGTTTGAATGTGATTCAAATCTGAATTTTTAAATTTGTTTGAATGAGATTCAAATATGAATTTTTAAATTTATTTGAATCATATTCAAATCTGGATTTTTAAGTTGAATATGAGATATTCAATTTAATTTAAGTATGTATGTTTTATTTAAATGTTAAATAGTGATATGCATGATGGATGATCATGGACTATAAAAGACCAATGTGATTGGATTTATTTCTTTTATGTTTCTTTGGGATTGTAAATTAATTAATTTATTTTAATTTATTTTGGGCATGTATTATTAAGTTTGTAATAATTTTTGGATTGTAATTTTATTTATTTAAGTTCTTGTAAATTCGCCTTGGTATGCCAAGGATTACTATGTAATATTGGATTGCAAGAAGTTCAAGGAGGTCAAGAGCATTGGTGGGACCAGTGGGAGGAATTCAAGATCAAGTGTTGATTATGTACTCCTTCAGCAACTCTTGTAAAATGAATGAATGAAATGCACCTAGGAATGCCCTGATTCAATTCTTGGTAGCTCAGAATTGAATCCCTTAGAAAGTCCATGATCATACCATATTTACTGCTTATCCATGAATGCATGAGATGTATGGGAATGTATGCAATTATATGATATATGCATGCTAAATGGATAATGTGCAAAGTGAGACCTTAATAGTAAATAGAATGACTATAAAATCTTCCAAACAAATGATTAAGTTGGAAATGCTATAATTAAAGTAATTATAACATAGGCCCTCCATTGGGGCAATTATTTTAAGAAATTTTAAATAGTTGCATAAGATGCAATTTATTTAAGAGATTTTCTTAAGAATAATTGTTAAGCATGAGATGTTGTAAATATGTAAATGGTTTAGTGGCCAAAATTGGATGTACCTGAGGACATTAAAATTATTTGCATAATTACTGGCTCAATGGGATCAACTTAACTAATGCAAGATAAGTCAATAATGGATGTACCTGAGATTTTGAGCATTAGGGGCTAGGTAAAGGATTGAACCTCACATGAGATGTGATGGCCAAAGAGTTGCTCACTTATAGTTTATTGTAATTCCAATAATGGATGTACCTGAGGATGATCAATAGAATTATAAGAATTCAATCACCCACTAGAAATCCATCCAACTAGGATTTCCGTTTTCTACTTTGGAAGTGTAGGATTCGCTAAGTTAGTGGGAGGACCAATTTGATTAAAAGACCATAATCATTTTGGTTAATTACATGATAAATTTACTAATTAATCTGGTTATTTTCTGCAGTTAATTTTCTGATAAAAATGAGCACAAAACAACCACCATCCAATATCCTTGCAAGCATACTTGATCACAATAGGTTGACAGGACCTAATCTGTCTGATTGGCTAAGAAATTTGAAACTTGTCCTGAACCTTGAACATATAGGATATGTTCTAGATTCAAATTTTCCTGGTCCCTTACCTCCAGAGGCCACACAAGAGGAACATGAAACTTTGGACAAGTGGAAGGAGCATGATATGAGAGCTAAGTGTTACATGCTTGCTTCCATGAGTAATGAGTTACAGAAGCAACATGAGAACATGCAGAGTGCGAGTGAGATCCTCCTTCACCTACAAGAGTTGTATGGTGAGCACAGCAGGAATGCTAGGTATGAGATATCTAGACAGCTATTCCGTATGAGGATGTCTGAGGGACAGAATGTTGGGGATCATGTCCACAAGATGATTCGGATGATTGAGCAGTTGGAACATCTTGACTTTAACATGGATTTCCAACTACAGATGGATTTGATCCTTCAGTCCCTTCCTGAGTCTTTTGGGAATTTTGTGACAAATTTCCATATGACTAAACAGGAATGCACCTTAGCTGGTTTACTCAACATGCTGGTTATTGCCCAAAAGAATATGCCAGGCAATAAAGGAAAAGAGGTAGCTTTGGTTGTATCTTCTTCTACTGGAAAGTCCAACAAGAAGAAGGGCAATAAGAAAAAGAAACCTCAGATTCCTAGTCCTTCCAAGAAAATAGCTAAACAGAAAAGGAAGACTAAAGCTGATGGTGGCAAAGGAAAGTGTTTCCACTGCCAAAAGGATGGGCCTTTGGAAAAGGAACCGCCCAGAGTATCTTGCTTCTCAAGGACAAGAAGGATACACCTTCGTAAGGTATGTCCATATCTTGTTATTTAGATTCGATGATATTCATAGTTCATCTACACTTGGGTTTTAGATATCGGTGCCGTTCTCACATTTCTAATGATATGCAGAACTAGCAAATAGTAGCGACTATGCGTTCTCAAGATGTTAGAGTCGGATTGGCAATGGCTCAACTGTTGAAGCTTTAGCCATAGGATCTAAATCTTTTTACATGTTTGGACATGTTTTGTGTTTGGATAATATTTTATATGTACCTGATGCTTTTAAGAACATCATTTCTATATCTAGTTTGACTAGAAATGGCTCTGAATTTCAACATCGATGATGTTTGCAATATTTATTTTGGAAATAAATATATTGGTTCGGGTTATATGAATGATGGTCTTTATTATTTGGATAATAATGACAAACACAAATTGAATGCAAGTGATCTAAAAGAATGCAATGCCATGGTGAAAACCAACTCAAGTTCAAAATATATTTGGCACTTAAGGTTATGTCATGTTGCAGAAGATAGGATTGCAAAACTGGAGAAAATGGGGATTCTATCCTCATTGGGCTCTGAGCCTACTCCAACTTGTGAATCTTGCCTTCAGGGAAAAATGACTAGATCACCCTTTATTGGACAGGGGCTAAGAGCTGAAAATATTTTGGAGCTAATACATAGTGATGTATGTGGTCCATTTAAAGAAATGGCTAGAGGGGGTTTTCATTATTTTATTACCTTTACTGATGATAAATCAAGGTTTGGGTATTTGTATTTGATGGAATACAAACATGAATCTTTTGAAAAGTTCAAAGAATTTAAATCTGAAGTAGAAAATCAAACAGAAAAGAATATTAAAGCTCTTCGATCAGATCGTGGAGGTGAATATTTGAGTACTGAATTTGATGAATACTTGAGAGAGCATGGCATTGTTTCTCAGCTGACTCCTCCAGAACGCCACGGTGAATGGTGTATCTGAAGGAGAAATCGTACCTATTAGATATGGTACGTAGTATGATGAGCTATCTTGATATGCCAATCTCCTTTGGGGATTTGCATTAGAATCACTTTGTATATTCGAATAGGATTCCATCAAAATCGCTTTCTTCCACACCTTATGAGATATGGCATGGAAGAAAACCAAGTCTTAAGCATGTTAAGATTTGGGGTTGTCCAAATTATATCAAAAGTGAACACCGATAAATTGGAGACCGGATCGTAAAAGGTCGATTTGTTGGATATCCAAAAGATAGTTTTGGATATTATTTTTATTTGCCTACTTCACAAAGGTTGTGATAAGTAGAGATGCCACATTTCTTGAACAACAATTTGTTCAAGAAGGAGGCAAAGGAAGGCAAATAGAGTTAGAATTGGAGAATTTTGACCAACCAATGATCAGATGGATCTAGATCAATCTAGTCTACCAATCCCCGGTGTTGAAACATCTACAGGTGTTCCTCGTCGAACCACCAGGGTATCTCACCCCCCAGTGAGATATGGTTTTCTTCATGAAGAAGAACAAGAGTTGTCTACTCATGAAGAAGTAGATCATGGAGATGATCCAGTTACTTATGACGAAGCTCTATCAAATATAGACTCTTCAAAATGGATTGATGCTATGAAATGAGATTGATTCCATGTATAAGAATCAAGTTTGGGATCTTGTTGACCCACCAAGGTATTATACCTATAGGGAACAAATGGGTTTTCAAGAAGAAAATTGGTTACGATGGAAAGGTAGAGACCTATAAGGCAAAATTTGGTAGCAAAAGGGTTTCGCCAAAGGCAAGGAATCGACTATGAGGAGACTTTCTACTTTGTTGCCATGCTTAAATCAATTAGGATTTTATTAGCAATATTGCGTACTATGATTATGAGATTTGGCGGATGGATGTCAAAGCGGCTTTTCTCAATGGATACATTGAAGAAAACATTTTCATGGAACAACCTAAGGGATTTGAATCCCAAGATGGTTCCAAGGTATGCAAGCTAAAGCGATCCATTTATGGGTTGAAACAAGCTTCGAGGAGTTGGAACATTCGTTTTGATGAAGCCATTAAATCCTTTGGTTTTATCAAAAATGAGGATGAGCCATGTGTATATAAGAAGGTTAGTGAGAATGCTATCACTTTCCTTGTCTTATATGTGGATGACATACTGTTGATGGGTAATGACACAGGTATGTTGACGACTATAAAGGTATGGTTGTCAAATACATTCTCCATGAAAGACTTAGGGGAGGCAACCTATATTCTTGGGATTCGCATCTATAGAGATAGAGCGAAAAGAATAATTGGTTTATCCCAAAGTCTATACTTGGAAAAGGTGTTAAAGAGGTTTAACATGCTTGATTCCAAGAGAGGATTGTTACCAGTGAGACATGGTATCCATCTTTCTAAAGAGATGTCTCCAAAGACACCAAGAAAGAGATAAGATGGCGTGGATTCCATATGCTTGGCTATTGGAAGTTTAATGTATGCAATGTTGTGTACTAGACCGATATCGCATATCTCGTTAGTTTGACTAGCGGTATCAATCCAATCCAGTTTGGAACATCGATAGTCATCAAGAATATCCTTAAGTACTTGAGAAGAAATAAGGATTTATTCTTGATTTATGGAGGTGGAAACTTACAATTGAATGGTTATACTGATTCTGATTTCCAATCAGATATCGATGATAGAAAGTCTACCTCTGGATATGTGTTCATTTGTAATGGAGGTGCGATCGGTTGGAAGAGTTCCAAGCGAGCACGCATTGCAGATTCCACTACGTGCCGAGTATATTCTTTGCATCGAGATCTTTGCAAAGGAAGTCGTTTGGATAAAGAAGTTCGTGATGAGAACTTACAGAGTTCCTTCCATTGAGTCATCGCCCACTAATCGTGACAATAATGGAGCGATCATACAAAGCTAAGGAACTAAGGTCTCACCGAAATCCAAACACATAGAAAGGCGCTACCACATTATCGGAGAAATAGTTGGGTGAGGCGATGTAGCCATGCAGAAAATAGCATCGGTGAAAATCGGTGATCCATTCACTAAGCCTATGTCACGGACTCGATTAGACCGACATCTTGAGAAGATAGGTCTAAGATATTGTAATGAATGGCTCTAGTGCTAGTGGGAGAGTGTTAGTAGTATGCCCTAGAGCATATCATTTAGTATGTATCTTGTACATATTTTTATTAATAAAGGCATTTCCACTTTTCCGTTTACATAATATATTTATGTGTAATAGAAAAGGTCCATTGATATTTTGTTAGAAATATTATTCTTAAGTTGTTAAGAATATGAGTGACAATATTTCTAGCACGAAGTATCATAAATAGGTTCACAATCGAGGATACTTCATAATAAGGACATGACTTATCCAGAAAGATTGTATTCATGTTTGTTCCCAAGTTATTTATATGAGATATAAATAAGATGGAATGGTGAGTCTCATGCCATATAACAAACATGATAGGCACTTATAAATGATAAGTAGGCCGAACGGTGACACTTATGACAAGCACATGGAGTTTATTCTTGTCAATGTTTTGTCATAAATCATATCGATGCATATAATCTTTAGACACGAGATAGCACAGTTATTTTGTATATAGGTAGTTTGAGTTTGATACTGCTTTCATACTTATACTGTGTATGGGTATATGGGCATGTGTTAGCTCCTACTAGTTATATATGGAGGTAGGTGTTGATCAAGATGAAATCTGTTCCTCTAAGTAAATAGAGATAAAATCCTATGTTCATTTAATTGTTCTTGATGTTTCAAGTTCCTGCCAGACAGAGATAGATTTATTCGAAAAGAGTTTCGATGAGAAAATCTTTTAATCAAGAACTGGAATTAAAAGAGAACATAATATTCATAGCAAATGGAGTTTGACATAAACCATGACTCGACTTGAGTTGGGATTTTGTAATGCAGAGATTCTAGTGCATGGTAATATATGATTATAGGTTCATTTAAGGTAAACCTTATTACTAATTGGGTGGCTATGGCATGCTATGCTAGGTGTTAACCATGGTCTATGAGGTTCATAAAATGATTTAGAGAAATCATTTATGGTAAGAAAGAGTTCTGATGATATTAAGAGTTGATATCATGTCTCATTGCCAATTAGTGATGAGCCTAGTAAGTCACACACATACACAAGTTATCACCTAATTAAATATGATTTAATTAATTAATTAAAGAGTTTAAATTGATTAATTAAATAGGTTTGGTTTGCAATTAGATTGAAAAGTCCCTAGCATGACTTGAAACCAAATCTAGATTATTGGATGTATAATATAAGTTAAATTTATATTTAAAGTGTTTAAATATGAATTTAATTAATGAGAAATTAATTAATAGAGATTAATTAATTAATTCATATTTGATATAAATTAATTAGAAGAAGAAAATAATTATTTTGGGTTAAGAACTCAAAATTAAGACACAGGGGCATTTTGGTCATTTTGCAGTGTGACACGTGGCACCATGAGATGGTGACACGTGGCACCATGAGATGGTGACACATGGCATAACACATAAGCTTGCCAAATGTTTTTTAATCATGTAAGATGATTAAAATCAAGATTAAATATAGTTTTGACACTTGGCACAATGTGATTGGGTCACTTAAACCTGGAGCTAATCAAAGGGTGACATGTGGCAAGGGTTTAATGTGTTAACCTAGCAATTTAAGTGTTGTTATGAGAAAATAAAACACAACCAGCAGTCACACTCCTTTGTCACGCCATTTTGCAGCCCTCCCTCTATTCTTCTTCATCTCTCATCAATTCAAAGAGATTAGCCATCAATCTCTTGAATTAAGAACACTAGAAATTGTTTCTAGTGTCCTGTTTACATCTTTAATCTCTTAAAAGGTAGAAATTGATTTTCTAATTAATAGAAAAAGCTTTAGAAGCTCTTCAAGGGCTGCCATAGGTGTTCTTGGTGTGGACAAGCTAGAGGGACAACATCTGGTGTCCTGAAGACGAATCTCAAAGGCGCAGACACGCTGCAGTGCATCAAGAGGTTAGTGTAATCGTTCTTGATTTAATCTAGGGTTCTAAAATTAATCTGATTAATTTTAAAATCTTAAATGGCAAGTACAGATTCAAAAACATATTAAAAGAGTTTTAATATGTTGTTTATCATTGAAATCAAATAGATAAAAAATAAATCTTGCATGATGCATGTGACCCTAGGTGAAAATTTTTGAATTCAATGGTATAAACTTGTGTTTTTCACGCTTCCGTTCCTTCAATTGGTATCAGAGCCACTATATTTGCCATTTAGATTGTTGATTATATGATTTAATTGTGTGTTTGATCATGAGATCAAAAGTTCATTGCTGGTTGCAAAGCAAGTTGGCGGCATACTTGAAAAAACACCATCAATGGTGCGCATGGTTTGGCTTCCATGGGTGGTTTAAGGTTTGGCTTTTAATTCTGCAATTGTTGTATGATCTAAGGCCTATTCTTTGACTAATTAAAGTGTTTAATTAGTAGTTTTTATCACACAATTAAATTATGATTCAAATCAAAATTTTAAAAATTGTTTGAATGTGATTCAAATCTGAATTTTAAAAGTTGTTTGAATGTGATTCAAATCTGAATTTTTAAAGTTGTTTGAATCATATTTAAATCTGATTTTTTAAAATTGATTGAATAAGATTCAAATCCGATTTTTTAAAAAATGTTTGAATGTGATTCAAATCTGAATTTTTGAAGTTGTTTGAATGTGATTCAAATCTGAATTTTTAAATTTGTTTGAATGAGATTCAAATATGAATTTTTAAATTTATTTGAATCATATTCAAATCTGGATTTTTAAGTTGAATATGAGATATTCAATTTAATTTAAGTATGTATGTTTTATTTAAATGTTAAATAGTGATATGCATGATGGATGATCATGGACTATAAAAGACCAATGTGATTGGATTTATTTCTTTTATGTTTCTTTGGGATTGTAAATTAATTAATTTATTTTAATTTATTTTGGGCATGTATTATTAAGTTTGTAATAATTTTTGGATTGTAATTTTATTTATTTAAGTTCTTGTAAATTCGCCTTGGTATGCCAAGGATTACTATGTAATATTGGATTGCAAGAAGTTCAAGGAGGTCAAGAGCATTGGTGGGACCAGTGGGAGGAATTCAAGATCAAGTGTTGATTATGTACTCCTTCAGCAACTCTTGTAAAATGAATGAATGAAATGCACCTAGGAATGCCCTGATTCAATTCTTGGTGGCTCAGAATTGAATCCCTTAGAAAGTCCATGATCATACTATATTTACTGCTTATCCATGAATGCATGAGATGTATGGGAATGTATGCAATTATATGATATATGCATGCTAAATGGATAATGTGCAAAGTGAGACCTTAATAGTAAATAGAATGACTATAAAATCTTCCAAACAAATGATTAAGTTGGAAACGCTATAATTAAAGTAATTATAACATAGGCCCTCCATTGAGGCAATTATTTTAAGAAATTTTAAATAGTTGCATAAGATGCAATTTATTTAAGAGATTTTCTTAAGAATAATTGTTAAGCATGAGATGTTGTAAATATGTAAATGGTTTAGTGGCCAATATTGGATGTACCTGAGGACATTAAAATTATTTGCATAATTACTGGCTCAATGGGATCAACTTAACTAATGCAAGATAAGTCAATAATGGATGTACCTGAGATTTTGAGCATTAGGGGCTAGGTAAAGGATTGAACCTCACATGAGATGTGATGGCCAAAGAGTTGCTCACTTATAGTTTATTGTAATTCCAATAATGGATGTACCTGAGGATGATCAATAGAATTATAAGAATTCAATCACCCACTAGAAATCCATCCAACTAGGATTTCCGTTTTCTACTTTGGAAGTGTAGGATTCGCTAAGTTAGTGGGAGGACCAATTTGATTAAAAGACCATAATCATTTTGGTTAATTACATGATAAATTTACTAATTAATCTGGTTATTTTCTGCAATTAATTTTATGATAATAATGAGCACAGAACAACCACCATCCAATATCCTTGCAAGCATACTTGATCACAATAGGTTGACAGGACCTAATCATGCGATTGGCTAAGAAATTTGAAACTTGTCTGAACCTTGAACATATAGGATATGTTCTAGATTCAAATTTTCTGGTCCCTTACCTCCAGAGGCCACACAAGAGGAACATGAAACTTTGGACAAGTGGAAGGAGCATGATATGAGAGCTAAGTGTTACATGCTTGCTTCCATGAGTAATGAGTTCTGAAGCAACATGAGAACATGCAGTGCGAGTGAGATCCTCCTTCACCTACAAGAGTTGTATGGTGAGCACAGGCAGAATGCTAGGTATGAGATATCTAGACAGCTATTCCGTATGAGGATGTCGAGGGACAGAATGTTGGGGATCATGTCCACAAGATGATTCGGATGATTGAGCGGTTGGAACATCTTGACTTTAACATGGATTTCCAACTACGGATGGATTTGATCCTTGATCCTTCACGAGTCTTTTGGGAATTTTGTGACAAATTTCCATATGACTAAACAGAATGCACCTTAGCTGGTTTACTCAACATCTGGTTATTGCCCAAAAGAATATGCTGTGCAATAAAGGAAAAGAGGTAGCTTTGGTTGCATCTTCTTCTCTGGAAAGTCCAACAAGAAGAAGGGCAATAAGAAAAAGAAACCTCGATTCCTGGTCCTTCCAAGAAAATAGCTAAGCAGAAAGGAAGACTAAAGTCGATGGTGGCAAAGGAAAGTGTTTCCCTTGCCAAAGGATGGGCCTTTGGAAAAGGAACCGCCTGAGTATCTTGCTTCTCTGAAGGACAAGAAGGATACACCTTCGGAAGGTATGTCCATATCTTGTTATTTAGATTCGATGATACTCATAGTTCATCTGACTTGGGTTTTAGATCTTGGTGCCGTTCTCACATTTCTAATGATATGCGGAACTAGCAAATAGTAGCGACTTGCGTTCTCAAGATGTTAGAGTCGGATTGGCAATGGCTCAAGCTGAAGCTTTAGCCATAGGATCTAAATCTTTTACATGTTTGGACATGTTTTGTGTTTGGATAATATTTTATATGTACTGATGCTTTTAAGAACATCATTTCTATATCTAGTTTGACTAGAAATGGCTATGAATTTCAGTTCATCGATGATGTTTGCAATATTTATTTTGGAAATAAATATATTGGTTAGTTATATGAATGATGGTCTTTATTATTTGGATAATAATGACAAACACAAATTGAATGCAAGTGATCTAAAAGAATGCAATGCCATGGTGAAAACCAACTCAAGTTCAAAATATATTTGGCACTTAAGGTTATGTCATGTTGAGAAGATAGGATTGCAAAGCTGGAGAAAATGGGGATTCTATCCTCATTGGGCTCTGAGCCTACTCCAACTTGTGAATCTTGCCTTGAGGAAAAATGACTAGATCACCCTTTATTGGACGGGGCTAAGAGTGAAAATATTTTGGAGCTAATACATAGTGATGTATGTGGTCCATTTAAAGAAATGGCTAGAGGGTTTTCATTATTTTATTACCTTTCGATGATAAATCAAGGTTTGGGTATTTGTATTTGATGGAATACAAACATGAATCTTTTGAAAAGTTCAAAGAATTTAAATCAAGTAGAAAATCAAGCAGAAAGAATATTAAAGCTCTTGATCGGATCGTGGAGGTGAATATTTGAATCTTGAATTTGATGAATACTTGAGAGAGCATGGCATTGTTTCTCAGCTGACTCCTCCAGGAACGCAACAGCTGAATGGTGTATCTGAAAGGAGAAATCGTACCTAATACGATATGGTACGTAGTATGATGAGCTATACTGATATTCCAATCTCCTTTTGGGGATTTGCATTAGAATCAACTTTGTATATTCTGAATAGGATTCCATCAAAATCAGTTTCTTCCACACCTTATGAGATATGGCATGGAAGAAAACCAAGTCTTAAGCATGTTAAGATTTGGGGTTGTCCAGCTTATATCAAAAAGCTGAACACTGATAAATTGGAGACCAGATCAGAAAAGGTCGATTTGTTGGATATCCAAAAGATAGTTTTGGATATTATTTTTATTTGCCTACTTCACAAAAGGTTGTGATAAGTAGAGATGCCACATTTCTTGAACAACAGTTTGTTCAAGAAGGAGGCAAAGGAAGGCAAATAGAGTTAGAATTGGAGAATTCTGACCAACCAACAGATCAGATGGATATAGATCCATCTAGTCAACCAATACCCGTTGATGAAACATCTACAGCTGTTCCTCGTAGAACAACCAGGGTATCTCACCCACCAGTGAGATATGGTTTTCTTCATGAAGAAGTAGATCATGGAGATGATCCACTTACTTATGAAGAAGCTATATCAGATATAGACTCTTCAAAATGGATTGATGCTATGAAATCTGAGATTGATTCCATGTATAAGAATCAAGTTTGGGATCTTGTTGAACCACCTGAAGGTATTATACCTATAGGGAACAAATGGGTTTTCAAGAAGAAAATTGGTTCTGATGGAAAGGTAGAGACCTATAAGGCAAGGCTAGTAGCAAAAGGGTTTCGCCAAAGGCAAGGAATCGACTATGTGGAGACTTTCTGCTTTGTTGCCATGCTTAAATCAATTAGGATTTTATTAGCAATAGCTGCGTACTATGATTATGAGATTTGGCAGATGGATGTCAAAACAGCTTTTCTCAATGGATACATTGAAGAAAACATTTTCATGGAATAACCTAAGGGATTTGAATCCCAAGATGGTTCCAAGGTATGCAAGCTAAAGCGATCCATTTATGGGTTGAAACAAGCTTCGAGGAGTTGGAACATTCGTTTTGATGAAGCCATTAAATCCTTTGGTTTTATAAAAAATGAGGATGAGCCATGTGTATATAAGAAGGTTAGTGACAGTGCTATCACTTTCCTTGTCTTATATGTGGATGACATATTGTTGATGGGTAATGACACAGGTATGTTGACGACTATAAAGGTATGATTGTCAAATATATTCTCCATGAAAGACTTAGGGGAGGCAACCTATATTCTTGGGATTCGCATCTATAGAGATAGAGCGAAAAGAATAATTGGTTTATCCCAAAGTCTATACTTGGAAAAGGTGTTAAAGAGGTTTAACATGCTTGATTCCAAGAGAGGATTGTTACCAGTGAGACATGGTATCCATCTTTCTAAAGAGATGTCTCCAAAGACACTTGAAGAAAGAGATAAGATGGCCAGATTCCATATGCTTGGCTATTGGAAGTTTAATGTATGCAATGTTGTGTACTAGACCGGATATCGCATATCTCGTTAGTTTGACTAGCGGTATCAATCCAATCCAGTTTGGAACATCGGATAGTCATTAGAATATCCTTAAGTACTTGAGAAGAACTAAGGATTTATTCTTGATTTATGGAGGTGGAGACTTGCAATTGAATGGTTATACTGATTCTGATTTCCAATCAGATATCGATGATAGAAAGTCTACCTCTGGATATGTGTTCATTTGTAATGGAGGTGCGATCGGTTGGAAGAGTTCCAAGCGAGCACATTGCAGATTCCACTCTGTTCGAGTATATTCTTTGCATCGAGATCTTGCAAGGAAGGCTATTTGGATAAAGAAGTTCGTGCCAGAACTTACGGTAGTTCCTTCCATTGAGTCATCGGTTCCACTACCTTTGTGACAATAATGGAGCGATCATACTGAGCTAAGGAACTAAGGTCTCACGAGAAATACAAACACATAGAAAGGCTCTATCACATGATCTGAGAATTAGTTTGCGTGGCGTTGTTGCCATTCAGAAAATAGCATCAGCTAAAAATCCAGCTGTTCCATTAACTAAGCCTATGTCACAGACTCGATTAGACCGACATCTTGAGAAGATAGGTCTAAGATATTGTAATGAATGGCTCTAGTGCTAGTGGGAGATTGTTAGTAGTATGCCCTAGAGCATATCATTTAGTATGTATCTTGTACATATTTTTATTAATAAAAGGCATTTCCACTTGTCTGTTTAAATAATATATTTATGTGTAATAGAAAAGTTCCATTGATATTTTGTTAGAAATATTATTCTTAAGTTGTTAAGAATATGAGTGACAATATTTCTAGCACGAAGTATCATAAATAGGTTCACAATCGAGGATACTTCATAATAAGGACATGACTTATCCAGAAAGATTGTATTCATGTTTGTTCCCAAGTTATTTATATGAGATATAAATAAGATGGAATGGTGAGTCTCATGCCATATAACAAACATGATAGGCACTTATAAATGATAAGTAGGCCGAACCAGTGACACTTATGACAAGCACATGGAGTTTATTCTTGTCAATGTTTTGTCATAAATCATATCAGTGCATATAATCTTTAGACCTGAGATAGCACAGTTATTTTGTATATAGGTTGTTTGAGTTTGATACTACTTTCATACTTATACTGTGTATGGGTATATGGGCATGTGTTGGCTCCTACTAGTTATATATGGAGGTAGGTGTTGATCAAGATGGAATCTGTTCCTCTAAGTAAATAGAGATAAAATCCTATGTTCATTTAATTGTTCTTGATGTTTCAAGTTCTGGCAGAGACAGATAGATTTATTGAGAAAAGAGTTTACGATGAGAAAATCTTTTAATCAAGAACTGGAATTAAAAGAGAACATAATATTCATAGCAAATGGAGTTTGACATAAACCATGACTCCAGCTTGAGTTGGGATTTTGTAACAGAGAGATTCTAGTGCATGGTAATATATGATTATAGGTTCATTTAAGATAAACCTTATTACTAATTGGGTGGCTATAGCATGCTATGCTAGGTGTTAACCATGGTCTATGAGGTTCATAAAATGATTTAGAGAAATCATTTATGGTAAGAAAGAGTTCTGATGATATTAAGAGTTGATATCATGTCTCATTGCCAATTAGTGATGAGCCTAGTAAGTCACACACATACACAAGTTATTACCTAATTAAATATGATTTAATTAATTAATTAAAGAGTTTAAATTGATTAATTAAATAGGTTTGGTTTGCAATTAGATTGCAAAGTCCCTAGCATGACTTGAAACCAAATCTAGATTATTGGATGTATAATATAAGTTAAATTTATATTTAAAGTGTTTAAATATGAATTTAATTAATGAGAAATTAATTAATAGAGATTAATTAATTAATTCATATTTGATATAAATTAATTAGAAGAAGAAAATAATTATTTTGGGTTAAGAACTCAAAATTAAGACACAGGGGCATTTTGGTCATTTTGCAGTGTGACACGTGGCACCATGAGATGGTGACACATGGCATAACACATAAGCTTGCCAAATGTTTTTTAATCATGTAAGATGATTAAAATCAAGATTAAATATAGGTTTGACACTTGGCACAATGTGATTGGGTCACTTAAACCTAGAGCTAATCAAAGGGTGACATGTGGCAAGGGTTTAATGTGTTAACCTAGCTATTTAAGTGTTGTTATGAGAAAATAAAACACAACCAGCAGCCACACTCCTTTGTCATGCCATTTTGCAGCCCTCCCTCTATTCTTCTTCATCTCTCATCAATTCAAAGAGATTAGCCATCAATCTCTTGAATTAAGAACACTAGAAATTGTTTCTAATGTCCTGTTTACATCTTTAATCTCTTAAAAGGTAGAACTTGATTTTCTAATTAATAGAAAAAGCTTTAGAAGCTCTTCAAGGGCTGCCATAGGTGTTCTTGGTGTGGACAAGCTAGAGGGACAACATCTGGTGTCCTGAAGACGAATCTCAAAGGCGCAGACACGCTGCAGTGCATCAAGAGGTTATTGTAATCGTTCTTGATTTAATCTAGGGTTCTAAAATTAATCTGATTAATTTTAAAATCTTAAATGGCAAATACAGATCCAAAAACATATTAAAAGAGTTTTAATATGTTGTTTATCATTGAAATCAAATAGATAAAAAATAAATCTTGCATGATGCATGTGACCCTAGGTGAAAATTTTTGAATTCAATGGTATAAACTTGTGTTTTTCACGCTTCCGTTCCTTCAGCAGGATGGACTCACCCAGTCTGCGGTCTACTGGGCTCACGATCTGTATCTCCAGAACCTACGCGTGGCAAAAGCAACGCGTTAAGCAATAATGCTTAGTGGTGCAATAATAAAATAAAAGAAATAACAGGAAATAAATATGTAACGAATGTATATGTTTTATTTGTTTGGTATTTGTATATCATTTACTTTGTCCACTTTTATTCATTTGGTTGCCCAAGTAACCTACACTAGACGACTGGACTGGATAAACTTGTAAACTGGCACTGGGCATCAAGTACCTCGGGCCGTCACACCATCGGTCACATATGCATCTCCCGGTGTGCAACAGAACAGCTAACAAGCTGTAAATACATCAGGCACAAGGCCAAATCTCAATACAAGGTCAGAATGGCTAAAAGCCATAAAATCACAGAATGACATATTGCCATGTGCAGTACTGCTAACTGAACCCTATTGGCATGCCAAACTATCCAAACCAATCTTGTTAGGTATACTAGGGCATTTGAAACTTTTAAATTCTTCAATTTGTGAATTTCAAGTTTTTGGTGTCACTATTCACCTCATTGGTCAACAAAAATGTTGACTTTTGGATAGAAAATATGTAAATTGACTTTAGCACTCCCAATATACCACATTTGGCATTCAAAACTTGTTGGCATTAAGCATTTATACCATTTCAAAGTTTAAACCAAGGGAGGCAGAATTTTCAGTTTTTGTAACTCAATTTTACTGTTCCATTGGATACTGTTACAGTGGGAATTTGAAGAAATGGCAAACATGAAAGTTGTTCCTTATTTTGTCTAGTTGAATTTCCTTTTTTGAATCACTACATTTGGAGTTTTGTAGCTCCAGATATGGTCCAAAAACCACAGCTGGCCGGATTTCCATTCTGCAGAAATTACCATATCTACAGTAACATGAACAGTGACTAGAATCACTTTGTTGGATGGGTTCTGGCCATAATTTGGGGTAGGTTCCTTCATGCAAGTTGTTTGTCTATGTCTTAACTTGTTGCTGTAAAAATTTCAGGTCAATTGACCATATCTACAGTGAGTTATGGCCAAATGAACAGTTACTGTTCATTTGGTCATTTCTGCAGGTGCTGTTGCAGGGTATCCGAATTGGGGCCAACTTTTGGTCCTCTTGCTTTGGTCTTTTGGGCATGGTTTCTTCAGAAAAAAAAGTGCCATTATAAGCCTAGTTTCATGTCCAATTGGCCAAACACCAATTGGACCAACACAGCCAAAGATATGGCAGTCCAAGTGGACTGAAATTTGATCACTCTCTTCTTGTCCTTGGGCAGCCTACACATTCACTTTGCCATGCTATATTTCAGTCCAAATTGTGGTCAACTTACCTAAAATGGTCACTAATTGACCATTAAAATGTTCTCTAACAATTTCCTAAGCCAAACCAAATTTTCACTTCTCAAAACCCTAATTTCCATATGAGTTTTCACAACATGCTTTAATTAACTATCTCATTCACTATCCACATGCATGTATGGTTTAAACATAATCTCTAATCCACTTTAAGTCCATCAAAACACTCCATTATTGTTCCTTCAATAGGGCTGCCGAAATTCATGGCATTCATACACATAATTTTTATTCATTTTAGTTATAATTTCTTACTTATTTCAAGTCCCTTAACATAGAAATAAAGAGCTTTAGGTGTATATGTGCACTAACCTTCAAGTGGCACTTCTTGGACTTGTATTTTCCTTAGAATTTCTCCTCTTTGTGGCTGCCTAGAGCTTCCCTAGGGTGTATGGATAGATTTTAGTGAAGATAACTTAGGGTTTTGAGGTGAGGTTTGAGAGATTTTTCAAGTTTAAAATTGAAGAAAATGGAGGTTTAGGGCAAGGCTTGGTTTCGGCTGCAATTAGGGAAGAAGAAGGCTGCTGGATTTTTAATTGTTTTGGTCTTTGTTTTGTCTCTTTTAAGTATTTAAGAAAGCTTATTAGCTTGTGATTGGTTGGTAATTTATAAATGACATCATTATGATGTCACAAATTGCTTTATTTTGATTTTTCTTTTCTTTTCATCACTACTCAATTTCAATTTAATTTTTAGTAATGTTTCTTCATATTTTGTGTCATATTAATTATTTACTTAGCTGGACAAGTCGGCCAAAAATCACCTCTGAAGGCGAAATGACCAAAATGCCCTCCGTTTGGCTCAACGGGCCAAAATTGTCTGTACCGATTGAAAAATTTTCCTAAATATTTTCTTGGCATTCTAATGCCATAGGAACCTCAATTATCCTTCTCTAGAGTCCCAAAAATTATTTTATAATTTTTCCCCCGGGTCTAGGGCTCCTCGTTGCGAGAACCGCAACTCCCTCTGAGTTACCCCTCGCTAGGGCACTGGCTCGTTTAACTTGGTTGTGTTTTATTTCTAAAATTTTTACTAAATTTTTCTTACTAATTTTTAAGTTAATTATGGTTCTTGACTTTAGTTTAAATATTTTTCCGGACGTTCTAGCTGTCCGGACCGACACCGGTCACCGGAACAGTAGAATGTACGGAGTTGCTACCGGGAGGGTGTTACAGCAGGGGTCGAGGTGGAAGATTTGGTAAGGGCCGATTCTCTGGACAGAGACCCCCCTGGGTCTAGTCAGCAGTCGAGCAGGGGTTCACATTCTGCCCGCCCCTGTGAGACTTGTGGCAAGATTCATGGGGGGGAGTGTTATTGGGCCACTGGAGCCTACTTTAACTACGGAGCATTTAGCAAGAGACTGCACTAGTGCTTCGTCTCCGAGATATGGTCCAGCTCCTACTACTGCCGAGGGATCTATTCAGAGTCCTGCTCCCAGAGGTTCACAGTCAGTTGGTAGAGGAAAAGGCAGAGGTAGAGGCACCGCCCGGTAGTCGAGCACGATTGGTCGATCGGCACAAAAAGTGCTTGATCGAGTTTATTCAATGAGACAACGAGAAGAGGCTGAGACTTCTGATGTGGTAGCTGGTACATTCTCTATCTCTGATCAAGAAGTATTTATGTTGTTTGATCCGGGTTCAACCCATTCATATGTTAGTGCTAGCATAGTCAGTTCACTTGCTGTTCCATGTGTGCAAATGGATTTTGAAGTGCTAGTAACTAGTCCGTTAGGACAAGAGGTCCGGGTTAACAGAATTTATAGAGACCGTCCTTTAGTGATCTAAGGACATGTTTTCCTGTCAGACTTGATCAAAATGCCCTTCAGAGATTATGATATTATCTTGGGCATGGATTGGTTAGCCAGGCATCACGCCATGATTGACTGTAGACTGAAGACAGTCACTTTTGGTCTCCCTCTGTACGGTGATGTGGTAATACATGGGGAGAGGCAGTTACTGCCATCAAACATCATTTCGGCTACACTAGCCAGAAGGATGATCAGAAAGGGGTGTGAAGCATACTTGGCACATGTGATAGACACCCAAGTGGGGAGTCCAGCACTAAGGGACATCCCTACTATTTGTGATTTTCTGGATGTGTTTCCTGATGAATTGCCAGGATTACCTCCAGAAAGAAAGGTGCAGTTTGAAATTGATGTTATGCCTGGTGTGGACCCAATCTCCATAACACCATATAGAATGGCACCTGCAGAACTAAAAGAGTTAAAAGTACAGTTGCAAGAGCTGCTTGACAAGGGCTTTATCCGCCCTAGTGTGTCACCTTGGGGAGCTCCAGTGCTATTTGTAAAGAAGAAGGATGGCACTCTCCGCTTATGTATTAACTACCGACAGTTGAATAAGGTGACAATAAAGAATAGATATCCGTTGCCCCGCTTTGATGACTTGTTTGATCAGTTAAGGGGTGCAGCTGTGTTCTCCAAAATTGACCTGAGATTAGGTTATTATCAGCTGAAAGTACAAGAGCAGAGTATTCCTAAAACTGCCTTCAGAACCCGCTATGGCCATTATGAATTCCTAGTCATGCCATTCGGGTTAACTAATGCTCCGGCTGCTTTTATGGATATGATGAACACTATCTTCAGACCATACCTCGACCAGTTTGTTGTAGTATTCATAGATGATATATTGGTCTATTCGAGGAATGCAGAAGAGCATGATAGACATCTACGGATTGTACTGCAGACTTTGAGAGAGAAACAACTATATGCTAAATTGTCGAAGTGTGAATTTTGGCTGAAGGAGATATCCTTTTTGGGGCATGTAGTATCAGAAGAGGGCATTAAGGTAGATCCAAGTAAGATTGAAGCTGTCCTTAATTGGAGGTCACCTAGAAATGTCACAGAGATTCATACTACCATCAATTTGTAAAGGGATTCTCCATGTTGGCATCTCCATTTACCAAGTTGCTTATAAAATATGTGAAATTTCAGTGGACGGATAAATGCCAATAGAGTTTTGATGAATTGAAGAAATGTTTGACTGAAGCTCCAGTCCTGACTTTACCTACTTCGGGTAAAGAATAAACAGTTTACAGTGACACTTCTAACAATGGGTTAGGCTGTGTATTGATGCAAGATCGAAATGTCATTGCTTATGCATCACGCCAGCTAAAACTGCATGAGAGGAATTATCCAACACATGATTTGGAGCTTGCAGCTATTGTGTTTGCTCTTAAGATCTGGAGACATTATTTGTATGGGGAAAAGTGTTACATCTACACAGATCATAAGAGTTTGAAGTATTTGGGCACCCAGAAAGAGTTGAATTTGAGACAGAGGAGATGGTTAGAGTTGATAAAAGACTATGATTGTCTGATAGACTATCAGCCAGGGAAAGCTAATGTTGTGGCTGATGCCTTAAGTCGCAAGACTAGTCTACGAGTTACTCCTTTGTCTATGGTACATGAGTTGAGATCATTACATGCCATCTTAGAGATTAATGATGAGGGGCGGACAGCAGTTGCATGGCATATACAGCCAGTGTTGATTGATCATATTAGAATGGCTGCTCAGAATGATCAGAAGTATCAGAAGCTGTTAGAAGAAGTCAGGCAGGGAAAGAAACCAGAATTCTCAATCAAAGATGATGGTCTATTACTACACCAAGGCAAAATGTGTGTTCCTTATGATGTTGAATTGAGGAAGATCATTTTGAAAGAAGCACATGAGTCTCCTTTTGCCATGCACCCTGGTGGCACAAAAATGTATAGAGGGCTAAAGGAGCATTACTGGTGGATGGGTATAAAAAGAGATGTGGCAGAGTTTATTTCTAAATGCCTAACTTATTAGCAAGTAAAGGCAGAGCATCAAGTACCCACTGGGTTGTTACATCCACTACCAGTACTAGAATGGAAATGGGAAAGAATAACAATGGATTTTGTGATGGGACTTCGAAGGACACAGAAGAGTCATGATGCAGTATGGGTCATTGTTGACAGACTAACCAAGTCTGCTCATTTTTTGCCAGTTCGGATGGACTACAGTTTAGAAAGATTGGCCAAATTGTACATTGATGAGATTGTGAGACTTCATGGAGTGCCAGTATCCATTGTATCAGACAGAGATCCTAGGTTCACTTCTAGATTCTGGGGTAGTCTTCAGAGAGCCCTAGGAACTAGATTGAACTTCAAGATCTTGCATTCCACCCACAGACAGATGGCCAGTCTGAGAGGGTAATTCAGATCTTGGAGGACATGCTACGGGCTTGTGTGATTGAATTTGAGGGCAATTGGGATACACACTTGCCTTTGATTGAGTTTGCTTACAACAATAGCTACCAATCAAGCATTGGAATGCCTCCATATGAAGCTTTGTATGGCAGAAAATGTAGAACCCCGTTGTGTTGGGATGACGTGGGTGAAAGAAAGATGATTGGACCCGAAATTATTCAGCAGACTGAGGAGAAGATCAGGGTGATCAGAGATCGACTTATGACTACATCAGACCTTCAGAAGTCCTACATTGATCTGAAGAGAAGGGATATTGAGTATGCAGTGGGTGAGAAAGTTTTCCTCAAAGTTTCTCCTTGGAAGAGAATTATGAGATTCGGCAGAAAGGGGAAACTAAGTCCTCGTTTTATCGGGCCATATGAGGTTCTGGAAAGAGTGGGTCCTTTGGTATATCGTTTGGCACTACCTCCAGAGTTAGAGAAGATATATAATGTCTTCCATGTGTCTATGTTGAGGAGGTATCGATCAGACCCATCTCATGTACTACCAGTAGAGGAAATTGAAGTGAATCCAGACCTCACATATGAAGAAGAACCCATAGAGATTCTGGCTTATGAGGTGAAGCAGCTACGGAACAAACAGATACCGTTGGTAAAAGTGTTGTGGAACCATCATTCAGGCCAGGAGGCTACTTGGGAATGAGAGGAGGACATGAGGAGACAGCACCCACAGCTGTTCGGAGATTAATACCAGGTAACATTTCGAGGAGAAATTTATTTAGGGGGGGGGGGGGGGAGAATTGTAACACCCCTATTTGCATAGCCTAGTATATTTCACTGTTCCGGGGACCGGTGTCGGTCCGGACAATTAAGGAGATTAGAACCACACTTAAGACAACTAGAGAAGCCATAAACACAAATAATTAGTAATGTTCAATTAGTTAAGTATAAATAAGAAAAACAGAACATAAGAAGTTAAATGAGTCGAGAGTCACAGCGATGGGTGACCGTCTCTGGAACGACTACGAAGCCATTTTAAACTCAAATTTCGAACCATAAAATGTGACGCTGTGGTCCTTAGGACCATTACGAACACAGTGGAAAAGAGAAAATCATGAAAAAGAACTGTTAAGCCAGTCAAATAATTAGGTTAGGGAGTTGGAAGAAATATGGAATTAATTGCAAACCGGGATGAACCGGTGAGGGGCAATTTGGTCAATTGACCCCAAGAGCTGACTCCTGACCTAACTGTCAAATAAAATTGGAGAAAAGAAAATTTTAGAATCGAGAATTAAATTAAAGAACTAATAAAAAAAAAAGAAGAGAATGGAAAAGTTAAAAGGTGATGACATCATGCATGACCTCATGCATGATGCCATAAAGAATATAATTAATAAATTTACTTAAATTGATTTTTGGTCTTCTTAAGACATAAAAGAAAAGAAAAGAAAAGAAAAGAAAAAAGGTAAAAAGCCTCATCTTCCTCACCATTTACGTTTCTCTCTCCCTCACCATTGTAAACCTCCATTAAAGCTTGCTTCAAGCTTTGAAACCACCATTAAACCCCAAATCCTCTCATACTTGCTTCACAAAAACTTGATTTAATCACTTGAGAGGAAGATTGGTCATCAAAGAATTGAAGAAAATTGAGAGGAAGTAAAAGTTCAAAGACACCTAACAAGGTAAGTAATGCAAACTTCAAGTTTTTAGTTTAATTAGTGTATGTATAGCATCAAGAGCATAGAAATAAACTTAAAATAAAAAAAAATATGTGTGAAGGACTAAACTGAAATTCATCCAGTAGGGAGGGGAGAGTGATTTGCATGAGTTTGATTGAGTTAAACATGTTAAGATGCTTGAATAAGTTGAAAGATTGTGTTTATATGCTTTGAATTAGTTAATTGCAATGGATTAGAGTGGTTACGGTTTGAGACCTAGGATTTTGAGGCAAAAGTTTAGAGAAATTTGTAAATAGTGTCTTTGACCTAATGTGAAGTGAAAAATGGTCATTTGTAACCAAATGAGGTGTGTTAGAAGTGTTGGAATTAAAAGCCAATTCGGATTAGATAAGGTCATGTGCTGGCAGTATGACCAAAATTCCCTTTGAGGGACCAAAAATGAAATTTTACAAATCCAATGGATATGGGACCAATTGGGGATGAAAATAGGCACTAAATGACACAATTTTATTTAGGAAGCATGCCCAAAAGTGACTAAAACCTAGTGAACAAATTGATCAAAGTTGAAAAATTGCAGGCTGCCACTGCACAAACTGACCAAATGAACAGTGTTAGTTCATTTGGTCATAAATCGAGCTAGGAAGGTCTAAATGACCTGAAATTTTACCAGTGGTTAGATGAGATATAGATCTAAAACTTTCATGAAGAACACAAACCCAAATTATGCCATTAACTAAATCAAATTACTGAGCAAAGTTGGGTCACTGAATTTGCAGACTGCAGATTTGACATTTGAATAGTAAAGTTTCAATGGCTATAACTCTCTTTAAAAAACTCCGATTTAGGTGATTCTTGAACTGATGGAAACCTAAGGTATATTAAAACATTTCATATGAAGAAAGTTAGATCAAATTATGGACCTAACTTGATCAAATTGCTAAACAAATTTGAAATTAATAATCTGCCAGAACAAAATTCTGCAGCATAAACAGTAAACGTAATTTACTTATAACTTGAGCTACAAAACTCCAAATGGGGTGATTCAAAAAGGAGAATAAACTTAAGATAGTAGGAAACATTTTCTATGAAGAAAGTTTTGCCAAATTCCAACAGTAAAATGACCAATGAAACAGTGCAACTTAGGACTCCAAAACCGAAAATTTGGCAATTTTGCCTAAAAGACCTAAGTTTTGAGAAAATGACTAAAACCAACAAGTTTTATAACCAAAATGTGGTATGTAGGTGAAGTTGGAGTTCCCATACCTATTAAGCCTTAGAAAGTCAACAATTTGACTTGAATAGTGTAGTGAATAGTAACCCAAAACACAAAATTTTGAGAACGTCATGTTTAGCACGTTAGAGCTAGGTAAAAATAAGGCTAAATTTATTTTGGATTTATGTTAAGTTCTAGTACTGAAACATTATAAAATTGTGTGTTTCAGTTGAAAAGAATACCGGGAAGGAACCCGAGGAACCGAGTCAAGGCCAAGAGGAGACTCGCTTGAGGTTTGTGCACAACGTATACTTTTTATAATCATCTTTTGCATACTGTTTTGAATAATGTGAAATATTGGATTATGGCATTCTTATGATGTTTGATTTAAATTGTTGAAAGTTATTATTTATATTGAAATGACAATGTTTAGCAAATTGTTAAGATAAGTTTTGAAACCACAGTGTCATGACCATATATTTGAACACCTGACTAGCATGACTAGTGGGGGTAATTAGTTTCGAATTTTGATTCCTTCTCTAGAGAAGTGTTGAGGTGTGCTAGTAGAAGAGGATGTGAATGAATATCCATATATTTGTGAAGGAATGGAAGCGTGAAAAATACAAGTTTATACCATTGAATTCAAAAATTTTCACCTAGGGTCACATGCATCATGCAAGATTTATTTTTATCTATTTGATTTCAATGATAAACAACATATTAAGACTCTTTTAATATGTTTTTGGATCTGTATTTGCCATTTAAGTTTTTAAAATTAATCAGATTAATTTTAGAACCCTAGATTAAATCAAGAATGATTACACTAACCTCTTGATGCACTACAGCGTGTCTGCGCCTTTGAGATTCGTTTTTAGGACACCAGATGTTGTCTCTCTAGCTTGTCCACACCAAGAACACCTATGGCTGCTCTTGAACACCTATGGCTACTCTTGAACAGCTTCTAAAGCTTTTTCTATTAATTAGAAATTCAAGTTTTGCCTTTTAAGAGATTAGAGATGTAAACAAGACACTAGAAACAATTTCTAGTGTTCTTAATTCAAGAGATTGATGGCTAATCTCTTTGAATTGATGAGAGATGAAGAAGAATAGATGAAAAGCCTCAAAGTGGCGTGACAAAGGAGAGGAGTGGCTGCTGGTTATTTTTCTTTTCATAACCACACTTAAATAGCTAGGTTAACACATTAAACCCTTGCCACATGTCACCCTTTGATTAGCTCTAGGTTTAAGTGACCCAATCACATTGTGCCAAGTGTCAAACCTATATTTAATCTTGATTTTAATCATCTTACATGATTAAAAAACATTTGGCAAGCTTATGTGTAATCCCATGTGTCACCATCTCATGGTGCCACGTGTCACACAGTGAAATGACCAAAATGCTCCTGTGTCTTAATTTTGAGTTCTTAACCCAAAATAATTATTTTTCTTCTTCTAATCAATTTATATCAAATATAAATTAATTAATTAATCTCTATTAGTTAATTTCTCATTAATTAAATTCATATTTAAACACATTAAATATAAATTTAACTTATACTATACATCCAATAATCTAGATTTGGTTTCAAGTCATGCTAGGGACTTTGCAATTTAATTGCAAACCAAACCTATTTAATTAATCAATTAAACTCTTTAATTAATTAATAAAATCATATTTAAATAGGTGATAACTTGTGTATGTGTGTGACTTACTAGGCTCATCACTAATTGGCAATGAGACATGATATCAACTCTTAATATCATCAGAACTCTTTCTTACCATAAATGATTTCTCTAAATCATTTTATGCACCTCATAGACCATGGTTAACACCTAGCATAGCATGCCATGGCCACCCAATTAGTAATAAGGTTTACCTTAAATGAACCTATAATCATATGTTACCATGCACTAGAATCTCTACATAAAATCCCAATTCAAGCCGGAGTCATGGTTTATGTCAAACTCCATTTGCTATGAATATTATGTTCTCTTTTAATTCCAGTTCTTGATTAAAAGATTTTCTCATCGAAACTCTTTTCGAATAAATCTATCTCTGTCTGCTAGGAACTTGAAACATCAAGAACAATTAAATGAATATAGGATTTTATCTCTATTTACTTAGAGGAACAGATTCTATCTTGATCAACACCTAGCTCCATATATAACTAGTAGGAGCCAACACATGCCCATATACCCATACATAGTACAAGTATGAAAGCAGTATCAAACTCAAACTACCTATATACAAGATAACTGTGCTATCTCAGGTCTAAAGATTATATGCACTGATATGATTTATGACAAAACATTGACAAGAGTAAACTCCATGTGCTTGTCATAAGTGTCACTGGTTCAGCCTACTTATCATTTATAAGTGCCTATCATGTTTGTTATATGGCATGAGACTCACCATTCCATCTTATTTATATCTCATATAAATAACTTGGGAACAAACATGAGTACAATCTTTCTGGATAAGTCATGTCCTCATTTTGAAGTATCCTCGATTGTGAACCTATTTATGATACTTTGTGCTAGAAATATTGTCACTCATATTCTTAACAACTTAAGAATAATATTTCTAACAAAATATCAATGGACCTTTTCTATTACACATAAATATATTATGTAAAAGGAAAAGTGGAAATGTCTTTTATTAATAAAATTATGTACAAGATACATACTAAATGATATGCTCTAGGGCATACTACTAACAATCTCCCACTAGCACTAGAGCCATTCATTACAATATCTTAGACCTATCTTCTCAAGATGTCGGTCTAACTGAGTCTGTGACATAAGCTTAGTGAATGGATCAGCTGGATTTTCAGCTGATGCTATTTTCTGCATGGCTACATCGCCTCGCCCAACTATTTCTCTGACAATGTGGTAGCGCCTTTCTATGTGTTTGGATTTCTGGTGAGACCTTGGTTCCTTAGCCTGTATGACTGCTCCATTATTGTCACAGTGTAGTGGAACTGCTGACTTAATGGAAGGAACTACTGTAAGTTCTGTCACGAACTTCTTTATCCAAACAGCTTCCTTTGCAGCATCTGATGCAGCAATATACTCAGCCTCTATAGTGGAATCTGCAGTCGTGCTCTGTTTGGAACTCTCCCAACTGACTGCACCTCCATTACAAATGAACACATATCCAGAGGTAGACTTTCTATCATCGATATCTGATTGGAAATCAGAATCAGTATAAACATCCAATTGCAAGTCTCCACCTCCATAAATCAAGAATAAATCCTTAGTTCTTCTCAAGTACTTAAGGATAGTCTTGACAGCTATCCAGTGTTCCAAACTTGGATTGGATTGATACCTGCTAGTCAAACTAACAGCATATGCGATATCCGGCCTAGGACACAACATTGCATACATTAAACTTCCAATAGCCGAAGCATATGGAATCCTGGCCATCTTATCTCTTTCTTCAGGTGTCTTTGGAGACATCTCTTTAGAAAGGTGGAGACCATGTCTCACTGGTAACAATCCTCTCTTGGAATCAAGCATGTTAAACCTCTTTAACACCTTTTCCAAGTATAGACTTTGGGATAAACCAATTATTCTTTTCACTCTATCTCTATAGATGCGAATCCCAAGAATATAGGTTGCCTCCCCTAAGTCTTTCATGGAGAATGTATTTGACAACCATACCTTTATAGTAATCAACATACCTGTGTCATTACCCATCAACAGTATGTCATCCACATATAAGACAAGGAAAGTGATAGCACTGTTACTAACCTTCTTATATACACATGGCTCATCCTCATTTTTTATAAAACCAAAGGATTTAATGGCTTCATCAAAACGGATGTTCCAACTCCTCGAAGCTTGTTTTAACCCATAAAAGGATCGCTTTAGCTTGCATACCTTGGAACCATCTTGGGATTCAAAACCCCTAGGTTGTTCCATGAAAATGTTTTCTTCAATGTATCCATTGAGAAGAGCTGTTTTGACATCCATCTGCCAAATCTCATAATCATAGTATGCAGCTATTGCTAATAAAATCCTAATTGATTTAAGCATGGCAACAGGCGAGAAAGTCTCCTCATAGTTGATTCTTTGCCTTTGGCGAAACCCTTTCGCTACTAGCCTTGCCTTGTAGGTCTCTACCTTTCCATCAGAACTAATTTTCTTCTTGAAAACCCATTTGTTCCCTATAGGTACAATACCTTCAGGTGGGTCAACAAGATCCTAAACTTGATTCTTATACATGGAATCAATCTAGGATTTCATAGCATCAATCCATTTTGAAGAGTCTATATCTGATATAGCTTCTTCATAAGTAAGTGGATCATCTCCATGATCTACTTCTTCATGAGTAGACAACTCTTGTTCTTCTTCATGAAGAAAACTATATCTCACTGGTGGGTGAGATACCCTGGTTGTTCTACGAGGAATAGCTGTAGATGTTTTATCAACGGGTATAGGTTGACTAGATGGATCTATATCCATCTGATCTGTTGGTTGGTCAAAATTCTACAATTCTAACTCTATTTGCCTTCCTTTGCCTCCTTCTTGAACAAACTGTTGTTCAAGAAATGTGGCATCTCTACTTATCACAACCTTTTGTGAAGTAGGCAAATAAAAATAATATCCAAAACTATCTTTTGGATATCCAACAAATCGACCTTTTACGATCGGTCTCCAATTTATCGGTGTTGACTTTTTGATATAAATTTGGACAACCCCAAATCTTAATATGCTTAAGACTTGGTTTTCTTCCATGCCATATCTCATAAGGTGTGGAAGAAACTAATTTTGATGGAATCCTATTCAGAATATACAAAGCTGATTCTAATGCAAATCCCCAAAAGAAGATTGGCATATCAGTATAGCTCATCATACTACGTACCATATCCAATAAGGTACGATTTCTCCTTTCAGATACACCATTCAGTTGTGGCATTCCTGGAGGAGTTAGCTGAGAAACAATGCCATGCTCTCTCAAGTATTCATCAAATTCAGTACTGAAATATTCACCTCCACGATCTGATCGAAGAGCTTTAATACTCTTTCCTGTTTGATTTTCTACTTCAGATTTAAATTCTTTGAACTTTTCAAAAGATTCATGTTTGTATTTCATACATACAAATGCCCAAACCTTGATTTATCATCAATAAAGGTAATAAAATAATGAAAACCCCCTCTAGCCATTTCTTTAAATGGACCACATACATCACTATGTATTAGCTCCAAAATATTTTCAGCTCTTAGCCCTTGTCCAACAAAGGGTGATCTAGTCATTTTGCCCTGAAGGCAAGATTCACAAGTTGGAGTAGGCTCAGAGCCCAATGAGGATAGAATCCCCATTTTCTCCAGTTTTGCAATCCTATCTTCTGCAACATGACATAACCTTAAGTGCCCAATATATTTTGAACTTGAGTTGGTTTTCACCATGGCATTTCATTCTTTTATATCACTTGCATTCAATTTGTGTTTGTTTTTATTATCCAAATAATAAAGACCATCATTCATATAACCCGGACTAACATATTTATTTCCAAAATAAATATTGCAAACATCATCTATGAACTGAAATTCATAGCCATTTCTAGTCAAACTAGATATAGAAATGATGTTCTTAAAAGCATCAGGTACATATAAAATATTATCCAAACACAAAACATGTCCAAACATGTAAAAGGATTTAGATCCTATGGCTAAAGCTTCAACGGTTGAGCCATTGCCAATCCGGACTCTAATATCTTGAGAATGCAAGCTGCTACTGTTTGCTAGTTCCTGCATATCATTAGAAATGTGAGAACTGGAACCAGTATCTAAAACCCAAGCTGTAGATGAACTATGAGTATCATCAGAATCTAAATAACAAGATATGGACATACCTTCCAAAGGTGTATCCTTCTTGTCCTTCAGAGAAGCAAGATACTCTAGGCAATTCCTTTTCCATTGCCCATCCTTTTGGCAGTGGAAACACTTTCCTTTGCCTCCATCAGCTTTAGTCTTCCTTTTCTGTTTAGCTATTTTCTTGGAAGGACTAGGAATCTGAGGTTTCTTTTTCTTATTGCCCTTCTTCTTGTTGGACTTTACAGCAGAAGAAGATGCAACCAAAGCTACCTCTTTTCCTTTATTGCCTGGCATATTCTTTTGGGCAATAACCAGCATGTTGAGTAAACCAGCTAAGGTGCATTCCTGTTTAGTCATATGAAAATTTATCACAAAATTCCCAAAAGACTCAGGAAGGGACTGAAGGATCAAATCCGTCTGTAGTTGGAAATCCATGTTGAAGTCAAGATGTTCCAACTGCTCAATCAGCTGAATCATCATGTGGACATGATTCCCAACATTGTGTCCCTCAAACATCCTCATACGGAATAGCTGTCTAGATATCTCATACCTAGTATTCTTGCTGTGCTCACCATACAACTCTTGTAGGTGAAAGATGATCTCACTCGCACTCTGTATGTTCTCATGTTGCTTCTGTAACTCATTACTCATGGAAGCAAGCATGTAACACTTAGCTCTCATATCATGCTCCTTTCACTTGTCCAAAGTTTCATGTTCCTCTTGTGTGGCCTCTAGAGGTAAGGGACCAGGAACATTTGAATCTAGAACATATCCTATATGTTCAAGGTTCAGGACAAGTTTCAAATTTCTTAGCCAATCAGATAGATTAGGTCCTGTCAACCTATTGTGATCAAGTATGCTTGCAAGGATATTGGATGTTGGTGGTTGTTTTGTGCTCATTTTTATCAGAAAATTAACTGCAGAAAATAACCAGATTAATTAGTAAATGTATCATGTAATTAACCAAAATGATTATGGTCTTTTAATCAAATTGGTCCTCCCACTAACTTAGCGAATCTTACACTTCCAAAGTAGAAAACGGAAATCCTAGTTGGATGGATTTCTAGTGGGTGATTGAATTCTTATAATTCTATTGATCATCCTCAGGTACATCCATTATTGGAATTATAATAAACTATAAGTGAGCAACTCCTTGCCCATTACATCTCATGTGAGGTTCAATCCTTTACCTAGCCCCTAATGCTCAAAATCTCAGGTACATCCATTATTGACTTATCTTGCATTAGTTAAGTTGATCCCATTGAGCCAGTAATTATGCAAATAATTTTAATGTCCTCAGGTACATCCAATATTGGCCACTAAACCATTTACATATTTACTGTTAGTAGTATGCCCTAGAGCATATCATTTAGTATGTATCTTGTACATATTTTTATTAATAAAAGGCATTTCCACTTTTTCGTTTACATAATATATTTATGTGTAATAGAAAAGGTCCATTGATATTTTGTTAGAAATATTATTCTTAAGTTATTAAGAATATGAGTGACAATATTTCTAGCACGAAGTATCATAAATAGGTTCACAATCTAGGATACTTCATAATAAGGACATGACTTATCCAGAAAGATTGTATTCATGTTTGTTCCCAAGTTATTTATATGAGATATAAATAAGATGGAATGGTGAGTCTCATGCCATATAACAAACATGATAGGCACTTATAAATGATAAGTAGGCCGAACCAGTGACACTTATGACAAGCACATGGAGTTTACTCTTGTCAATGTTTTGTCATAAATCATATTAGTGCATATAATCTTTAGACCTGAGATAGCACAGTTATCTTGGATATAGGTAGTTTGAGTTTGATACTGCTTTCATACTTGTACTGTGTATGGGTATATGGGCATGTGTTGGCTCCTACTAGTTATATATGGAGGTAGGTGTTGATCAAGATGGAATCTGTTCCTCTAAGTAAATAGAGATAAAATCCTATGTTCATTTAATTGTTCTTGATGTTTCAAGTTCCTAGCCAGGACAGATAGATTTATTCAGAAAAGAGTTTCTGATGAGAAAATCTTTTTAATCAAGAACTGTAATTAAAAGAGAACATAATATTCATAGGAAATGGAGTTTGACATAAACCATGACTCCAGCTTGAGTTGGGATTTTGTAACAGAGAGATTCTAATGCATGGTACCATATGATTATAGGTTCATTTAAGGTAAACCTTATTACTAATTGGGTGGCCATGGCATGCTATGCTAGGTGTTAACCATGGTCTATGAGGTTCATAAAATGATTTAGAGAAATCATTTATAGTAAGAAAGAGTTCTGATGATATTAAGAGTTGATATCATGTCTCATTGCCAATTAGTGATGAGCCTAGTAAGTCACACACATACACAAGTTATCACCTAATTAAATATGATTTAATTAATTAATTAAAGAGTTTAATTGATTAATTAAATAGGTTTGGTTTGCAATTAGATTGCAAAGTCCCTAGCATGACTTGAAACCAAATTTAGATTATTGGATGTATAATATAGGTTAAATTTATATTTAAAGTATTTAAATATGAATTTAATTAATGAGAAATTAATTAATAGAGATTAATTAATTAATTTATATTTGATATAAATTAATTAGAAGAAGAAAATAATTATTTTGGGTTAAGAACTCAAAATTAAGACACTGGGGCATTTTGGTCATTTTACAGTGTGACACGTGGCACCATGAGATGGTGACACATGGCATAACACATAAGCTTGCCAAATGTTTTTTAATCATGTAAGATGATTAAAATCAAGATTAAATATAGGTTTGACACTTGGCATAATGTGATTGGGTCACTTAAACCTTGAGCTAATCAAAGGGTGACATGTGGCAAGGGTTTAATGTGTTAACCTAGCTATTTAAATGTTGTTATGAGAAAATAAAATACAACCAGCAGCCACACTCCTTTGTCACGCCATTTTGTAGCCCTCCCTCTATTCTTCTTCATCTCTCATCAATTCAAAGAGATTAGCCATCAATCTCTTGAATTAAGAACGCTAGAAATTGTTTCTAGTGTCCTGTTTACATCTCTAATCTCTTAAAAGGCAGAACTTGAATTTCTAATTAATAAAAAAAGCTTTAGAAGCTGTTCAAGGGCTGCCATAGGTGTTCTTGGTGTGGACAAGCTAGAGGGACAACATCTGGTGTCCTAAAGACGAATATCAAAGGCGCAGACACGCTACAGTACATCAAGAGGTTAGTGTAATCGTTCTTGATTTAATCTAGGGTTCTAAAATTAATCTGATTAATTTTAAAATCTTAAATGGCAAATACAGATCCAAAAACATATTAAAAGAGTTTTAATATGTTATTTATCATTGAAATCAAATAGATAAAAATAAATCTTGCATGATGCATGTGACCCTAGGTGAAAATTTTTGAATTTCAATGGTATAAACTTGTGTTTTCACGCTTCCGTTCCTTCAATTGGTATCAGAGCCACTATATTTGCCATTTAGATTGTTTATTATATGATTTAATTGTGTGATTTGATTATGAGATGATTGATCCATTGCTGGTTGGATCACGAGGTGTGGCGACATGCTTGATGAACTCCAACATGGTGCGCATGGCTTTGGAAGATCATGGTGCGCATGGTTGTTATTAAATTCTGCAATTGTTGCATGATGAAAGGTTCATCATATGACTAATTAAAATGTTTAATTAGGATTTTTAATCACACAATTAAATTATGATTCAAATCAGAATTTTAAAAATTGTTTGAATGTGATCCAAATCTGAATTTTAAAAGTTGTTTGAATGTGATTCAAATCAGAATTTTTAAAGTTGTTTGAATCATATTTAAATATGATTTTTTAAAATTGATTGAATAAAATTCATATCTAATTTTTTAAAAAATGTTTGAATGTGATTCAAATCTGATTTTTTAAAAAATGTTTGAATGTGATTCAAATCTGAATTTTTGAAGTTGTTTGAATGTGATTCAAATCTGAATTTTTAAATTTGTTTGAATGAGATTCAAATCTGAATTTTTAAATTTATTTGAATCATATTCAAATCTGGATTTTTAAGTTGAATATGAGATATTCAATTTAATTTAAGTATGTATGTTTTATTTAATTGTTAAATAGTGGTATGCATGATGGATGATCATGGACTATAAAAGACCAATGTGATTGGATTTATTTCTTTTATGTTTCTTTGGGATTGTAAATTAATTAATTTATTTTAATTTATTTTGGGCATGTATTATTAAGTTTGTAATAATTTTTGGGTTGTAATTTCATTTATTTAAGTTCTTGTAAATTCGCCTTGGTATGCCAAGGATTACTATGTAATATTGGATTGCAAGAAGTTCAAGGAGGTCAAGAGCATTGGTGGGACCAGTGGGAGGAATTCAAGATCAAGTGTTGATTATGTACTCCTTCAGCAACTCTTGTAAAATGAATGAATGAAATGCACCTAGGAATACCCTGATTCAATTCTTGGTAGCTCAGAATTGAATCCCTTAGAAAGTCCATGATCATACCATATTATTTGCTTATCCATGAATGCATGAGATGTATGGGAATGTATGCAATTATATGATATATGCATGCTAAATGGATAATGTGCAAAGTGAGACCTTAATAGTAATTAGAATGACCATAAAATCTTCCAAAGAAATGATTAAGTTGGAAATGCTATAATTAAAGTAATTATAACATAGGCCCTCCATTGGGGCAATTATTTTAAGAAATTTTAAATAGTTGCATGAGATGCAATTAATTTAAGAGATTTTCTTAAGAATAATTGTTAAGCATGAGATGTTGTAAATATGTAAATGGTTTGGTGGCTAATATTGGATGTACCTGAGGACATTAAAATTATTTACATAATTACTGGCTCAATGGGATCAACTTAACTAATGCAAGATAAGTCAATAATGGATGTACCTGAGATTTTGAGCATTAGGGGCTAGGTAAAGGATTGAACCTCACATGAGATGTGATGGGCAAGGAGTTGCTCACTTATAGTTTATTGTAATTCCAATAATGGATGTACCTGAGGATGATCAATAGAATTATAAGAATTCAATCACCCACTAGAAATCCATCCAACTAGGATTTCTGTTTCCTACTTTGGAAGTGCAGGATTCGCTAAGTTAGTGGGATGACCAATTTGATTAAAAGACCATAATCATTTTGGTTAATTACATGATACATTTACTAATTAATCTGGTTATTTTCTGCAGTTAATTTTCTGATAAAAATGAGCACAAAACAACCACCACCATCCAATATCCTTGCAAGCATACTTGATCACAATAGGTTGACAGGACCTAATATGTCTGATTGGCTAAGAAATTTGAAACTTGTCCTGAACCTTGAACATATAGGATATGTTCTAGATTCAAATGTTCCTGGTCCCTTACCTCTAGAGGCCACACAAGAGGAACATGATACTTTGGACAAGTGGAAGGAGCATGATATGAGAGCTAAGTGTTACATGCTTGCTTCCATGAGTAATGAGTTACAGAAGCAACATGAGAACATGCAGAGTGCGAGTGAGATCCTCCTTCACCTGCAAGAGTTGTATGGTGAGCACAGCAGGAATGCTAGGTATGAGATATCTAGACAGCTATTCCGTATGAGGATGCCTGAGGGACAGAATGTTGGGGATCATGTCCACAAGATGATTTGGCTAATTGAGCAGTTGGAACATCTTGACTTCAACATGGATTTCCAACTACGCATGATTTGATCCTTGATCCCTTCACGAGTCTTTTGGGAATTTTGTGACAAATTTCCATATGACTAAACAGGAATGCACCTTAGCTGGTTTACTCAACATACTGGTTATTGCCCAAAAGAATATGCCAGGCAATAAAGGAAAAGAGGTAGCTTTGGTTGCATCTTCTTCTGCTGGAAAGTCTAACAAGAAGAAGGGCAATAGAAAAAAGAAACCTCAGATTCCTAGTCCTTCCAAGAAAATAGCTAAACAGAAAAGGAAGACTAAAGCTGATGGAGGCAAAGGAAAGTGTTTGCACTACCAAAAGGATGGGCACTGGAAAAGGAACTGCCTAGAGCATCTTGCTTCTCTGAAGGACAAGAAGGATACACCTTCGGAAGGTATGTCCATATCTTGTTATTTAGATTCTGATGATACTCATAGTTCATCTACAGCTTGGGTTTTAGATACTGGTGTCAGTTCTCACATTTCTAATGATATGCAGGAACTAGCAAACAGTAGCAGCTTGTGTTCTCAAGATATTAGAGTCCGGATTGGCAATGGCTCAACTGTTGAAGCTTTAGCCATAGGATCTAAATCTTTTTACATGTTTGGACATGTTTTGTGTTTGGATAATATTTTATATGTACAGATGCTTTTAAGAACATCATTTCTATATCTAGTTTGACTAGAAATGGCTATGAATTTCAGTTCACTGATGATGTTTGCAATATTTATTTTGGAAATAAATATGTTGGTTCGGGTTATATGAATGATGGTCTTTATTATTTGGATAATAATGACAAACACAAATTGAATGCAAGTAATCTAAAAAAATGCAATGCCATGGTGAAAACCAACTCAAGTTCAAAATATATTTGGCATTTAAGGTTATGTCATGTTGTAGAAGATAGGATTGCAAAATTGGAGAAAATGGGGATTCTATCCTCATTGGGCTCTGAGCCTACTCCAACTTGTGAATCTTGCCTTCAGGGTAAAATGACTAGATCACCCTTTGTTGGGCAAGGGCTAAGAGCTGAAAATATTTTGGAGCTAATACATAGTGATGTATGTGGTCCATTTAAAGAAATGGCTAGAGGGGGTTTTCATTATTTTATTACCTTTACTGATGATAAATCAAGGTTTGGGTATTTGTATTTGATGAAATACAAACATGAATCTTTTGAAAAGTTCAAAGAATTTAAATCTGAAGTAGAAAATCAAACAGGAAAAAATATTAAAGCTCTTCGATCAGATCGTGGAGGTGAATATTTGAGTACTGAATTTGATGAATACTTGAGAGAGCATGGCATTGTTTCTCCGACTCCTCCAGAACGCCACAACCGAATGGTGTATCCGAAGGAGAAATCGTACCTATTGGATATGGTACGTAGTATGATGAGCTATCTTGATATGCCAATCTTCTTTTGGGGATTTGCATTAGAATCACTTTGTATATTCGAATAGGATTCCATCAAAATCGCTTTCTTCCACACCTTATGAGATATGGCATGGAAGAAAACCAAGTCTTAAGCATGTTAAGATTTGGGGTTGTCCACTTATATCAAAAGTGAACACCGATAAATTGGAGACCGGATCGTAAAAGGTCGATTTGTTGGATATCCAAAAGATAGTTTTGGATATTATTTTTATTTGCCTACTTCACAAAAGGTTGTGATAAGTAGAGATGCCACATTTCTTGAACAGTTTGTTCAAGAAGGAGGCAAAGGAAGGCAAATAGAGTTAGAATTGGAGAATTCTAACCAACCAATGCATCGATGGATATAGATCCATCTAGTCAACCAATACCCGTTGATGAAACATCTACAGCTGTTCCTCGTAGAACAACCAGGGTATCTCACCCACCAGTGAGATATGGTTTTCTTCATGAAGAAGAACAAGAGTTGTCCACTCATGAAGAAGTAGATCATGGAGATGATCCACTTACCTATGAAGAAGCTATATCAGATATAGACTCTTCAAAATGGATTGAAGCTATGAAATCCGAGATTGATTCCATGTATAAGAATAAAGTTTGGGATCTTGTTGACCCACCTGAAGGTATTATACCTATAGGGAACAAATGGGTTTTCAAGAAGAAAATTGGTTCTGATGGAAAGGTAGAGACCTATAAGGCAAGGCTAGTAGCGAAAGGGTTTCGCCAAAGGCAAGGAATCGACTATGAGGAGACTTTCTCGCCTGTTGCCATGCTTAAATCAATTAGGATTTTATTAGCAATAGCTGCATACTATGATTATGAGATTTGGCATATGGATGTCAAAACAGCTTTTCTCAATGGATACATTGAAGAAAACATTTTCATGGAACAACCTAGGGGATTTGAATCCCAAGATGGTTCCAAAGTATGCAAGCTAAAGCGATCCATTTATGGGTTGAAACAAGCTTCGAGGAGTTGGAACATCCATTTTGATGAAGCCATTAAATCCTTTGGTTTTATCAAAAATGAGGATGAGCCATGTGTATATAAGAAGGTTAGTGACAGTGCTATCACTTTCCTTGTCTTATATGTGGATGACATATTGTTGATGGGTAATGACACAGGTATGTTGACGACTATAAAGGTATGGTTATCAAATACATTCTCCATGAAAGACTTAGGGGAGGCAACCTATATTCTTGGGATTCGCATCTATAGAGATAGAGTGAAAAGAATAATTGGTTTATCCCAAAGTCTATACTTGTAAAAGTTGTTAAAGAGGTTTAACATGATTGATTCCAATAGATGATTTTTAACAGTGAGACATGGTATCCATCTTTCTAAAGAGATGTCTCCAAAGACACCTGAAGAAAGAGATAAGATGGCCAGGATTCCATATGCTTCGGCTATTGGAAGTTTAATGTATGCAATGTTGTGTACTAGGCCGGATATCGCATATGCCGTTAGTTTGACTAGCAGGTATCAATCCAATCCAGGTTTGGAACACTGGATAGCTGTCAAGAATATTCTTAAGTACTTGAGAAGAACTAAGGATTTATTCTTGATTTATGGAGGTGGAGACTTGCAATTGGATGGTTATACGATTCGATTTCCAATCGATATCGATGATAGAAAGTCTACGCGGATATGTGTTCATTTGTAATGGAGGTGCGATCGGTTGGAAGAGTTCCAAGCAGAGCACATTGCAGATTCCACTACGTGTCGAGTATATTCTCGCATCGATCTCGCAAAGGAAGTCGTTTGGATAAAGAAGTTCGTGATGAACTTACAAGAGTTCCTTCCATTGAGTCATCGCCCACTACACCGTGACAATAATGGAGCAACATACAAAGTGCTAAGGAACTAAGGTCTCACCGTAAATCCAAACACATAGAAAGGCGCTACCACATTATCGAGAGAAATAGTTGGGTGAGGCGATGTAGCCATGCGAGAAAATAGCATCGGTGAAAATCCAGTGATCCATTCACTAAGCCTATGTCACAGACTCGTTAGACCGACATCTTGAGAAGATAGGTCTAAGATATTGTAATGAATGGCTCTAGTGCTAGTGGGAGATTGTTAGTAGTATGCCTAGAGCATATCATTTAGTATGTATCTTGTACATATTTTTATTAATAAAGGCATTTCCACTTTTCCGTTTACATAATATATTTATGTGTAATAGAAAAGGTCCATTGATATTTTGTTAGAAATATTATTCTTAAGTTGTTAAGAATATGAGTGACAATATTTCTAGCACAGTATCATAAATAGGTTCACAATCGAGGATACTTCATAATAAGGACATGACTTATCCATAAAGATTGTATTCATGTTTGTTCCCAAGTTATTTATATGAGATATAAATAAGATGGAATGGTGAGTCTCATGCCATATAACAAACATGATAGGCACTTATAAATGATAAATAGGCCGAACCAGTGACACTTATGACAAGCACATGGAGTTTACTCTTGTCAATGTTTTGTCATAAATCATATCAGTGCATATAATCTTTAGACCTGAGATAGCACAGTTATCTTGTATATAGGTAGTTTGAGTTTGATACTGCTTTCATACTTGTACTGTGTATGGGTATATGGGCATGTGTTGGCTCCTACTAGTTATATATGGAGGTAGGTGTTGATCAAGATGGAATCTGTTCCTCTAAGTAAATAGAGATAAAATCCTATGTTCATTTAATTGTTCTTGATGTTTCAAGTTCTGGCCACGACAGATAGATTTATTCAGAAAAGAGTTTCTGATGAGAAAATCTTTTTAATCAAGAACTGGAATTAAAAGAGAACATAATATTCATAGCAAATGGAGTTTGACATAAACCATGACTCTAGCTTGAGTTGGGATTTTGTAACAGAGAGATTCTAGTGCATGGTAACATATGATTATAGGTTCATTTAAGGTAAACCTTATTACTAATTGGGTGGCCATGGCATGCTATGCTAGGTGTTAACCATGGTCTATGAGGTTCATAAAATGATTTAGAGAAATCATTTATAGTAAGAAAGAGTTATGATGATATTAAGAGTTGATATCATGTCTCATTGCCAATTAGTGATGAGCCTAGTAAGTCACACACATACACAAGTTATCACCTAATTAAATATGATTTAATTAATTAATTAATGAGTTTAATTGATTAATTAAATAGGTTTGGTTTGCAATTAGATTGCAAATTCCCTAGCATGACTTGAAACCAAATCTAGATTATTGGATATATAATATAAGTTAAATTTATATTTAAAGTGTTTAAATATGAATTTAATTAATGAGAAATTAATTAATAGAGATTAATTAATTAATTTATATTTGATATAAATTAATTAGAAGAAGAAAATAATTATTTTGGGTTAAGAACTCAAAATTAAGACACAGGGGCATTTTGGTCATTTTGCAGTGTGACACGTGGCACCATGAGATGGTGACACATGGCATAACACATAAGCTTGCCAAATATTTTTTAAGTTTGTAAGATGATTAAAATCAAGATTAAATATAGGTTTGACACTTGGCACAATGTGATTGGGTCACTTAAACCTAAAGCTAATCAAAGGGTGACATGTGGCAAGGGTTTAATGTATTAACCTAGCTATTTAAGTGTTGTTATGAGAAAATAAAATACAACCAGCAGCCACACTCCTTTGTCACGCCATTTTGAAGCCCTCCCTCTATTCTTCTTCATCTCTCATCAATTCAAAGAGATTAGCCATCAATCTCTTGAATTAAGAACGCTAGAAATTGTTTCTAGTGTCCTGTTTACATCTCTAATCTCTTAAAAGGCAGAACTTGAATTTCTAATTAATAGAAAAAGCTTTAGAAGCTGTTCAAGGGCTGCCATAGGTGTTCTTGGTGTGGACAAGCTAGAGGGACAACATCTGGTGTCCTGAAAACGAATCTCAAAGGCGCAGACACGCTGTAGTGTACATCAAGAGGTTAGTGTAATCGTTCTTGATTTAATCTAGGGTTCTAAAATTAATCTGATTAATTTTAAAATCTTAAATGGCAAATACAGATCCAAAAACATATTAAAAGAGTTTTAATATGTTGTTTATCATTGAAATCAAATAGATAAAAATAAATCTTGCATGATGCATGTGACCCTAGGTGAAAATTTTTGAATTTCAATGATATAAACTTGTGTTTTCACGCTTTCGTTCCTTCATTTACAACATCTCATGCTTAGCAATTATTCTTAAGAAAATCTCTTAAATTAATTGCATCTTATGCAACTATTTAAAATTTCTTAAAATAATTGCCCAAATGGAGGGCCTATGTTATAATTACTTTAATTATAGCATTTCCAACTTAATCATTTGTTTGGAAGATTTTACGGTTATTCTAATTACTTTTAAGGTCTCACTTTGCACATTATCCAATTAGCATGCATATATCATATAATAGCATACATTCCCATACATCTCACGTATTCATGGATAAGCAATAAATATGGTATGATCATGGACTTTCTAAGGGATTCAATTCTGAGCCACCAAGAATTGAATTAGGGCATTCCTAGGTGCATTTCATTCATTCATTCATTTTACAAGAGTTGTTGAAGGAGTACATAATCAACACTTAATCTTGAATTCCTCCCACTGGTCCCATCAATGCTCTTGACCTCCTTGAACTTCTTATAATCCAATATTACATGGTAATCCTTGGCATACCAAGGCGAATTTACAAGAACTTAAATAAATGAAATTACAATCCAAAAATTATTACAAACTTAATAATACATGCCCAAAATAAATTAAAATAAATTAATTAATTTACAATCCCAAAGAAACATAAAAGAAATAAATCCAATCACATTGGTCTTTTATAGTCCATGATCATCCATCATGCATATCACTATTTAAAAATTAAATAAAACATACATACTTAAATTAAATTGAATATCTCATATTCAACTTAAAAAAAATAGATTTGAATATGATTCAAATAAATTTAAAAATTCAGATTTGAATCTCATTCAAACAAATTTAAAATTTCAGATTTGATTTAAAAATTCAGATTTGAATCTCATTCAAACAAATTTAAAAATTCAGATTTGATTTAAAAATTCAGATTTGAATCACATTCAAACATTTTTAAAAAAATTAGACTTGAATCACATTTAAACATTTTTTAAAAAATCATATCTGAATTTTATTCAATCAATTTTAAAAATCAATTTTAAAAATCAATTTTAAAGTGGTGTGACAAAGGAGAGGAGTGGCTGCTGGTTATTTTTCTTTTCATAACCACACTTAAATAGCTAGGTTAACACATTAAACGCTTGCCACATGTCACCCTTTGATTAGCTCTAGGTTTAAGTGACCCAATCACATTGTACCAAGTGTCAAACCTATATTTAATCTTGATTTTAATCATCTTACATGATTAAAAAACATTTGGCAAGCTTATGTGTAATTCCATGTGTCACCATCTCATGGTGCCACGTGTCACACAGTGAAATGACCAAAATGCCCCTGTGTCTTAATTTTGAGTTCTTAACCCAAAATAATTATTTTTCTTCTTCTAATCAATTTATATCAAATATAAATTAATTAATTAATCTCTATTAATTAATTTCTCATTAATTAAATTCATATTTAAATACTTTAAATATAAATTTAACTTATATTATACATCCAATAATCTAGATTTGGTTTCAAGTCATGCTAGGGACTTTGCAATTTAATTGCAAACCAAACATATTTAATTAATCAATTAAACTCTTTAATTAATTAATTAAATCATATTTAAATAGGTGATAACTTGTGTATGTGTGTGACTTACTAGGCTCATCACTAATTGGCAATGAGACATGATATCAACTCTTAATATCATCAGAACTCTTTCTTACCATAAATGACTTCTCTAAATCATTTTATGCACCTCATATACCATGGTTAACACCTAGCATAGCATGCCATGGCCACCCAATTAGTAAATAAGGTTTACCTTAAATGAACCTATAATCATATGTTACCATGCACTAGAATCTCTCTGTTACAAAATCCCAACTCAAGCTGGAGTCATGGTTTATGTCAAACTCCATTTGCTATGAATATTATGTTCTCTTTTAATTCCAGTTCTTGATTAAAAAGATTTTCTCATCAGAAACTTTTTTCTGAATAAATCTATCTGTCCTGGCCAGGAACTTGAAACATCAAGAACAATTAATGAACATAGGATTTTATCTCTATTTACTTAGAGGAACAGATTCCATCTTGATCAACACCTACCTCCATATATAACTAGTAGGAGCCAACACATGCCCATATACCCATACACAGTATAAGTATGAAAGCAGTATCAAACTCAAACTACCTATATACAAAATAACTGTGCTATCTCAGGTCTAAAGATTATATGCACTGATATGATTTATGACAAAACATTGACAAGAATAAACTCCATGTGCTTGTCATAAGTGTCACTGGTTCGGCCTACTTATCATTTATAAGTGCCTATCATGTTTGTTATATGGCATGAGACTCACCATTCCATCTTATTTATATCTCATATAAATAACTTGGGAACAAACATGAATACAATCTTTCTGGATAAGTCATGTCCTTATTATGAAGTATCCTCGATTGTGAACCTATTTATGATACTTCGTGCTAGAAATATTGTCACTCATATTCTTAACAACTTAAGAATAATATTTCTAACAAAATATCAATGGAACTTTTCTATTACACATAAATATATTATGTAAACGGAAAAGTGGAAATGCCTTTTATTAATAAAATTATGTACAAGATACATACTAAATGATATGCTCTAGGGCATACTACTAACAATTTGAGCTAGCTAGCCTTGTGATGTGATTTCTCTTTAGCCTCTGGCTATTGAGATTCTATTTGTTTCGAATGACATGATCTAACTGTGGGTTTTATGAAATGTGTTTTGATACTTTGAAATGAACTTGGTTTGCATTAAAATCTCATAATCCATGTTTTGTGTTTAATGCTCATGTTTAGTCGAATTTTTTTGAATAAATATGATTTAAGTTTTGCATAAAGATTATTTTAGTATGTTATGCACCACTGAATCCTAGTACTCAGCGATAGCTTTTATTGCTGTCGCAGATACAGAGACTAGAGGAGCAACAGACTGAGCTGCTGAGGTGTGAGGAGCTATCAGCTTAAAGTCATCTGGTATAATTTATACCCTAATTGTAAATATTTCTTTTGACGTATGTATTGCATATAAAAGTATGGACATGTAAATAGGTCTTGAGCAGCTTGTACAAAGTTTGTAATAAAAAAATTTAGTTTGAATTTCCTTTGATGTAAATTTTGTAATGATGTATTTATAAATTATTTTGTCTCTAATGAAATATGAGTAGAACTATTTTATTTAATTTGAATGATATGTATTATTAGTATTTTGAGGATTATTGAATTGTGAACTTGAGAAATTGATTGAAATGATTGTGGAGTTGTTGAAATGGATTGAGTTTGATTGTGAAATTGAAGTAGTTGTTGAGAAAACATTTTTAGAAGTGCTTTTTACAGGTATTTGAAGAACTGGTTTCTCAAAATACAGACAGAACTCTGTCAAAATTTTTATAAAATTTGCAGAAAACTAAAATGGACCAAAAATATTAACTAGTTTTAATTTTAACTAAATGTTTTAAATACTTATTAGAAAATGCTCACCACTTATCAAAAATAAGAAAATTGTTTTAAAATCCCTTGTAGGGTACTTAATGAGTTATCGGTAGGTGAAGTTTGGTAGTTCATTAGGTATTCTACGGGATCATGTTATGCCTTACAGAGGGGTAATGTGTGACATCCTTGGTCAAGAAAAATTAAAAATAGAGACACTAAGAAGTTTAGAGATTCACAAACTCATAACTTTTTGACTTGAACTCAGATTTTTTATCCGTTTAAATCATTGGAAAGCTAGTTTGATAAATTTTTCAATGAAAACACTTTCAAAAATAAATTTACATTTCTTAAAAGTGAAAATTTCATTTTACTTTCATTGGTAAAGAAAAGGTTAAAAATAGAAACACTAACAAATTTAGGGACACCTAAACTTGAACCACCATAACTAACCAATTGAGATTCACAAGATAAAAGAAAATTTTATATTATAGTATCTTCTTGATCTTTTCTTCAATTTCTTGCTCTCTTTCAATCTTGATTTGAAGCAATTTCTCAATTTTAAACTTGGGACCTACAATCTCAACATAAACATTTTTAAGGTAGATTAGTAGCATACTAATTGTTTATTATCATCAAAACATGAATTAAGGCCCCTAGATTCAACTATTTCCCCCTTTTTTATGATGACAAACAATTAGTGGAAGAGGAAAATTAATCATAAGTGAAGTATGTGTTTTTCAAAAATTCTCTCCCTTAATGTACTCCCCCTTTCAAAAATAATTTATGCTTTAATAACTAAAATTTTGAGAGCACATAAGAGAGGTTTTAACTCGATGAATCCTAGATGAATGATGATGCAAAGGTTAAATTACAATCTAATAAATCAGAATATGAATCATAAATATATCAAAAAGCATCATATAAATATACAAAAAATATGTATAAAGGTATTTCTATTTAGATTTTATATTAATAATATGTGTCACATCCACTATCTACATATCTCCTCCTTTTGACATCATCAAAATACACTATCTATATATCTCCCCAACAACAATACCAATTGTAGGATTATTGCTCTGATACCAATTGTAGAATCGAGCGTTTACTACTATGCCAAAAGCTTAAGCTTAGCATCATTCAAAACTTACTTTAGTAGTAAGAGAGTCAACACATGTCAAACTGTATGGTCAATCCAGTAAGTATAACATTATCAAGATAACAAACTAACTGGTGAGAATATTAGCATTTTAGAGAGAAAAACACAATAGTATGCACAAAATAATGTTAATGCACAAGAAATAATTTAACACGACCAATTGTGCAAGACATTTTCAAACCAACCAACTATTTAAAAAATATATATCTAACATTACCAACTGTAAAACCAATTGTGAAGATATAGAAACACAGGGCAATATATGAAGATTACAAAAACACTTTATATGATGGCAAACTTATAAGGTACATTTCCAAGACAAAGCATAACTTACTTGATTTGAATCCTAACATGAGTGTAATTATATTGTTTAGACATTTAAACCACATATATAGTGTATGCTCATTCTAGAATCAGAGAACAAAAGCAAATATATCATATATGATCATATGAAGCATGTTGAAATTTGATAAAAATATAAATTCAAGTATCGCTTTATGCATACTAGAAACTATTCATAAAAATATCTCAAAAAGAACCACAAAGTAGCAGTATATATTTCCATAATACAAATTTAGTAATTTCATATAAATAGGACTTGTAAAATCATCATGGAGTCTATTCAAGGCAATAACAGAATTTTAGCAAATAACCTTCTTAGGACAATCAAAGAGAATAATCTAAATTAATGAGAAATAGTATTGTGATCATGTGGCAGCCAAAAAAGAATACCAGTATTTGTTCATGTGAATAGTAAATCACAATATGTATGCAACATCATAAAGCAAGTACATGTATGAACCTTATATAAATAAGAATTCTAACTAACAATAAGAAGGATCAATAATTTAAATTAGGCAAAATCTCAATATTGAATTTCAATGTTCATAAAACCACAAATAAAAATATACACATACAGCAACCAATCAAATAACACTGTGCTAACTCAAATCAATTAACATTGTATAACATGAAGATTAATTGAAGAGAGTGCATGCTTATCCAAAAATCGAAAACTCAAAATGAATGACAAAAAGCAAAAGGGTAACAAAAACCTAGTTGAGAGAGAGAACCACCAATAGAGCAGCCAACATTTTACGAAATTGAGTGAATTAGGGAGTAAAACAAAGAAAAAGTTGAGTGAAAATTGAATATATGAGAGGGAGAGGCTAGGTTGTTCAGAATAGATGATTTGAAAGTGAAGTGCAAAGGAGAAAAGAAATAAAGAGCTGCCAAAAGTGTTGAAGAGAGGGAAAGAAGGGTTTTCATAAACTCTAGGTTCGGCTGCTTAAAGTGTCTTTGCCTGAAATTTTAAAAACACATTTTCAAGACCATTTCTACTGCTAAAACCTTCTCCTTTTTGAACAATTAAAACTTTTACCCATAAAGATTTTAAAACATTGAGACAAACTTTAAAAACACCAATAATATATCAATTTAACAAGAATTTTCAAGAAGCATATACACATTCAATCATCACAATTTCAAGCATCAAAGTTATCAAGCATGCCTATTCTCTCGTAATGAAATTAAATCTATCTTCACATAAAGGTTTTATAAATATATCATCTAATTGGTGATTAGTATTAACAAACTTAAGAACAACATTACGATTCAACACATGATCACATATAAAATGATGTCTAATGTCTATATACTTGGTTCTAGAATGTTGTATGGGGTTTTTGGTTAAATTGATTCACTTGTGTTATCACATCTAATAGGAATATGACCAAGAGACACTTTGAAGTCCCTTAATTATTATTTGATCCAAATAATTTGGATACAACAAAGACCAGTAACCACATATTTGGCTTTGGCAGTAGAAAGTGCAATCGAGTTTTATTTTTTGCTACACTAGGAAACTAAAGAGTGTCCTAAGAATTGATAAGTACTTGAGGTACTCTTCCTATGAAGGATGTTTTTGGCAAAGTCAGCATCCGAGTAGAAACACAAATAAAAAAATATATTTCTAGGATACCTTAAACCTAAATGCAATGTACTGTTCAAGTATTTGAGAATGCGTTTAATAGCATGCAAATGAGACTCTTGAGGACATGATTGAAAACGTACACACAAACATACGGAAAGCATAATATTCGATCTACTAGCCATGAGGTATAAGAAACTACCGATCATACCTCTATGGAGCTTTTCATCAATCGGTTTTTTTTTTCATCCTTATTAAGTTTGGCATTTGTGCTCATTGGAGTTCTACTTGGCTTGCTATTCTCCATCCCATATCTCTTGATCAATTCTTTGGTATACTTGGCTTAGTTGATGAAGATGCCATCCTTAGCTTGCTTGTTTTGAAGCCCAAGGAAGAACTTGAGTTCTCCGTCATGCCTATCTCAAACTCACTCTTAATGGTGTTAGCAAACTCTTCACACAAATACTCATTAGTAACACCAAATATAATATCATCAACATATCATTTTCATGATTTTTAACAAAAAGAGTTGTATCAACTTTCCCTTTTGAAAAACCATTTTGCAAAAGAAAGTTATTAAGACTTTCATACCAAGTTCTAGGAGCTTGTTTCAAATGATACAAGGTTTTAGTCAATTTAAAAATATGGTTTGGAAACTCAAGATTTTCAAAACTAGGAGATTGCTCAACATATACCTCCTCATCAATAAAACCATTTAGAAAAGCACGTTTAACATCCATTTGAAAGAGTTTAAAATTCATGGATGATGCATATGCAAGCAAAATTCTAATGGCTTCTAATCTAGCTACAGGGGCAAAAGTTTCATCATAATCAATGCCCTCCTCTTGGTTATAACCTTTGGCTACTAACCTAGCCTTATTCCTTGTTATGTTTCCATCATCATCTAACTTATTTCTAAACACCCATTTGGTACCTATGGATGGATGATCCTTTGGCCTAGGAACTAAGGTCCAAACCTTATTTCTTTCAAATTGGTTGAGTTCATCTTACATTGCAAGTATTTAATCCTCATCATTTATGGCCTCATCTATGCTCTTAAGTTCTATTTGACAAATGAATGCAAGGTTATTACACATATTTCTGAGAGAGGACCTAGTTGTTGCCCTTTTTGATATATCACCAATGATTAGGTACTTAGGATCATACTTCTTGAAGGTCCATTCTTTAGGTAGATCTTGTTGAACTCCTTGATGAGGAACTAGTTTACCTTGTTGCTCTTGAAGCTCAACTTCATCGTCTCCTAAATTCTTTAAGGGATCTTTATTGAGTTGATCTTGATTTTCACTAGATTGAGGATCTTCAAGAGTCAACTCATCAAAATTACCTATAACATTATCATTAAAATAAATATCCTTTCTGGGACTAAAGGAGTTAGCTTTATCAAATACAATATGCATTGACTCTTCAATAACTAAAGTTCTCTTATTAAGGACTCTATATGTTTTACTAGATATAGAGTACCCCAAAAAGATACCTTCATCAGTTCCAAATTTATCTATATTATCTTTAATATTTAAAATGAATCATTTACAACCAAAAACTCTAAAATAACCTACTTTAGATTTTTTGCCACTACATATCTCATAAGAGGTTTTCTTCAAAAAAGGCCTAATCAAAACTCTATTTGAAACATAACAAGTTGTATTAATGGCTTCCGCCCAAAAATAAGTAGGCAAGTTATATTCATTTAACATAGTCCTCCCCATGTCTAAAAGAGTCCTATTTTTTCTTTTCACAACACCATTTTGTTAGGGAGTCCTAGGAGAAGAAAAGTTATCAGTGATCCTTAGTGAGTTATAAAACTTTTAAAATCTCTCAATTTCAAATTCTCTACCATGATCACTTCTAATAGAAAAAATTTGAAAACCTTTTTTATTTTGTACCTTTTTTATAATCTCTCAAAAACATCAAAACATTCATCCTTATGAGCAAGGAATGCAACCCAAGTATACCTAAAGTAGTCATCAACAATCACAAAAGCATAATATGCACCACCTAAGCTGGCTACTCTAGTAGGACCAATAAATTCATATGCAACAATTGAGGGGGTCTAGAAGTAGATATCTTATGAATAGATTTAAAAGAGCTCTTGACTTGCTTACCCATTTAGTATGCATCACACACCTTATCTTTATTGAACTTGATCTTTGGTAGCCCATCAACTAGCTCATCCTTGTTCAAGTTTGCAAGAAGGTCCACGTTAGCATGTGCAAGCTTTCTATGCCAAGTCCAAGAGTCATCACTAATAGTAACAAAGCACTTGACATCTTTGTTAGACAAAGCATGCAAATTAATAACATAAATATTTTCAATTCTTTCACTAATAAATAGTATTTTATTATCTCACATTCTAGACACAAAGCAAGATTTAGACTAAAAAATTACTCTATAACCTTTATCACATAATTGACTAACACTAAGCAAATTATATTTTAAACCATCAATCAAAAGTACTTTGCTAAGAATTTGGGAGTTTTTCTTATCAATCTTACCTATCCCCGTAATTTTACCTTTACCATTGTCATCAAAGGTCACTTACCCACCTCTATCTTTCTTTTTAAGTAAAAGGAAAAGGTTGGCATTTCTGGTCATGTGTCTTGAACATCCACTGTCCAAATACCACTTGCTTTCAAGCATTGAGGATTCCAAGCACACCTACACAATATAATTCAATTTACTTTAGGTGCCTAAATGTACATGGGTCCTTGGGGATTAGTAGTTCCATCATTTGAATCAAATATTTTACCAAATCGAAGATGGACTTTCCTAATGGCACACTTATAGTTGGTGTGACCAAACTTGCCACAATAGTGACAATGACCATTAAACCTTCTTGTTCTTGGTCTATATGCATGAGAATTTGCATATGGTCTCATGTGACTATTCTTTTTGAGTCCATTATGTGCATGTGAGCATGAGGCATGGTGAGTGTGATGATAGTTATGAGGCCTAATAGCATATCCCCTATGAAAGTTTAGCCTAAATGCAACTCTCCTAGATGTATATGTCCTATTTGCATTTTATCTAGGAGCATGTTAATGAAATGAAGTCTTTCTAGTTTCATTTCCACTAGATATCTTTGGTTCTTATCCTTATTGGACACCTTTGGACTAGGCACTTGGGGACTAGGCTCACTAGAACTATATGCATTAATAAAAATGATCTTGGAAGGAGGTGTTTGGGTAAATTTGCTGTAGACAAGTCTATACTTGATGCTAGGAGACCTTTAAGAGTCTAAAATTGCATCAAGTTTGTCTTTTCCTTTAGCAAATTTGAAAAGAAAAGTTTTTAGCTCAGAAATTTCATTTCTCAACTTCTCATTTTCTAATGAGAGCTCATCTAAGGATTTTTACACATTACTATCTAAAGGTCTATCATCCTTAGATGAGGTCTCATTTTCCTTCCTTAAACTAACAAGCTCACTTTTCAAAAGTTTATTCTTCTTGTGACTTAATTCTAGTTCATCATTCATAACTTTAAGAGCACTAACTAGTTTGTCATAAGAAAATTCAAAAATATCATCATTTAAAGTTACCTCATTAGAGCTTTCCTCCATTGCCATGAAGCACATTTGGGCAACTTGATCACCAATCTCCTTATCTTCATAGTCACTTGATTCATCCCATGTTACTTTAAGTGCCTTCTTCTTAAAAATGCTTTTTTAATTTAGGACAATCAGTTCTAATGTGACCCAGCTTGTTGCATTCAAAGCATATGGGAGGATCCCACTTGCTACTTTCACCCTTGTCCTTCTTAAAGTTCCTCTTTGGGATGAACTTCTTATTTTGGAAGAGTATCTTCCTTATTCTCCTTGTCACTAGAGCTAACTCTTCCTCATCATACTCATCATCTTCATCACTTGAGTTTTCGGAAGATACTTTGAAGGCAATGTTCTTCTTGGCTTTATTGAGTTCCTCCACTTGCTATCTTTTGAGGGTCATCTCATAGTCAATGAGATTTCCTAAGAGCTCATCAAGTTGTACCTAGCTCAAGTCCTTAGAATCCTTGAGTGAAGTTATTTTGGGTAGCCACTCCTTAGGAAGACTTCTTAGAATCTTTTTTACTAGCTGCTCATTCATAAATGTCTTCCCATGGGATTTAATTCCTCCTATAATCTCTATAAATCTATCATACATTTGACTTACGATCTCATCCGATTTCATCTTGAACAACTCATATTGATAGATAAGGGAATCCATCTTATTGTCCTTCACTTGACTAGTACCCTCATGAGTAACCGACAAAGCATCCTAAATTTCTTTTGCAGTAGACTTCATACATACTTTATTATATTCACTTTTACTCAGTGCACAAAATAAAATATGAATAGCTTTATCATTTAGAGGTACTCTTCTTTTCTCTTTCTCATTCCATTCACCCTTTGGCTTAACTATATGCACACCATCTACAATTTTAGTTGGGTGAATGGCCCATTCTTTATAACATCCCACAAGTCAACTCCTTCTGATTTAAGAAAATAAAACATTCTATTTTTCCAATATAAGAAGTCATTCCCATCAAAGAAGGGAGGTCTTACCACCGATTGACCTTTTTGTGTATTGAGGGTTGCCATTGATCTTTGCTCCAAGATGATTAAGCCTTTAAATGGAGACCAACTCTGATACCACTTGTTGTCTCTTGTAGTAACCTAAGAAGGGGGGGAGGGGGGGGGGTGAATTGGGTTCTAATTAATAAATTTGAAGGCTAAGAGAGAATTTTAAGAATAAGTATAACGAAAAGAGAAAAAAAAATGAACACAAGAAATTTATAGAGGTTTGGCTATCCCAAGCCTACGTACTATCCCCAAAGCTCTCTTTGAGAGTTAACTTTACTAAAATTCTTCTTTGGGTGAAGAATAAACCCCTTACAATTACTACAAGAGCAAACCCTTACTCTTTTACAAATCCCTTTACACTCAAGAGCAATTTAATGCTCTATCACACTTAAGTTATAATGAATGCTCATAACAATCTTGAACTAATTCTCAGAACAAAGAAATTACAGCTCAAAATATCAAGCTCTCAATAATCAATTATGATAGCCAAGTTCTAGAGAAGAAGAAAAAATCTTTTGAACACAATAAATTCTCAAGAAATAGTTGTTGTTCACTTCCTCCAGTCATAAATGGTCTCTATTTATAGTTTTAGTAAGAAAATGACTATTGGGGGTGCATTAAATGCAAATATAGCCATTCAATTACCCAAAAATCTATTTTATCGAGTTTCAGAAACTCAGGTTCAACTGCCAAAGTTCTTTACTTCGGCTGTCGAATGTTGGAATGCGAAAATATATAATTCAAAAAAAAAAACTTCGGCTATCGAAGTGATCTCTGGACAAAAAGGGTTTAAACACTCAAAAACCATCATTTAAAAAGTAAACTTTAGCTAGGTACTCAGATTTTGGCTATCGAAGTTCTCACTTTTGGCTGTTGAAGTGCTCTCTGGACAAAAGGGCACTTAAGTTTCAAAAACTCGTAACTTTTTTACCCATACTAGGATTTTCAATCCGTTTGATCCGTTGGAAAGCTAATTTTATAAATTTTTCAATGAAAACACTTTCAAAAACAAATTTGCATTACCCAAAAGTGAAAATTTTACCTTACTTCTCCTTGGTCAAGAAAAGTTAAAAATAGAGACACTAACAAGTTTATATATGTTAGTAGTATGCCCTAGAGCATATCATTTAGTATGTATCTTGTACATATTTTATTAATAAAAGGCATTTTCACTTTTTCGTTTACATAATATATTTATGTGTAATAGAAAAGGTCCATTGATATTTTGTTAGAAATTCTATTATTAAGTTATTAAGAATATGAGTGACAGTATTTCTAGCACAAAGTATCATAAATAGGTTCACAATCAAGGAAACTTCACAATAAGGACATGACTTATCCAGAAAGTTTGTAATCATGTATGTTCCCAAGTTATTTATATGAGATGTAAATAAGATGAAACGGTGAGTCTCATGCCATATAACAAACATGATAGGCACTTATACGTGATAAGTAGGTCGAACCAGTGACATTTATGACAAGCATATGGAGTTTACTCTTGTCAATGCATTGTCATAAATCATATCAGTGCATATAATCTTTAGACCTGAGATAGCACAGTTATCTTGTATATAGGTGGTTTGAGTTTGATACTGCTTTCATACTTGTATTGTGTATGGGTATATGGGTATGTGTTGGCTCCTACTAGTTATATATGGAAGTAGGTGTTGATAAAGATGGAATCTGTTCCTCTAAGTAAATAGGGATAAAATCCTATGTTCATTTAATTGTTCTTGATGTTTCAAGTTCCTGGCGAGGACAAATAGATTTAATCAGAAAAGAGTTTCTGATGAGAAAAATCTTTTAATCAAGAATTGAAATTAAAAGAGAACATAATATTCATAGCAAATGGGGTTTGACATAAACCATGACTTCAGCTCGAATTGGGATTTTGTAACAGAGAGATTCTAGTGCATGGTAACATATGATTATAGGTTCATTTAAGGTAAACCTTATTACTAATTGGGTGGCCATAACATGCTATGCTAGGTGTTAACCATGGTCTATGAGGTGCATAAAATGATTTAGAGAAATCATTTATGGTAAGAAAGAGTTCTGATGATATTAAGAGTTGATATCATGTCTCATTGCCAATTAGTAATGAGCCTAGTAAGTCACACACATACACAAGTAATCACCAACTTAAACATGATTTAATTAATTAATTAAAGAGTTTAATTGATTAATTAAATAGGTTTGGTTTGCAATTAGATTGCAAAGTCCCTAGCATGGCTTGAAACCAAATCTAGGTTATTGGATGTATAGTATAAGTTAAATTTATATTTAAAGTGTTTAAATATGAATTTAATTAATGAGAAATTAATTAATTAATTTATATTTGATATAAATTTATTAGAAGAAGAGAAATAATTATTTTGGGCTGAGAACTCAAAATTAAGATACAGAGGTATTTTGGTCATTTCACAGGGTGACATGTGGCACTACACATAAGCTTGCCAAATGTCTTTTAATCATGTAAGATGATTAAAATTAAGATTAAATATAGGTTTGACACTTTGCACAATGTGATTGGGTCAATTAAACCTAGAACCAATCAGAAGGTGACATGTGGCAAGGGTTTTAAGTGGTGACCTAGCTATATAAATGTAAGGATGTAAGAACAAATTACACAAGCTACTCATTCTCTTAGTGCCGCCACCCTTGGCTGCCCTCTCCCCTCTTATTCTTCATCTCTCATCAATTCAAAGAGATTAGCAAATAATCTCTTGAATTAAAAATACCAGAAATTATTTCTAGTGTCCTGTTTACATATGTAATCTCTTAAAAGGCAAAACTTGATTTTCTAATTCATAGGAAAAGCTTTAGAAGCTGTTCAAGGGCTGCCATAGGTGATCTTGGTGTGGACAAGCTAGAGGGACAACATCTAGTGTCCTAAAGACGTATCCCAAAGGTGTCAAACACACTGCAGTGCATCAAGAGGTTAATGCACTTATTCTTGTTCTAATCTAGGGTTCTAATAATTAATCTGATTAATTCTAAAATCTTAAATGGCAAATGTAGATCCAAAAACAAATTAAAAGAGTTTTAATATGCTGTTTATCATTAAAATCAAATAGATAAAAATGAATCTTGCATGATGCATGTGACCCTAGGTAAAAAATTTTTGAATTCAATGATATAAACTTATGTTTTTCATGCTTCCGCTCCTTCAATTGGTCCACTATTGTTTAAAATTATCCAAACCAACTACAAAAATTCTATAAATATTCCAAGAAGTCCTTAATAATATTATCTTAATATTACAATTAAAATTAATGTATTTCATATATCCATGAATATTTTATTAATTATCGAATTATAATTCAACTTAAGACAAAAAAAAGAGTGAATTTGTATTTGGGGTTACCTACGCTGTTTCTGATACTTAGAATGCGTTCGAGGTATCTTGACCAAGGTAGGAACGACTATAATATTGACCTACTTTCAAGGTGAGTCTCGAAGCCCATGCATCCAGATCAAAATTACAGTCCTGGGCATCAGTGGAATTTCTTTGAAACGAAAGTTCCTATACAAAGCCCATAACATAAGGAGTTAGAAAATAAATTTATTTAACTTAAAAGATGACTTTAAAAACCCAAAATCTCACCAATAAGCTTGTGAGTCTCAAAAATTTTTTGGTGTCGAAAAATTCCTGAATTGGTATTGTTTCAGAGCTCTCGAAATGTATAATATGCTGATATACTCGGATTTTTAAGAAAAATTCTGGTTTGTGAGAAATTAGTTCAGAAGTCAAAATGAGCTAAAATTTCTGAAGCTCAATTCACACAAATCTAGAATTGATACTGTGCAAACTTGGTATCTACACGATGCCCATGAAGAGAGAAGCATTTTGATACCAAGAACACTAGAAATAGTGACCGGAGAAGGAAGTTATGGCCAGAAAAAGAAAGAGAGAGAGAGAGAGAGAGAGAGGGGGGGGGGGAGAGGGAAGGGGGGCTTCTGCTGGCACATTTTCTAAAATTTTGATTTGTTTTTTATTTTTATTTTAAAGCAAAACTATAAATTAATCCATAAACTTTCTAGATCTTCTCAAACAAGTCCAAAAATTTTTTTCAGCTAAGTCCAATTCTAATTTAATGCATCTAACATTAAATAATAATAATAATAATAATAATAATAAAATTTAAAATATCTAAAACATAAAATTGTAGAATTTCACAATCAAAGAATTTTAATTAAAAGTTTGAAAATTAAATTTTAAAACTTTATAAAAATAATTTCATGAAACATATTTATTTAATAAAATAATATTATAATAATCTAATTTATAAATTATCTATTTTTAAAAATTTTCTAGGTTATTATAACTTGCTATGGCAAGTTTTTAAATAAAAAATAATAATGAAATTACATTTTCATCTCTTTTTCTCTCATACTAAAAAAAAATAATCATTTCAATCTCTATCTGAATCTATCAAAAAAATATCAATGACATTACGAGGTCTGCTTTCTAAAAAAGGAAGAGGTTTTACCTTTAGAAAGCGTTGAAACTGCATTTGTAGATGTCAATATGTAATTTAAAGGAATTTTTTAATCTAAAATCCTACTATTATAGATTAGAGAGATTTTTTGTGTAACAAAATTAAATTGAGGAATTTTTTATAATAAATTGAAGTTAAGGGATAAAAGTGAAACATGAAGTAAAATCCAGGAATAAGCTATTAAAATTACTCATCTTTCTTGGATCTTTCCTTTGCCTCAACTTCAATAGTAAACCTTACTTTTTTGAAATGCCTAGGTTTGAGTTAGAATGGGCTGGGCTAGGCCTAATGAGAGTTGAAATACTTAGGCTTTGGTGTGTGTCTAGCTTGATTTTAGAGTTGATTTAATAAACAAAAAAGAAATAAAATCTTATGCTTAAAATCATGAGTAGAGTACAATAAGTTTAGGGCAATTTTTGGTTGGAGGGATTTTCAAATTCATAGATTTATACAAAATTCATTGAAAAGAAAAAATTGGATAAAATTAATGAATTTTTCAAAAATTCTCATCTATTTAAACTTATTTTAAAATGAGAGTTCAAAAACCCTTTATTAAAATGAGGGATTCAATAAATTTTTGTTTTACTATTTCAAAATGACTATTCAATGTCATGAATTTTATCAATTTACCACAAATGAAATTATCTAAATCCATGAAATTAAGTATTTATAAAAGCTATGAATTTAAAATTTTTGCAAATTTCATAAATATATATATATATATAGATATATGTATAATGAATTTTTTAGACTAACAAATTACTAGGACAATATTACTTGCTAGTTTTTATATATTATATTTCTCACATTCAAAATCAAGATAGACTATCTAGTGAAGACAGATAATTTATATTGAAATTAATTATAAAAAAAAAAGAAATACTTTGATTGAGCAAATAATCATTACTAAAACTCCTTAAAATTGTTTTAGATGTATTAATCCTGATAAGTCTCACATATACATAGTTAATTATTTTCATGGCTAGGCCTAGGTTTTATTTATTTAGCCCAACATAACCCACTTACAAGTTACTATTATTTGCACCAAATCTTAAATTCTTTAAAGAGAACACATAACTTACTTGTTGAATGACCATTATTTCTGATAGAAGCATGTAGTGATAGTGGAATAATCATTTATTTTATTTCTTTTCATGCTTCTACATTATCTTCTTTTTTAGCATCAACATCAAATTAAAATTACACTTAAAAAGTGCAAATATTCAATAATAAATTATTTCAACAACTATCAAGGATAAATACAAATATAATACAATTGAATCATAAATCGTAAGGCTAATAAGATTCATGCCATGATAGCGTATTATTACATAATAGAATATAGTACGATACACAAATTCATGTTGATCGGAGAAAGTGAATTTGCACATTTGGTCATCAATTTTATAGAGTTTGGCCTTCTCTTTAGTGGGCATTTTGGTTTTTTCAACGTCTTTCAATTGCTTCTCTCTTTTTACTTATTTTTTCTTCCCAAAACATCACCATTTCTCTTTTCCTTTTTTTTTTCCCCTTGGTTTCTTTACTATTGGATGGCACACCTCATCATTCCTCTCTTGTTTTTTGTTTCCTTCTTACCCTTTGCTCTTGCTCTCACTGATGTTTGGCATGCTACTTCATCATTCTACACACAAATTAAAAGAATGTGTTGGTGAATAAATATCACAACCATTGTATAAACTAATGTAAATTAGTGGAGAGATAATTTTTTTATTATTTTTTTTTCTCAATTAATAATGGATAAGTCAGTTTTGCCTGCCAAACTTCATAGATTGTCACTCCATATCTTTAAAGAGCTTCCTTTTGGCTAACATATCTATTGACATTTACACCTAAATAAGTTAATTTTTTCTTTAGCTAAGCCTTTTGCTTCTCTTATGATTACTCTCTCTCTCTCTCTCTCTCTCTCTCTTTTTCTATATCAAGTTATTGGTTAGAAAAACAAATATAAAATCCATTCTTTATTACTATCATGACTTGTTTTTTCTTCTTTGTGAAGGTAATGTTTTTCTTCCTTTTACATGGTTTCTGTTCATGCACTTTCACTTTTTTGCTCTTCCTTTTTCTTATCAAGATTCTTTTGACTTTATTTTGACAACTGCAATTGTGCACTTCCTTTGATCCTTTAGGTACTATTTGTTTTTTTTTTTTAAGCCTCTGTTGACTTATTCTCGATTCTCAACTCTTATTTGTGCTTTTATTATGCTTTTAATGGCTTTTTGACCACCATGTCTTCTACGAATGCTTATTTTATTTTTTGGGAGGCCTACTTTTATTATGCTTTTGACTTTGTGTTTAGTGAGATTTGTGCCTTGAATAGGGTTTGTCCTACATTGATTTGTCAGCTTTCAAAGAAAAGCTCTCTTTTAAGACTTTTATTTGCATATTTTGGGATCTAATGTGTGATGGAAATGTTTTACTCTTTGTCTTAGTATTTTTTTTTCATTTATTGCTTTTAAAGGTTTGCTTCTTAAATGTTTTCCATTCTTTATGTGGGCTTTCTTTATTAAATGATTCATATTTTTAATGATCTTTCAATCATATTATTTTTCACTCATGAGATTTATATCTTGGATGTTTCTTATATTCCACAAATTTTCTATCTTTTCATACGATAAAAAAATGATTTTCCTCTTTGTTTTCTTGCTGCCTATGGATTTAACTTTAATTACATATTAATTGCTTTTTTTTTCCTTTTTTATTTTGTTTTCTTGTCTACAGATATGATTTGTTCTTTCCTTTTTTTAAAAGTTTAGAGAAGGTTTGTTATTTGGTTGGGCAATATTTTTTCTAATGCCCACTGTTGAAATTTTTAAACATGCCTTTATAGATGGTTCAAATTTAGAAAACATTTTATGCTACTTCTTTTTAGAGCCTATTTGGTTATGAATGTATTTTTGCTTTTTTTTTTTTTGCTAGAATTTACAAGTCTGCTATAATTTTTTTGGTTGCTTTTGAGATATTTGGTTATTCACTACCTTATTTACTTGCTTTATGCTTTGTAGAATATCCCTATAGATATATAGGTAGAAACCTTTAGATTTATTTCTCAAAGAAACTTACTTTGTTTTTAAAGTCTTGGGAGGCATTATTTATTTATTATTATGGAATTAAACACTATTTTTATCAGCCAATTTTAATTGGATCTTGGTTGGGATCTTGGTTTTATCTTAAGATTATAAATATGTAGATAACATGACTATTTTAATGCCTTTTTTTAGGTTTCTATGCCATTCTTTAGATGGCCTCAGAACTTTTTAGTTTCTTTTAAAATCCTCTAAATATTAAAAATTAAATGTTGTTTTAATTAACCAATTTAACTTAAAGCTTACCTGGATTCTTAGTTTTATCTCAAGGTGATGTGCCTTGGTGAGAGAGGAAATAACTCAATTGAATTGAACAAAAAGGAAATTCGAATTAAGAGAAAGAAATAAGAAAACTAACATCAAACAAATAGGAAATAAATAAAAATCAAGAAAGAACGCTCAAAACAAAAGAATGAAATTCTGTCAAATTTTAACTCTTTTGGTATTTTCTAGTTTTACTTGCAACAAAGTAAAAAGAAAGGATAAAAGAAAAACTTTTTGTGGTTTTGATGTTTGTGAACTGAAACTAAGAACAAAACAAGAACAATAAAAGATAAGCAGAAGATAGAAATTCTTTGATAAGTTCAGAATGCCACAAAGAACCCAATCTTCAAAGGTAGATGCCACACAAGGAACCTTATGATAAGTCAAGTAATTCGCCACAATCACAACTTATTAATAAGAATTGAAATTTGGTAGCACTTATGCAAAGCTTTTCTCTTCATTCTCTGAAGTTTCTGAAATCTTTTGATTATGTTTAAGCATTACATATGTGAGCCTATGTATAGGCAAAGATAAGAAACTAAAGAGGAAAATTATAGGGAAACTAATTAGGAAATAAAGAAATACAAATATGGAATAAATCCTAATATAAATAGAAAAAGAAAAATAAAATATTTGTAATTAATAAAGTCCTAGCTAAGATCTTCCAAGATAGTAATAATTTCTCAGTATTGTATTCTGAGTTGACAAGTCAAAATTCGTCCATATTGTTGCTCGCCATAATCTATGAAGAACTTGGAGAATATTTGGTGGTCAAATATGCCAAATTGACTTCCAACCCATATAAGAACATAAAAGGCATCAGAAACACTAAAATCTCCTTAATATGGGCTTCCAAAAGTGAATAAATAATACCATATTATGGGCCCAAGAATTTGGAAGAATAAATGCCCCACCTCAAGTCAGCCCTACACATGCCCCAATAGTGTGCTCTATTTGGGCCTAATTTTCTTAACTCCAAATATGCTTAACTCTTTTGTTTTCACTACGCCCATGCAATCATAATGAAAAGGTTTCCCATGTTCTTCCATCTTACATACTTGTGATAAACATGCTTCTAAAATTGATGAAAATTCTTGACCCCCATGTAGGCACATCATACCCCCCCTTCTTGAAAAGGATTTGTCCTCAAATCCTGGCTAAGGACATTAAGAACAAGATCTGAAAGGTTCACTTTTCTTAATGCTCCGTTCATCATTTGTTTGGACGTAACATTATCTCTTTGGGGCAGAGTAACAAAAGTGGCAAACACTTGTAGTACCTTAACTTGCACCTCTTTGAATCTGCAATTTGACAAAGACAATGAAACTTCATTGGGAATTGTTAGTGATAAAGACATTAATTCCTCATGTTCATCATCTTGCATAATGGAACCCAAGGATAGCAATTCTCCCTCATCAGCATACACAACAATTTCTTCCACTACGTTATCTTGCTCCTTCTCTGTCAAGTGTACTTCATGCTTATTCTCAACTTCTTCTTGAATAAGTTGCAAGCTTGTCACCTCTTTGAGGTTGGAATTCGATGATGTAGAAGCTGAATTGGTATTATGCATGCATTGCCATTATGCCTCATATGCAAGTTGAATTAATTCATCCAAAGAATCAAACTGCTGCAACTCAACTATTCTTGCAATGTCATCCCTCAAACCTATAAGAAATCTAGCAATTGTTTGCTATTGAGGCTCTTGACAACCATAGCATTTAACGAACTCCATCAAATATTCTTCTACACACTTGTCACCTTGTTTCAATTTGAACAGCCTAGCCATACTCTCTGAAAGCATGAATGATGTTGTGAAGTTATGAAAAAACATCTTCATAACCTGTTGCAAATATTTTTTTTATACATATATAACACTCAATTCACATGCTCTTTCATGTGTTTGCACTCTCAAGAATACAAAGTACTACCACCCAAGCTCTGATACCGAGCGGATGTGCCTTGGTGAGGGAGGAAATTGTAACACCCCTATTTGCATAGCCTAGTACATTTTACTATTCTAGTGACCGGTGTCGGTCCGGACAATTAAGGGGATTAGAATCACATCTAAGACACTTAGCTAAGCCCTGAATACAAATAATTAGTAATTGCCAAATAGTTAAGTATAAAGAAGAAAAACAAAGCATAAAAAGTTAAATGAGCCGGGAGTCACAGCGATGGGTGACCTTTCCGGGAAATGACTGCGAGGTCAGTCTAAACTCAAATTTCGAATCAGAAAATGTGACGCCGTAGTCCTTAGGACTATTGCGAACACAGTGGAAAAGAGAAAATCACAAAAAATAATTGTTAATCAAGTCAAATAATTAGGTCAGGGGTCCAGGAGAAATATTGAATTAACTTGCAAACTGGATCAAACCGGCAAGGGGCAATTTGGTTAATTCACCCATAGAGCTGACTTCTGACCTAACTGTTCAATAAAATTTGAGAAATGAAAATTTTGAAATATAGATTTAAATTGAAAAAGAGAGGAAAAGAAAAGAAAAAGAAAAGAAAATTTTCAATTTCTAAATCTTTTATGATGTCACCATGACATAATTAAAAAAAAATTATTATACTTTTAATTATTGATTTTTGGGATAAATATTGAACTAAAGACAAAAACAAATTTAAAAGCAAAAATTCTTATTTTCCTTTCCATTATGGCCGGCACCTTCTTCTTCCTCTCTCCCTTTTATTTTTTTTCTTTCCACCATTGATGAACATAAGAGCTCTTACAAACCTTAAATTCTCACCATAAAATTCATAGCTCTCTTAACAAAACTTTGATAATCAAGCTTGGTCAAGAGATTGGGCATAAGAAAGAGAAGAAAATTTGAAGAATTAAAGGGATAGAAAAGCTTCACTCAAGGTTAGTGAGTTAAATTGAAAAATTTATGTTTAATACTTATGTTTTTAGTGTAAGTAGCTTAGATCTTAACTTAAAATCAAAAGAAAATAATTATTGATGGACCAAATAAGAATTTCGGCCAGCCTTAGTTAGGGTTTGAAATAAATGAGTTTGAGATATTTGAATGGTTGTTTAGGTTGAGTTGTGTATGTAAGTATGGATATATGTTTGAATGCATTATATTTGAAATCTATGTAATTAGGGTTTTGAGCATTTGAAAAATTAGAGAAAAAGTTAAGAATTGTGCATTTGATGTAGTTGACCTTATTTAAGTTGAAAAATGGTCAATTGTGACCATTTGTGATGTGTGTGAATTGTTAGAAACAAGTTTCATTTCGAATTGGTTAAGGTCAATATGCAAACAGCTTGACCTAGGTCCCTTTTAGGGACTAAAACTGAAAATTTGCTAACCCAATTTGTGTAAAGCCAATTGAGAATGAAACTAGACACAGAATGGACCATTTTTCATTTAGGAATTATGCCCAGAAAGTGACCATAACTTAGTGAACAATTAGGCCAAATTCGAATTAGGGCACACTGCCCTGTACGAAAAAGATCAAATGAACAATAGTTACGTAAATGACCATAACTTGGTCTAGGAAGGTCCAAATGACCTGAATTTTATACCGATAGAAAGCTGAGACATAGCCCTACAACTTTCATGAAGAAAACCAACCCAAATTCTTCCCATATGTAAGTTATTTTGCCACCCAAAATTAGTGGTCCAAAACTGCCAGAACCAAATTAGGTGCCCAGAAAAGAAAAAAGTGGATTATCACATCATCATCTTACCTTATGCATGATGCAATAATTTCTAAATTTTAAAATTTGATATTAGGGGACAATTGTAACTTAAAAGACAATTAAAATAATTAGGCAAATCCCACATCGGCAAAGCACGGAGATGGTCTTGGGTTCAAAAAGTAATGATATATAAATTTGAGGAATTAATCACTAGAGGCGCCTTTTGGTGGAATGGCCTGGAGAGTTGGAAGAACTCCAGGGTTAAGCGTGCTCGCTTGAGAGAAATCCTAGGATGGGTGACCTCCTAGGAAGTTCTCCATTCCACCTATGGGACAAAACCATGAGGCTTATGGCCAAAGCGGACAATTCCTCTAGTGGATGGAGCCCGATCATTACAATTGGTGTCAGAGCCACTCGCGTGTCCTCTTGGGCGATGGTGGGGCAAACCTCAGTGAGGACGCTGAGTCCCGAAAGGGGGAGAGAAAGGTCCTTTAGGAAAATCCCATATCGGCAAAGCACGGAGATGGTCTTGGGTTCAAAAAGTAATGATATATAAATTAGAGGAACTTGTGATACCCCTTACCTGTCTACAGTGTAGTGAGCAAGTTATGCCACTCAGTGTGCCGGAGCACCAATTTATGTTTCTATTACAATTTATCCCTTTATAATTCATTTATTTTCAATTTTGATAAATCTGAATTTATCCGCAAATTTTATAGAAAATCGTGAGTCTTGCATGTAAATTGGAAAAACAGTTCTTCTGAACCTGTTTAAAAACACTTCTAAAATAATTTCCAAATCCAAACTCCATTATACACATTCAAGTCAATCTCAAAATCTCAATTTCAAATCACAATACTATTTTCAAAACTTTTTTGTTTACTTCATTACTTGAAGCATATTCACAATTAATTCTCAACATTTCATTTATCAACATACATTATGCAAAAGATATCAATAATATGAAATTTCATATATTTACATTAATACATAATTACAGGAGTTTAGAGTTACAATCCAAACTAATACAAAATGCAAAATACAAAAGGGCCACCTATAGTCCTAATGTCCTACCATATGCAGTGTAGATGTGAGGCGACTTTGGACCCCGGATGCAGCTCCGAAGGCTCATCCCGTCTGATGTTTGCTGGGCTCCCCAGCTAGTTCTCCAGTACCTGCGCATGGCAAAAGCGACGCGCTAAGCAATTCTGCTTAGTGGTGACAATATAAAATAATACAAAATAACATAAAATGAAATGAATTGCAGAATGTGTGTTTATATTTTTTTTTTTGTAGACTTAATTTCTGGTATTATTTGCAGTATTATTCACTTAAAATTTGGTAAAGTTTATTATCGTTGCCCGAGTAACCCATACTAGTTAACTGGACTGGATAAACGGGTAAACTGGCATTGGGTACTAAGTACCTCAGACCATCACACTATCGGTCACATTGTGTCTCCCGGTATGCAACAGAACAGCTAATAAGCTGTAATAATGATCAGGGTTAAAACCCAAGTATATCAACTCAAATAACATAGCCAAAGGCTATTATTTCACAGAATGGCATGGAGCCATGAAACACAGAATGGCATGAAGCCATATGCAGTACTGCTAACAGAACCCTATTAGCATGTCAAGCTATCCAAACCAATCTTGTTAGGTATACTAGAGCATTTTACACTTTTGAGTTTTACAATTTTTGAATTTCAAGTTTTGGTGTTACTATTCACTTCATTAGTCAACCAAAATGTTGACTTTTGCATAGACAATAGGTACATTAGTTTTAATACTCCCAACATACCATATTTTGCATTCAAAATTTGTTGGTATTGGTTGCCAATACCATTTCTAAGCTTAATGTTAATTAAACAAAATTTTTAGTTTTCATGCTTCCTATTTACTATTCCATTAGTCATTTTTGCAGTGGGAATTTGGCAAAATAATCAACATGAAAGTTGTTTCTTATTTTGTCTAGTTGAATTTTCTTTTTTGAATCACTTTATTTAGAGTTTTGTAGCTCAAGTTATGGTCCAAAAACCTTAACTAGTCGAATTGAAACTTTTCTAGACTGACCATATCTACAGTGCAGTGAACAGTGAATGTAACTCACTTGTTGGATAGGTTCTGGTCATAATTTGGGTTAGGTTCCTTCATGAAAGTTGTTGTTCTATATCTTAGCTTATTGCTGGTAAAATTTCAGGTCAATTGGACCTTTCTACATTGAGTTATGGCCAAATGAACAACCACTATTCATTTGGTCATTCTGCAGAAACAGACTGCAGGTCACCCGGATTAGGGCAAGCTTTTGGTCCACTTGGTTTGGTTTTATGGGCATAGTTTCTTCACCAAAGTTGTGCCATTATGTGTCTAGTTTCATGTCCAATTGGCCTTGCACCAATTGAACCTCTACAATTCAAGTTATGGCTACCCAAACCTGCTGGATTCAAGTCCAATTTTGCAGGTCACTCCATTCTGCAAGTCACTTTCATGGCAGCCACAACAAACCAAATCCCATCACTCAACACACTTCATTTTTAATTTAAACAGAACTAAATGGTCACTAATTGACCATTAAAACCTATTTTCATCATCACATGGTTAAAATCTCATTTTTCCACCCCAAACCCTAACTCACACATTACCCTTCATGCATTTTCATTGCATTTCTTCAATCCACTTAGTAAATACATATTATGGGCAGCCATGATAGTCTTTTAATTTCATTAAACTCAACACAATCAAACCCTAACCATGGCTACCAAAAATCTAGGGTTTACATACAAATGGTATTCAATAATTTTTTTTCTTTGTAATTTACACTCATTCAAAGTCCTTATCATGAATTTAAAGTAAAATTCATGGTTAGGTCACTAACCTCAAAGGAGTGAGATTTTCCCACTTGCTAAAAATCTTGTTTTCCTCTTCTTTTTGCTCTCAAAAGGATCACCAAGGTGTAGGAGCAAGTTTTTGTGTTGATAAATTTAAGTTTTAATGGATGAAAACCCAAGAAATCAAGCTTGGGTTAAGCTTGGCTATGGAGGGCTATGGTGGGAGAGGTGACGCCAAGAAGTAGAGTGTTCTGATTTTTCTTCTTCACTTTCTCCCATTTAGTCTCTTTTATATACCTTGGTGACATGTGTCAACACTTGATTGGGTTGGAGACTTTTAATGATATCCTCATGATGTCATAATTTCAATTTCTTTCATTTTTCCATCCTTTTCTTATCCAATTAATTTCAATCAAATTTTTAACAACATTTAATCATATTTTATGTTATATAAATTATTTATTTAACTAGACAAGTTGGCCAAAAAATCATCTCTGAAGACGAAATGACCAAAATGCCCTCTATTTGGCTTAACGGGCCAACATTGTCTTTACCGATTGAAAATTTTTTCTAAGTATTTTCTTGGCATTCTAATGCCATAAGAACCTCAATGACCCTTCTCTAGAGTCCCAAGAATTATTTTATAATTTTTTCTAATTTTTTTTCCTATTAATTATTTGAGTTAATTTTTGGTTCCTCACTTTAGTTTAAATATTTTTCCAAACGTTCTAGCTGTCCGGACCGACACTGGTCACCAGAACAGTAGACTGTACGGACTAGCTAAAATGAGAATGCTACAACTCTTCCCCTCTAAGAAAAATTTCATCCTCGAAATTTACCTAATGCAAAGAGTTGAGGGAACTGTTGCCTCATTGTCTCTTAACTTTCCCAAGTTGCCTCTTCAGTGTTGTGGCGCCTCCAAAGCACTTTCACCAGTGGAATTTGTTTATTTCTCAGCTCCTTCACTTCCCGAGCTAGGATTTGTATAGGTTCTTCTGTATATGTCAAGTCTGGTTGGATTTCAATCTCTTCCATGGAAATGACATGTGAAGGGTTTGAGAGATACCTTCTCAGCATGGAAACATGGAATACATTATGAATTTTATCCAGTTCTAGTGGTAAAGCTAGCCGATAGGCCACTGGTCCCACACGTTCAATGACTTCATATGGGCCAATGAACCTAGGGCTTGACTTACCCTTTCTCTCAAACCTCAGTACTTTCTTTCACGGTGAGACTTTGAGAAACACTTTATTGCCAACTGCATACTCTATCTATTTTCTCTTCAAGTTGGCATAAGATTTCTGTCTATCTGAGGCAACTTTCAAGTTAGCTTTGATTTTCTTCACTTTTTCCTCAGTCTGTTTCACCAGGTCTGGTCCTACCAACTTATCTTCACCCAATTTAGTCCAACACACTGGGGTTCTACATTTCCTCCCATACAGTGCTTCATACGGAGCCATTTGAATGCTAGCTTGGAAGCCATTGTTATATGCGAATTCTACTAGTGGGAGGTATCTATCCCAACTCCCCTCAAACTCAATGAAATAACTCCTTAGCATATCTTCCAGGATCTATCACATAATTCACATTGTTCCTATCATTTCAATTTATTAATTACATAAATTTAATTAGGTCTTAGATTTACCTTGATTACTCGTTCTGACCGTCCATCCGTCTGATGATGAAAAGCCATGCTAAAACGGAGTTGTGTGCTCAAGGCATCTTGCAACTTTTTCCTGAATCTCGATGTAAACCTTGGGTCTCAATCAGATATGATGGAAAGTGGGATTCCATGCAGTCTAACCATCTCACTGATATACAATTCTGCTAGCTTTTCTAGTGAGTAGTCAGTCCTAACTGGCAGAAAATGTGCTGACTTCGTCAATCTATCCACTATCACCCACACTGCATCATGCTTCATTTGGGTGAGAGGTAGGCCACTAACAAAATCTATAGTGACCTGGTCGCATTTCCATTTAGGTATGCTTATAGGCTGTAGCAATCCTGATGGAACTTGATGTTCTGTTTTGAATTGCTGACATGTCAAACACTTAGTCACATAGTCAACTATATCCCTCTTCATACCAGGCCACCAATAATGAGGCTTCAAATCATTATACATTTTTGTGCTCCCCGGGTGCATAGCATAAACACTAGTGTGTTCTTCTTTCAGAATACTAGTCTTCAGTTCCCCATCATCTAGTACACACACTCTTCCTCTGTAGTACAAACACCCATCTGCTTTCACCTCATATCCAGTTTCCTTCCCCTCAAGAATTTTTCTCACAATAGCCATTAGTTTTTCATCTGCCCTCTGCCCATCTTGTATCTGCTGTAGCAGGGTTGGCCTCATTTGTAACTCAGCCAAAATAGCTCCATCTTGAGCTAAGGACAGACAGGCATTTAGTGATCTTAAAGGTGTGATGGAATTCCTGCTCAAATATTAGCAACTACATTTGCCTTCCCAGGATGATAATCTATCACACAATCATAGTCTTTGAGGAACTCAATCCATCGCCTCTGTCTAAGATTGAGCTCCTTCTGGGTTGGCAAATATTTTAGACTCTTGTGGTCTGTATAGATGTAGCATTTTTCACCATATAAATAATGCCTCCATATCTTCAGTGTAAAGATAATTGCTGCTAACTCCAGGTCATGAGTAGGGTAGTTCTGTTCATGTGGCCTTAACTGCCTGAAAGCATAGGTGACCACTTTCCCCTCTTGCATCAATACACACCCTAGCCCATTATGTGAGGCATCACTGTAGACCACAAAGTCTTTTCCCGACCTTTGTGTTAACTGCTGGTGCTTCATCAACATAGCCTTCAGCCTCTCAAAACTGGCTTGGCACTTGTCATTCCAGCCAAATTTCACATTCTTGTGCAACAACTTGGTCATTGGAGCAGCTATAAGAGAGAACCCCTTCATAAATCTTTTGTAATACCCAGCTAGCCCCAAGAAACTTCTGACTTCAGTTGTGTTTCTAGGAGGCTTCCATTCCATCACTACTTCTATCTTTTTGGGATCCACTCTAATCCCCTCTGCTGATACTATGTGTCCAAGGAAAGAGATTTCACTCATCTAGAAGTCACACTTGGACAACTTAGCATACAACTCCTTTTCTCACAGGGTTTGCAGAATAATCCTCAAATGTTCATCATGTTCTTCCCTAGTCTTGGAATACACCAGAATATCATCAATAAAGACCACTACAAACCGATCTAAGTATGGATGGAAGATACGGTTCATAAGGTCCATAAATGCTGTTGTTGCATTAGTCAAACCAAACGGCATCACTAAAAATTCATAGTGTCCATACCGGGTTCTGAATGCAGTTTTTGACACATTGGCATCCTTTACCCTCAACTAATGATACCCTGATCTGAGATCAATTTTTGAAAATACACCGGCTCCCTTCAACTGATCAAACAGATCGTCAATTCTGGGCAATAGATATTTATTCTTCATAGTTACTTTGTTCAACTGCCGGTAATCAATACACAATCTCAAGGTTCCATCCTTCTTCTTCACAAATAGCACTAGAGCTCCCCATGGTGACACACTGGGGCGTATGAACACCTTATCAAGCAACTCTTGCAACTGAGTTTTCTACTCCCTCAATTCAGTGTGTGCCATCCTATAAGGAGCAATAGAAATGGGTGTTGTACCCAGCATTACCTCAATAGCAAACTCGACTTTCCTTTCTGGTGGTAAACCAGGTAACTCTTCAGGAAATACATCTGGGAAGTCTCTTACTATGGGTATATTACACAGGTTTGGCTTAGCTTTCCTAGTATCAACCACGTGTGCTAGGTAAGCTTCACAGCCTTTTCTCATCAATCTTCTTGCAACTGTGACTGAGATAACATTGGACAGGAAATCTGTCTTTTCACTCACAATAGTAATCACATTACCCTCAAAAGTTTTCATAGAAATCCTCTTCAATTTGCAATCAACTATTGCCTGATGACGTGACAATCAGTCCATACCCAAAATCACGTCAAACTCGTGGAAGGGCAACTCAATTAGGTTTGCCGAGAATTCATACCCTTGAATCCTCAACTGGCAACCTTTATACACCTTATTCACTACCATACTGTAGCCTAGTGGATTTGTGACCAGAATGTCTTGATCACTCTCCTCTACTAGAACTCCCCTCTCTATGGGTAGTTTAATGCAAATGTAGGAATGAGTGGATCTTGGATCCACCAATGCATGCACAGAAGTGTTGTAGAGGAAAAACGTACCCCTGATGACATCTGGGGCATCTTGCTCCTCCTGACCTCTGATGGCATAGGCCCTGGCTGGTTTTCTAGTGTCTGGCCTCTCAGCTAACTCGGATGCAGGCCTTAGTGATGGACCAGCTGCCTCAGGTTTACTAGACTTCCTACCCCTTTGTGGTGCAAGAGCAGGTCTATCAGTTTGTGTTGGAGCAACAGTAGTAGTCCTCTTTGGACAATTCTTGATCTGATGTTCTATCGATCCACACCTTAAGCATGCACCAATCACTCACCAATATTCCCCCTTATGCCACTTCTGACAGTACTGACAAGCAGAAGATGCAGGGGCTGGTCCCCTAAACACCGTCCCTGGAGAGCTGCCCATTGATGGTGTGGACTGGCCTCTCCTACGTGTGAGCGTAGTGCAGGCCCCGAGGCGGCCCGACCTGCGGTGGTCCTGAACTCTGAGCAGGAGGACCCTTACTCTTCTTGCTGGGAGCAAAAAATGTACTGGACTGACCCAGACCCCTCTTCTGCTGTCTTTCCCTTCTATTTTGTTCATTGATTCTGACCCTTTCCACTTTTGATGCTGCATCTACCAGTTTAGAAAAATCCGTAATCTCCAGTGCTGTGATCATGACTTTGATGTTATCATTGAGCCCTTCTTCAAACCGTCTGCACCTCTCTGCCTCTGTAGGGACTATCTCCCTCCCATATCTACTCAGTCTGACAAATTCACGCTCATACTCAGCCACTGACAATTGTCTCTGTCTCAGACTAATAAATTCCCTTCTTCACTCTTCTAAACACACTTTGCTAATATATTTCTTCCTGAACTCTGTGAGAAAGAATTCCCAGGTGATCTGTTCAGGTTGCACCTCACTGGTTCTTGTGTCCCACCACTGATATGCATCATCCTGAAGTAGGGACACAGCACCCACCAGGTTCTGCTCGAGGGTGCAATTTAGCTGTTTCAACACTCTGATGGTTCTATCCAACCAATTTTCTGCAGCCATGGGATCATCTTCCCTCCTCCCAAAGAAGTCCACAGCCCTATGCTTCCTCAATTTCTCCAAATGAGATTTCTGTGGTACTGGTGGAGGTTGTGGCTGTGGTTGTGGTGGTGGAATTGCCCCCATCATTTGCCAGTAGAATTCAGTCATTTGCTGAAATAACACAAACTGAGGTTGCACAGGTGCCTCAGCTGCTGGTGGAGCAGATTCTACCCTGCCCCCAGATTCAGCCCTAGGTGGAGCACAACTCTCCACCTCTTCCTCTACTGCTCTTTGCGAAGTAGGATCCATATCCTATTCAAAATAAGAAAACAAACAGATCTGCATCAGTGTCACCTCAACACTTACAAATGCAATGCAATGATATGTACTCTATCTAGGCCCAGAAATGCCTAAACTGATGCTCTGATACCACTAAATGTGACACCCCTTACCTGTCTACAGTGCAGCCAAGCAAGTTATGCCACTCAGTGTGTCGGAGCACCAATTTATGTTTCTATTACAATTTATCCCTTTATAATTCATTTATTTTCAATTTTGATAAATCTGAATTGATCCGCAAATTTTATAGAAAATCCGGCAGAGTGTCGGCTGTAAATTGGAAAAATAATTCTTCTGAACCTGTTTAAAAACACTTCCAAAATAATTTCCAATCCAAATACCATTATACACATTCAAGTCAATCTCAAAATCTCAATCTCAAATCAAAATACTATTTTCAAAACTTTTCTGTTCACTTCATCACTTGAAGCATATTCACAATTAATTCTCAACATTTCATTTATCAACATACATTATGCAAAAGATCTCAATAATATGAAATTTCATATATTTACATTAATACATAATTACAGGAGTTTAGAGTTACAATCCAAACTAATACAAAATGCAAAATACAAAAGGGCCACCTACAGTCCTAATGTTCTACCATATGCAGTGCAGATGTGAGGTGACTCTGGACCCCGGATGCAGCTCTGAAGGCTCACCACGTCTGATGTCTGCTGGGCTCCGCAGCTAGGTCTCCAGTACCTGCGCAAGGCAAAAGCGACGTGCTAAGCAATTCTGCTTAGTGGTGACAATATAAAATAATACAAAATAACATAAAATGAAACGAATATGCAGAATGTGTGTTTACATTTTTTTTTGTAGACTTAATTTCTAGTATTATTTGCAGTATTATTCACTTAAAATTTAGTAAGGTTTATTATCATTGCTCGAGTAACCCATACTAGTTGACTGGACTAGATAAATGGGTAAACTGGCACTGGGTACTAAGTACCTTGGACCATCACACCATCGGTCACATTGTGTCTCCGGCAGGCAAATGTAATGTACCTAATAAGCTGTAATAATGATCAGGGTTAAAACCCAAGTATATCAACTCAAATAACATAGCCAAAGGCTATTATTTCACAGAATGGCATGGGAGCCACGAAACACAAAATGGCATGAAGCCATATGCAATACTGCTAACAGAACCCTATTGGCATGCCAAGCTATCCAAACCAATCTTATTAGGTATACTAGGGCATTTTACACTTTTGAGTTTTACAATTTTTGAATTTCAAGTTTTGGTGTTACTATTCACTTCATTAGTCAACCAAAATGTTGACTTTTGCATAGACAATAGGTACATTGGTTTTAATACTCTCAACATACCACATTTTGCATTCAAAATTTGTTGGTATTGGTTGCCAATACCATTTCTAAGCTTAATGTTAATTAAGCAAAATTTTCAGTTTTCCCGCTTCCTCTTTACTGTTCCATTAGTCATTTTTGCAGTGGGAATTTGGCAAAATGATCAACATGAAAGTTGTTCCTTATTTTTTCTAGTTGAATTTCATTTTTTGAATCACTCCATTTGGAGTTTTGTAGCTCAAGTTATGATCTAAAAACCATAACTGGCCGGATTGAAATTTTTCTGGACTGACCATATCTACAGTGCAGTGAATAGTGACTGCAACTCACTTGTTGGATAGGTTCTGGTCATAATTTTTGTTAAGTTCCTTCATAAAATTGTTGGTCTATATCTCAGCTTGTTTCTGGTAAAATTTCAGGTCAATTGGACCTTTCTACATTGAGTTATGGCCAAATGAACAATCACTGTTCATTTGGTCATTCTGTAAATGCATTGCAGGTCACCCAGATTAGGGCAAGCTTTTGGTCCACTTGGTTTGGTTTTATGGGCATGGTTTCTTCACCAAAGTTGTGCCATTATGTGTCTAGTTTCATGTCCAATTTGCCTTGCACCAATTGAACCTCTACAATTCAAGTTATGGCTACCCAAACCTACTGAACTCAAGTCCAATTCTGCAGGTCACTCCATTCTGCAGGTCACTTTCATGGCAGCCACACCAAACCCAATCCCATCACTCAACACACTTCATTTTTAATTTAAATAGAACTAAATGGTCACTAATTGACCATTAAAACCTATTTTCATCATCACATGGTTAAAATCCCATTTTTCCACCCCAAACCCTAACTCACACATTACCCTTCATGCATTTTCATTGCATTTCTTCAATCCACTTAGTAAATACATATTATGAGCAGCCATGATAGTCTTTTAATTTCATTAAACTCAACACAATCAAACCCTAACCATGACTACTAAAAAATCTAAGGTTTACATACAAATGGTATTCAACAATTTTTTTTCTTTGTAATTTACACTCATTCAAAGTCCTTATCATGAATTTAAAGTAAAATTCATGGTTAGGTCACTAACCTCAAAGGAGTGAGATTTTTCCACTTGCTAAAACTCTTGTTTTCCTTTTCTTTTTTCTCCCAAAAGGATCACCAAGGTGTAGGAGCAAGTTTTTATGTTGAGAAATTTAATTTTTAATGGATGAAAACCCAAGAAATCAAGCTTGGGTAAAGCTTGGCTATGGAGGGCTATGGTGGGAGAGGTGACGCTGTAACACCCCTGTTTGCATAGCCTGGTATATTTCACTGTTCCAGTGACCAGTGTCGGTCTGGACAATTAAGGGGATTAGAATCACACTTAAGACAACTAGAGAAGCTATAAACACAAATAATTAGTAATGTCCAATTAGTTAAGTATAAACAAGAAAAATAGAACATAAGAAGTTAAACGAGCCGAGAGTCACAATGATGGGTGACCTTCTCGGGAATGACTGCGAAGTCATTTTAAACTCAAATTTTGAACCGTAAAATGTGACGCCGCGGTGCTTAGGACCCTTATGAACACAGTGAAAAAGAGAAAATCACAAAAAAGAACTGTTAAGCCAGTCAAATAATTAGGTCAGGAAGCCGGAAGAAATATTAAACTAATTACAAACCGAGAAGAATCGGCGAGGGGCAATTTGGTCAATTGACCCTGAGAGCTGACTCCTGACCTAATTGTCAAATAAAATCAGAGAAAAAAAATTTTCGTAATTGAGAATTAAATTAAAGAACTAATAGAAAAAAAAGAAGAGAAAATGAAAAAGGTGTAGGGAGATGACATCATGCATGACATCATGCATGATGCCATAAAGAATATAATTAATAAATTTACTTAAATTGATTTTTGGTCTTCTTAAGACATAAAAGAAAAGAAAAAAAAAATAAAACACAAAAGTCTTCTTCAAAAACGTCACTCTCCCTCTCCCACACCAAAACCTCCATTAAAGCTCAATTTTGAGCTTGCATATTATAAGATTTCACCATAGAAAAGTAAGCCACCATAGTTAAAGCTTGTCTAGGCAACTTGAGAAGAAGATTGGTCATCAAAGAAAGAAGAAAAGAAGAAAGAAAATTGGAGAAAAGGGGAGTTAGAAGTTGCTACACAAAGGTTAGTGATTTAAGTTACAAATGAGTTTATTACTTGTGTTTATAACTTAGTTAACTTAGAAAAATGCTTAAAATGAAATAAAAATTTGTTGAGGGACCATGAATGATTTTCAGCCAGCATGTATATGGGATTATATTTTCATGGTTTGATGGATTTAATTGGGTATATAAACCTTAGTTAGTTGAATGACTATGGTTAGAGGCATGAAATCAAGTAAATGCATGAGGTTAGTGAATTAGTGTTTGGACATTAGGGTTTAGAGACCAAAAATGTAAAAAACTTGTAAATGGTGTCTTTGACCTAGTGTGAAGTGAAAAAAGGTCATTTGTGACCAAATGAGGTGTGTTAGAAGTGTTGGAATTAAAAGCCAATTCGGATTGGATAAGGTCATGTGCTGGCAGCATGACCAAAATTTCCTTTGAGGGACCAAAAATGAAATTTTACAAGTCCAATGGATATGAGACCAATTGGGGATGAAAATAGGCACTAAGTGACACAATTTTCATTTAGGAAGCCTGCCCAAAAAGTGACTAAAACCTACTGAACAAAGTGACCGAAGTTGAGAAATCGCAGGCTGCCCTGCACAACCTGACCAAATGAATAGTGTTTGTTCATTTGGTCATAACTCGAGCTAGGCAATTCAAAATGACCTAAAATTTTACCAGTGGTTAGATGAGATATAGACCTAAAACTTTAATGAAGAACACCAACCCAAATTATGTCATTAACCCAATCAAATTACTGAGCCAAGTTGGGACACTGAATCTGCAGACTGCAGATTTGCCATTTGAATAGTAATGTTTCAATGGCTATAACTCTCTCTAGAAAACTCCAATTTAGGTGATTCTTGAACCTATAGAAACCTAAGACATAGTATAACATTTCATATGAAGAAAATTAGACCAAATTATGGACTTAACTTGATCAAATTGCTGAACAAAGTTGGATCAACAAATCTGCAGAACCAAAAATTCTGTAGCATGAACAGTAAATGTAATTTGCTTATAACTTGAGCTACAAAACTCCAATTGGAGTGATTCAAAAAGAGAATAAACTTAAGACAATAAGGAACATTTTCTATGAAGAAAGTTTTACCAAATTCCAACAGTAAACTGACCAATGAAACAGTACAATTAGGGACTGAAAATTTGGCCATTTGGCCTAAAAGACCTAAGTTTTGAGAAAATGACCAAAACCAACAAGTTTAGTGACCAAAATGTGGTATGTGGGTGAAGTTGGAGTTCCCATACCTATTAAGCCTTAGAAAGTCAACAATTTGACTTGAATAGTGTAGTAAATAGTAACCAAAAACTCAAAATTTCAAGAACGTCGAATTTAGCACGTTAGAGCTAGGTAAAAGTGAAGTTAAATTTATTATTGGATTTATGCTAAGTTATGGTACTGAAACACTATAAAATTGTGTGTTTCAGTGGCAAAAAATACCGGGACAGAATCCGAGGAGTCGAGTCAAGGCCAACAGGCCACTCGTTTGAGGTTTGTGCACAACATCACTATACTTTAAAATTCATTGATTAAGTGAATGAAATATGCATTTTACTTTTGCTTTGAATTGTTGAAAGTATTGTGACCTTATTTATGATGTTTTGATTTAAATTGTGAAAGTTATTGTGTATATTTGAAATGACAATGTTTAGCAAATTGTTAAGATAAGTTTTGAAACCACAGTGTCATGACCATATATTTGAACACCTCACTAGCACGACTAGTGGGGGTAATTAGTTTCGAATTTTGATTCCTTCTCTGGAGAAGTGTTGAGGTGTGCCAGTAGAAGAGGATGTGAATGGATATCCATATATTTGAGCTAGCTAGCCTTGTGATGTGATTTCTCTTTAGCCTCTGGCTATTGAGATTCTATTTGTTTCGAATGGCATGATCTAACTGTGGGTTTTATGAAATGTGATTTGATACTTCAAAATGAAATTGTTTGGGATTAAAATCTCATAATGCATGATTTGTACTTAATTCTCATGTTCAGCCAAATTTTTGAATAAATGTGATTTAAGTTTTGCATAAAGATTATTTTAGTATGTTGTGCACTACTGAGTCCTAGTACTCAGTGATAGCTTCTATTGTTGTCGCAGATATAGAGACTAGAGGAGCAGCAGACTGAGCTGCTGAGGTGTGAGGAGATATCAGCTTAAAGTCATCGGGTATAATTTATACCCTAATTGTAAATATTTCTTTTGATGTATGTATTGCATATAAAAGTATGGACATGTAAATGGGTCTTGAGCAGCTTGTACAAAGTTTGTATGAAGTTTGTAATAAAAAAATTTAGTTTGAATTTCCTTTGATGTAAATTTTGTAATGATATATATATATATATATATATATATATATATATATATATATATATATATATATATATATATATAAATTATTTTGTCTCTAATGAAATATGAGTGGAACTATTTTATTTAATTTGAATGAAATTTATTGTTAGTATTTTGAGGATTATTAAATTTTGAACTTGAGAAATTAATTGAAATGGTTGTGGAGTTGTTGAAATGGATTGAGTGTGATTGTGAAATTGAAGTAGTTGTTGGGAAAAAATTTTTAGAAGTGCTTTTTAGAGGTATGTGAAGAACTGTTTTCTCAAAATACAGAGGGAACTCTGTCAAAATTTTTATAAATTTTGCGGAAAAATAAAATGGTCCAAAAGTTTTAACTAGTTCTTAACTTCAATTAAATGTTTTAAATACCTATTAGAAAACGCTCACCACTCATCAAAAATAAGAAAATTGTTTTAAAATCCCTTGTAGGGTACTTAATGAGTTATCGGTAGGTGAAGTTCGGTAGTTCATTAGATATTCTACGGGATCATGTTATACCTTACAGAGGGGTAAGGTGTGACAGACGCCAAGAAGAAGAAGTAGAGTGTTCTGATTTTTCTTCTTCACTTTCTCCCATTTAGTCTCTTTTATATACCTTGGTGACATGTGTCAACACTTGATTGGTTTGGAGACTTTTAATGACATCCTTATGATGTCATAATTTCAATTTCTTTCATTTTTCTATCCTTTTCTTGTCCAATTAATTTCAATTAAATTTTTAACAACATTTAATCATATTTTATGTTATATAAATTATTTATTTAACTAGACAAGTTGGCCCAAAAATCATCTCTGAAGACGAAATGACCAAAATGCCCTCCATTTGGCTTAACGGGCCAAAATTGTCTTTACTGATTGAAAATTTTTTCTAAGTATTTTCTTGGCATTCTAATGCCATAAGAACCTCAATGACCCTTCTCTAGAGTCCCAAGAATTATTTTATAATTTTTCCTAATTTTTTTTCTTACTAATTATTTGAGTTAATTTTTGGTTCCTCACTTTAGTTTAAATATTTTTCCGAACGTTCTAGCTGTCCGGACCGACACTGGTCACCGGAATAGTAGACTGTATGGACTAGCTAAAATGAGGATGTTACAACTCTTCTCCTCTAAGAAAAATTTCGTCCTCGAAATTTACCTGATGCAAAGAGTTGAGGGAACTGTTGCCTCATTGTCTCTTCACTTTCCCAAGTTGCCTCTTCAGTGTTGTGGCGCCTCCAAAGCACTTTCACCAGTGGAATTTGTTTATTTCTCAGTTCCTTCACTTCGCGAGCTAGGATTTGTATAGGTTCTTTTGTATATGTCAAGTCCAGTTGGATTTCAATCTCTTCCACGGAAATGACATGTGAAGGGTCTGAGCGATACCTTCTCAGCATGGAAACATGGAATACATTATGAATTTTATCCAGTTCTGGTAGTAAAGCTAGCCGATAGGCCACTGGTCCCACACATTCAATGACTTCATATAGGCCAATGAACCTAGGGCTTGACTTACCCTTTCTCCCAAACCTCAGTACTTTCTTTGACGATGAGACTTTGAGAAATACTTTATTGCCAACTGCATACTCTATCTATTTTCTCTTCAAGTCGGCATAAGATTTCTGTCTATCTGAGGCAACCTTCAAGTTAGCTTTGATTATCTTCACTTTCTCCTCAGTCTGTTTCACCAGGTCTGGTCCTACCAGCTTATCTTCTCCCAATTTAGTCCAACACACTGGGGTTCTACATTTCCTCCCATACAGTGCTTCATACAGAGCCATTTGAATGCTAACTTGGTAGCTATTGTTATATGCGAATTCTACTAGTGGGAGGTATCTATCCCAACTCCCCTCAAACTCAATGACACAACTCCTTAGCATATCTTCCAGGATCTATCACATAATTCACATTGTTACTATCATTTCAATTTATTAATTGCAGAAATTTAATTAGGTGTTAGGTTTACCTGGATTACTCGTTTTGACTGTCCATCCGTCTGAGGATGAAAAGCCGTGCTAAAACAGAGTTGTGTGCCCAAGGCTTCTTGCAACTTTTTCTAGAATCTCGATGTAAACCTTGGGTCTCAGTCAGATATGATGAAAAGTGGGATTCCATGCAGTCTAACTATCTTACTGATATATAATTCTACTAGCTTCTCTAGTGAGTAGTCAGTCCTAACTGGTAGAAAATGTGCTGACTTTGTCAATCTATCCACTATCACCCACACTACATCATGCTTCCTTTGGGTGAGAGGTAGACCACTAACAAAATCCATAGTGACTCGGTCACATTTCCATTTAGGTATGCTTATAGGCTGTTGCAATCCTAATGGAACTTGATGTTCTGTTTTGACTTGCTGACATGTCAAACACTTAGTCACATAGTCAACTATATCCCTCTTCATACCAGGCCACCAATAATGAGGCTTCAAATCATTATACATTTTTGTGCTCCCTGGGTGCATAGCATAAACACTAGTTTGTGCTTCTTTCAGAATACTAGTCTTCAGTTCCCCATCATCTGGTACACACACTCTTCCTCTTTAGTACAGACACCCATCTGCTTTCACCTCATATTCAGTTTCCTTCCCCTCAAGAATTTTTCCCACAATAGCCATTAGTTTTTCATCTGCCCTTTGCCCATCTTGTATCTACTGTAGCAGGGTTGGCCTCACTTGTAACTCAGCCAAAATAGCTCCATCTTGAGCTAAGGAGAGACAGGCATTTAGTGATCTTAAAGCTGTGATGAAATTCCTGCTCAAAGCATCAGCAACTACATTTACCTTCCCAGGATGATAATCTATCACACAATCATAGTCTTTGAGGAACTCAATCCATCGCCTCTGTCTAAGATTGAGCTCCTTCTGGGTTGGCAAATATTTTAGACTCTTGTGGTCTATATAGATGTAGCATTTTTCACCATATAAATAATGCCTCCATATCTTCAGTGTAAAGATAATTGCTGCTAACTCCAGGTCATGTGTAGGGTAGTTCTGTTCATGTGGCCTTAACTGCCTGAAAGCATAGGCGACCACTTTCCCCTCTTGCATCAATACACACCCTAGCCCATTATGTGAGGCATCACTGTAGACCACAAAGTCTTTTCCTGAAACTGGCTGTGTTAACACTGGTGCTTATATCAACATAGCCTTCAATCTCTCAAAACTGGCTTGGCACTTGTCATTCTTGCCAAATTTCACATTCTTGTGCAACAACTTGATCATTGGAGCAGCTATAAGAGAGAACCCCTTCATAAATCTTTTGTAATACCCAGTTAGCCCCAAGAAACTTCTGACCTCAGTTGTATTTCTAGGAGGCTTTCATTCCATCACTACTTCTATCTTTTTGGGATCCACTCTAATCCCCTCTGCTGATACTGTGTGCCCAAGGAAAGAGATTTCACTCATCCAGAAGTCACACTTGGACAACTTAGCATACAACTCCTTTTCTTACAGGGTTTGCAGAATAATCCTCAAATGTTCATCATGTTCTTCCCTGGTCTTGGAATACACCAGAATATCATCAATAAAGACCACTACAAACCGATCTAAGTATGGATGGAAGATACAGTTCATAAGGTCCATAAATGCTGCTGGTGCATTTGTCAAACCAATCGGCATCCCTAAAAATTCATAGTGTCCATACCGGGTTCTGAATGCAGTTTTTAACACATTTGCATCCTTTACCCTCAACTGATGATACTCTGATCTGAGATCAATTTTTGAAAATACACTGGCTCCCTTCAACTGATCAAACAGATCGTCAATTCTGGGCAATGGATATTTATTCTTCACAGTTACTTTGTTCAACTGCCGGTAATAAATACACAATCTCAAGGTTCCATCCTTCTTCTTCACAAATAGCACTAGAGCTCCCCATGGTGACACACTGGGGCGTATGAACCCCTTATCAAGCAACTCTTGCAACTGAGTTTTCAACTCCCTCAATTCAATGGGTGCAATCCTATAAGGAGCAATAGAAATGGGTGCTGTACCCGGCATTACCTCAATAGCAAACTCGACTTCCCTTTCCGGTGTTAAACCAGGTAACTCTTCAGGAAATACATCTGGGAAGTCTCTTACTGTGGGTATATTACACAGGTTTGGTTTAGCTTGCCTAGTATCAACCACGTGTTCTAGGTAAGCTTCACAGCCTTTTCTCATCAATCTTCTTGCAACTGTGGCTGAGATAACATTGGACAGGAAATCTGTCCTTTCACCCACAACAGTAATCTCATTACCTTCAAAAGTTTTCAGAGAAATCCTCTTCAATTTGCAATCAACTAATGCCTGATGATGTGACAACCAGTCCATACCCAAAATCACATCAAACTCGTGGAAGGGCACCTCAATTAGGTCTGCCGAGAATTCATGCCCTTGAATCCTCAACGGGCAACCTTTATACACCTTATTCACTACCATACTGTGGCCTAGTGGATTTGTGACCAGAATGTCTTGATCACTCTCCTCTGCTATAACTCCCCTCTCTATGGGTAGTTTGATGCAAATGTAGGAATGAGTGGATCTTGGATCCACCAATGCATGCACAGAAGTGTTATAGAGGAAAAACGTACCCCTGATGACATTCGGGGCATCTTGCTCCTCCTGACCTCTGATGGCATAGGCCCTGGCTGGTATTCTAGTGTCTGGCCTCTCAACTAACTCGAATGCAGGCCTCAGTGATGGACCAGCTACCTCAGGTTTACCAGGCTTCCTACCCCATTGTGGTGCAAGAGCAGGTCTGTCAGTTTGTGTTGGAGCAACAGTAGTAGTCCTCTTTGGACAATTCTTGATCTGATGTTCTGTCGATCCACACCTTAAGCATGCACCGATCACTCGCCAATATTCCCCCTTATGCCACTTCTGACAGTACTGACAAGCAAAAGATGTAGGGGCTGGTCCCCTAAACACCGTCCCTAGAGAGCTGCCCATTGATGTTGTAACACCCTCCCGGTAACCACTCCGTACATCTTACTGTTCCGGTGACCGGTGTCGGTCCGGACAGCTAGAACGTCCGGAAAAATATTTAAACTAAAGTCAGGAACCATAATTAACTCAAATATTAATAAGAAACACTTAGTAAAAATTTTAGAAATAAAATACAACCAAGCAAAGCAGTAGGTGCCCAAGCGATGGGTAGCAGGAGGAAGTTCTTGGTTCGCAACGAGGAGCCCTAGACCCGGGGGAAAAATTATAAAATAATTTTTGGGACTCCATAGAAGGGTAATTGAGGTTCCCATGGCATTAGAATGCCAAGAAAATACCTAGAAAAATTTTTCAATCGGTACAGACGATTTTGACCCGTTAAGCCAAACGGAGGGCATTTTGGTCATTTCGCCTTCCGAGGTGATTTTTGGCCGACTTGTCCAGTTGAGTAAATAATTAATATAACGTAAAATATGAATAAACATTACTAGAAATCAAATTGAAAATGAGTAGTGGAGGAAAGGAAAGAAAATGAAGAAAAAGCTTAATTATGACATCATGGTGATGTCATTAAGAAAAGTTTGACCAATCAAAATTTAACCATCCATTGACTAACAAATAAAAAGGCAAATAAAGACCAAAATAACACAAAATGCAGCAGCCATCCCTCTCCCCTTTCACCAGCCGAAAATTCTTCTTCTTCTCCCTCCATTGATGTGCCATCAAAAGCTCCATTTCTCCTTTGTTTCCACCACTAAACCCTAACCCCTTTCATTAAACCTTGACCATATCACTTGGAGAAGCTCTTGGCAGCCAAGAAGGAGAAAGAAATTGAAGTTTAGGGCTTTGGAAATTCTGCCCAAACAAGGTTAGTGCATATATACACTTAAAACTTTTAATTTCTATGTTAAGGACTTGAAACCAACAAGTATTTGTGAATGAAATGAACCAAACTCATGTGTATGTCCAATATAGAATTCGGCAGCCCTATTGAAGGTATAGGAATAAGTGTTTTGTTGGTCTTAAAGTGGACTAAAAATGATGTTGAGGATATATATATATATATATATATATATATATATATATATATATATATATATATATATATATATAGGTGATGAATTGGTATGCTAACTAAGGCACCTTGTAGAAATTATATTGTGAAGCTAGGGTTTTGGGAAGTAAAAATTAGCTTGGCTTATGAAATTGTTAAAGTACATCCTAATGGTCAATTAGTGACCATTTGAAGGAATTTGACCTTAATTGGGACTGGAATGAAGCATGGCAAAGGGAAGGTGTGCGCTGCCTAGAGGGTGCAGAATGGTGACTGAAAATTCAGTCCAATTACACAGCCATAACTTTGGCTGTGTTAGTCCAATTGGTGTTTGGCCAATTGGACATGAAACTAGGTTTATAATGGCACATTTTTGCTGAAGAAACCATGCCCAAAGGACCAAAGCAAGAGGACCAAAACTTGGCCCCAATCCGAAACCCTGAAACTGATTCTGCAGAATTGGCCAAATGAACAGTAACTGTTCATTTGGCCATAATTCACTGTAGATTTGGTCAATTGACCTGAAATTTTTACAGCAATAAGTTAAGACATAGACAAACAACTTTCATGAAGGAACCTACCCCAAATTATGGCCAGAACCCATCCAACCAAGTGACTCTATTTACTATTCATGCACTGTAGATATGGTAATTTTCTGCAGAATGCACATTCGGCCAGCTTGGGTCTTTGGACCATATCTAGAGCTACAAAACTCCAAATGGAGTGATTCAAAAAAGGAAATTCAACTATACAAAATAAGGAACAACTTTCATGTTTTACATTTCTTCAAATTTCTACAGTAACAGTATCCAATGGAACAGTGAAGTTGACTCACCAAAACTGAAAATTCTGCTTGAGTTGAGTTACACTTTGGAATGGCATTAACACTTAATGCCAACAAGTTTTAAACACCAAATGTGGTATGTTGGGAGTGCCAAAGTCAATGTACACATTTTTATTCTAAAAGTCAACATTTTTGTTGACCAATGATAAATAGTGACACCAAAAATTTGAAATTCACAAATTGAAGAATTTAAAAGTTTCAAATGCCCTAGTATACCTAACAAGATTGGTTTGGATAGTTTGGCATGCCAATAGGGTTCGATTAGCGATCGCACATGGCAAAAAGCCATTACGTGATTTCATGGCTTTTAGCCATTCGACTTTGCATTGAGACTTGGCCTTGTGCTCGAGATTATTCTGACTTGGTAGGCTTACATTTGCTGCCGGGTGATGCATATGCGATCGATGGTGTGACGGTCCGAGGTACTAGATACCCGGTGCGGTTACCCGTTATCGATCCGATCGTCTAGTGTAGGTTACTTGGGCAACCAAATGAATGAAAATGAGCAATGTAAAAGAAATAAATGAATGGATATACAAATACATGACAAACAAAACATGTACATGCAATACATATTTATATCTGTTATTTCTTGTTATTTTATTATTGCACAACTAAGAATTATTGCGTAGCGCGTTGCTTTTGACACGCGTAGTACCGGAGATCGATCGTGAGCCCAGTAGACCACAACCGGGTGAGTCCATCCTGCGATTAAATGCGGTGTCCGTGTCACCTCACTACTGCGATTGCATTGGTAGGGCACTAGGTGTCATTTTGTCATTTTGATATTTTGTAGCAGATTTTTACTTTTTCATATGTATTTGAACTCATGTAATATATTTTGATGTCCATGTAAATAATGAAAGTTATGACTATGAATGCAAAATTTGAGCATGTATTTATCGCTTGTATATGAGAAATGGACGTTTGTAAAATGAAAAGATTATTGAGAATTTGCTATTGAGAAATATTGTTGAGATTTTGGATATTGGAGTTTGAGATGATGGAATAAAAATATTGGAAGTATTTTTAACAGGTTCCGAAGAACGGTTTTCTCCATTTTTAGCCGGTACTCCGCCGGATTTTCTTTAAAATTTTTGGAACCTTAAATGAATGATACTTTTGATAAATGGTTTAAATAAATTGTATTTCATAAATTATATGCAAAAGCATGATATAAATTAATTGAGGAATATTAGAGTGTCTTGGTACACGTGTGGCATTACTTACTCGGGTATCTTGTACGGGTAAGGGTGTCATGAATGTTGTGGATCGGCCTCTCCTATGTGTGAAGCGTGGTGCAGGCTAAGGCGGCCACGACCTGCGGTGGTCCTGAACTCTGAGCAGGAGGACCCTTTCTCTTCTTGCTGGGAGCAAAAAATGTATTGGACTGACCCGGACCCTCTTCTGTTGTCTTTCCCTTCTATTTTGTTCATTGATTCTGACCCTTTCCACTTTTGATGCTGCATCTACCAGTTTAGAAAAATCCGTAATCTCTAGTGCTGTGATCATGACTTTGATGTTATCATTGAGCCCTTCTTCAAACCGTCTGCACCTCTCTGCCTCTGTAGGGACTATCTCCCTCCCATATCTACTCAGTCTGACAAATTCACGCTCATACTCAGCCACTGACAATTGTCTCTGTCTCAGACTGATAAATTTCATTCTTCGCTCTTCTAAATACACTTTGCTAATATATTTCTTCCTAAACTCTGTGAGGAAGAATTCCCAGGTGATCTGTTCAGGTTGCACCTCACTAGTTCTTGTGTCCCACCACTGATATGCATCATCCTAAAGTAGGGACACAGTACCCACCAGGTTCTGCTCGGGGGTGCAATTTAGCTATTTCAACACTCTAATGGTTATATCCAACCAATTTTCTGCGGCCATGGGATCATCTTCCCTCTTCCCAAAGAAGTTCACAACCCCATGCTTCCTCAATTTCTCCAAATGAGATTTTTGTGGTACTGGTGGAGGTTGTGGCTGTGGTTGTGGTGGTGGAATTGCCCCCATCATTTGCTGGTAGAATTTAGTCATTTGCTGAAATAACACAAACTGAGGTTACACAGGTGCCTCAATTCTTTGGTGGAGCAGATTCTACCACCTTGATTCAGCCCTTGGTGGAGCGCAACTCTCCACCTCTTCCTCTACTGCTCTTTGCGAAGCAGGATCCATATCCTATTCAAAATAAGAAAACAAACAGATCTGCATCAGTGTCACCTTAACACTTACAAATGCAATGCAATGGTACGTACTCTATCTAGGCCCAGAAACGCCTAACCAATGCTCTGATACCACTAAATGTGATACCTCTTACCTGTCTACAGTGTAGCCGAGCAAGTTATGCCACTCAGTGTGTCGGAGCACCAATTTATGTTTCTATTACAATTTATCCCTTTATAATTCATTTATTTTCAATTTTGATAAATCTGAATTTATCTGCAAATTTTATAGAAAATCGCAGAGTGATCTGTAGAATTGAAAACAGCTTATTCGAACTTTGTTTAAAAACACTTCCAAAATAATTTCCAAATCCAAACTCCATTATACACATTCAAGTCAATCTCAAAATCTCAATCTCAAATCACAATACTATTTTCAAAACTTTTCTGTTCACTTCATCACTTGAAGCATATTCACAATTAATTCTCAACATTTCATTTATCAACATACATTATGCAAAAGATCTCAATAATATGAAATTTCATATATTTACATTAATACATAATTACAGGAGTTTAGAGTTACAATCCAAACTAATACAAAATGCAAAATACAAAAGGGCCACCTATAGTCCTAATGTCATACCATATGCAGTGCAGATGTGAGGTGACTCTGGACCCCGGATGCAACTCTGAAGGCTCACCCCGTCTAATGTCTGCTGGGCTCCCCAGCTAGGTCTCCAGTACCTGTGCGTGGCAAAAGCGACGCGCTATGCAATTCTGCTTAGTGGTGACAATATAAAATATTACAAAATAACATAAAATAAACGAATATGCAGAATGTGTGTTTACATTTTTTTTTTGTAGACTTAATTTCTAGTATTATTTGCAGTATTATTCACTTAAAATTTGGTAAGGTTTATTATCATTGCCCGAGTAACCCATACTAGTTGACTGAACTGGATAAATTGGTAAATTGGCACTGGGTATTAAGTACCTCGGACAATCACACCATCGGTCACATTGTGTCTCCCGGTGTGCAACAGAATAGCTAATAAGCTGTAATAATGATCAGGGTTAAAACCTAAGTATATCAACTCAAATAACATAGCCAAAGGCTATTATTTCACAGAATGGCATGGGATCCATGAAACACAAAATGGCATGAAGCCATATGCAATACTGCTAACAGAACCCTATTGGCATGCCAAACTATCCAAACCAATCTTTTTAGGTATACTAGGGCATTTTACACTTTTGAGTTTTACAATTTTTGAATTTCAAGTTTTTGTGTTACTATTCACTTCATTAGTCAACCAAAATGTTGACTTTTGCATAGACAATAGGTACATTGGTTTTAATACTCCCAACATACCACATTTTACATTCAAAATTTGTTGGTATTGGTTGCCAATACCATTTCTAAGCTTAATATTAATTAATCAAAATTTTCAATTTTCATGCTTCCTCTTTACTGTTCCATTAGTCATTTTTGCAGTGAGAATTTGGCAAAATAATCAACATGAAAGTTGTTCCTTATTTTGTCTAGTTGATTTTTTTTATTTTTGAATCACTCCATTTGGAGTTTTGTAGCTCAAGTTATGGTTCAAAAACCATAACTGGCCGGATTGAAATTTTTCTGGACTGACCATATCTACAGTGCAGTGAACAGTGACTGCAACTCACTTGTTGGATAGGTTTTGGTCACAATTTGGGTTAGGTTCCTTCAAAAAAGTTGTTATTCTATATCTTAGCTTATTTCTGGTAAAATTTCAGGTCAATTGGACCTTTCTACATTGAGTTATGGCCAAATGAACAATCAATATTCATTTGGTCATTCTGCAGAAATAGACTGCAGGTCACCCGAATTAGGGCAAGCTTTTGGTCTACTTGGTTTGGTTTTATGGGCATGGTTTCTTCACCAAAGTTGTGCCATTATGTGTCTAGTTTCATTTTCAATTGGCCTTGCACCAATTGAACCTCTACAATTCAAGTTATGGCTGCCCAAACCTGCTGGACTCAAGTCCAATTCTGCAAGTCACTCCATTCTGCAGGTCACTTTCATAGCGGTCACACCAAACCCAATTCCATCACTCAACACACTTCATTTTTAATTTAAACAGAACTAAATGGTCACTAATTGACCATTAAAACTTATTTTCATCATCACATGGTCAAAATCCCATTTTTCCACCCCAAACCCTAACTGACACATTACCCTTCATGCATTTTCATTGCATTTCTTCAATCCACTTAGTAAATACATATTATGGGCAGCCATGATAGTCTTTTAATTTCATTAAACTCAACACAATCAAACCCTAACCATGGCTACAAAAAATCTAGGGTTTACATACAAATGGTATTCAACAATTTTTTTTCTTTGTAATTTATACTCATTCAAAGTCCTTATCATGAATTTAAAGTAAAATTCATGGTTAGGTCACTAACCTCAAAGGAGTGAGATTTTCCCACTTGCTAAAACTCTTGTTTTCCTCTTCTTTTTGCTCCCAAAAGGATCACCAAGGTGTAGGAGCAAGTTTTTGTGTTGAGAAATTTAAGTTTTAATGGATGAAAACCCAAGAAATCAAGCTTGGGTGAAGCTTGGCTATGGAGGGCTATGGTGGAAGAGGTGACGCCAAGAAGAAGAAGTAGAGTGTTCTGATTTTTCTTCTTCACTTTCTCCCATTTAGTCTCTTTTATATACCTTGGTAACATGTGTCAACACTTGATTGAGTTGGAGACTTTTAATGACATCCTTATGATGTCATAATTTCATTTTCTTTCATTTTTTCATCCTTTTCTTGTCCAATTAATTTCAATTAAATTTTGAACAACATTTAATCATATTTTATGTTATATAAATTATTTATTTAACTGGACAACCTAGCCCAAAAATCATCTCTGAGGACGAAATGACAAAAATACCCTCCGTTTGGCTTAACGGGCCAAAATTGTCTTTACCGATTGAAAAATTTTTCTAAGTATTTTCTTAGCATTCTAATGCCATAAGAACCTCAATGACCCTTCTCTAGAGTCCCAAGAATTATTTTATAATTTTTCCTAATTTTTTTATTATTAATTATTTGAGTTAATTTTTGGTTCCTCACTTTAGTTTAAATATTTTTCCGAACGTTCTAGCTGTCCGGACCAACACTGGTCACCAGAACAGTAGACTGTACGGACTAGCTAAAATGAGGATGTTACAGAACTAATCACTAGATGCGCCTTTTGGTGGAATGGCCTGAAGAGTTGGAAAAACTCTAGGGTTAACCGTGCTCGCTTGAAAGAAATTCTAGGATGGGTGACTGTTAGTAGTATGCCCTAGAGCATATCATTTAGTATGTATCTTGCATATGTTTTTATTAATAAAAGGCATTTTCACTTTTTTGCTTACATAATATATTTATGTGTAATAGAAAAGGCCCATTGATATTTTGTTAGAAATTCTATTCTTAAGTTGTTAAGAATATGAGTGACAGTATTTCTAGTACAAAGTATCATAAATAGGTTCACAATCGAGGATACTTCACAATAAGGACATGACTTATCCAGAAAGATTGTATTCATGTTTGTTCCCAATATATTTGTATGAGATATAAATAAGATGGAATGGTGAGTCTCATACCATATAACAAACATGATAGGCACTTATACACGATAAGTAGGTCGAACTAGTGACATTTATGACAAGCACATGTAGTTTACTCTTGTCATTGTATTGTCATAAATCATATCAGTGCATATAATCTTTAGACCTGAGATAGCATAGTTATCTTGTATATAGGTGGTTTGAGTTTGACATTGCTTTCATACTTGTATAGTGCATGGGTATATGGGCATGTGTTGGCTCCTACCAGTTATATATGGAGGTAAGTGTTGATTAAGATGGAATCTATTCCTCTAAGTAAATGGGGATAAAATCATATATTCATTTAATTGTTCTTGATGTTTCAAGTTCTTGGCCAGGACAGATAGATTTAATCAGAAAAGAGTTTCTGATGAGAAAAATCTTTTAATCAAGAACTGGAATTAAAAGAGAACATAATATTCATAGTAAATGGGTTTGACATAAATCATGACTCCAGCTTGAGTTGGGATTTTATAACAGAGAGATTCTAGTGCTGTGACACCCCTTACCCGTCTACAGTATATCCGAGTAAGATATGTCACATGGTGTACCGGAACACTCTATTTTATCTTAATTAATTTTTATCATAGTTTTGAATATAACTTGCGAAATATAATTCATTTAAGTCATTTATTGACATTATAATTTATTTAAGGTTTCGAAAATTTTATAGAAAATCCGGCAGAGTACCGGCTAAAAATGGAGAAAACAGTTCTTCGGAACCTGTGAAAAACACTTCCAAAATCATTTCCAAACAATCCCAACTCCATTTTATCAACAAAGTCTCAATATGATTTTCAACAATCTTTCCATTACTCAAACATTTATTTCTCATGATACTCATATACAAGCAATAAATAAATGCTCAAATTTTACATTCATAACCATAATTTTCATTATTTACATGAATATCAAAATACATTACATAAGTTTAATTACATATGAGAAAATAAAAGTTAGTTACAAAATACCAAAATGAAACCTAGTGTCCTACCAATGCACTGTAGAAGGTGAGGTGACACGGATACTATGCAGAGCTGCAGGACGGTCTCACCCAGTCTGCGGTCTACTGGGCTCTCGATCGGTATCTCCAGAACCTAAGCGTGGCAAAAGCAACGCGCTAAGCAATAATGCTTAGTGGTGCAAATAATAAAATAGAAAGAAATAATAGAGATAAATATGCATTGAATGTATCGATGTTTTACTTCTTTTGTACTTGTTATAATCATTTATTTCGTTAACTTTATCCACTTTCATTCTTTTGGTTGCCCAAGTAACCTATACTGAATGACTGGACTGGATAAACGGGTAAACTGGCACTGGGTATCAAGTACCTTGGGCCGTCACACCATCGGTCACATATGTATCTCCCGGTGTGCAACAGAACAACTAACAAGCTGTAAATAATATTAGGCACGAGGCCAAGTCTCAACACAATGTCAAAATGGCTAAAAGCCATAAAATCACAGAATGGCATAATGCCATGTGCAGTACTGCTAACTAAACCCTATTGGCATGCCAAACTATCCAAACCAATCTTGTTAGGTATACTAGGGCATTTGATACTTTTGAATTTCAAGTTTTGGTGTCACTATTCACTTCATTGGTCAAAAAAAATGTTGACTTTTGGATAGAAAATAGGTACATTGGTTTTAACACTCTCAATGTACCACATTTTGCATTCAAAACTTGTTGGAATTAATCACCAATACCATTTCTAAGCTTAGAACTAAGGGAGCAGAATTTTCAGTTTTTGTACCCTAACTTTACTGTTCCATTAGTGACTATTATAGTGGGAATTTGAGAAAATTATAAACATGAAAGTTGTTCCTTATTTTGTCTCGTTGAATTTCCTTTTTTGAATCACTCCATTTGGAGTTTTGTAGCTCCAGTTATGGTCCAAAAACCACAGCTGGCCGAATTGAAAAATTGCAGAATTGACCATATCTATAGTGCAGTGAACAGTGACTGCTACTGCCTTTTTGGATAGGTTTTGTTCATAATTTGGGGTAGGTTTCTTCATAAAAGTTGTTTGTCTATATCTTAACTTGTTGCTGTAAAAATTTCAGATCAATTGGGCCATTCTACAATGAGTTATGGCTAAATGAACAATTACTGTTCATTTGGTCATTCTACAGAATCTAGTTGCAGGGTATCCGGATTGGGCCAGTTTTTGGTCCACTTGCTTTGGTCTTTTGGGCATGGTTTCTTCAGAAAAATTGTGCCATTATATGTCTAGTTTCATGTCCAATTGGCCAAATACCAATTGAACCTACACAGCCAAAGTTATGGCTATCCAAGTGGGCTGGAATCACAGCCACCCTACTGGTTACACTAGGCAGCATACCAAACCAGTTTGCAATGCCATAATTCACTTCAAGTTATGGTCAACTTCCCTCAAATGGTCACTAATTGACTATTAAAATGTTCATTCACCATTTCATAAGCAAAGTCCAAGTTTCTCTCCCAAAACCCTAGCTCAAATTCAAGGTTCACACAAGTTACCTTAGTTAAACTAACTAATTCATTATCCTTATATATATATACTTTAAACATGATCTCTAGTTCACTCCAAGTCCTTCAAAAACACTCAATCTTATTCCTTCCTTAGGCCTGCCGAAATCCATGGTGTACATACACATAAATTTTATTCATTTAATTTACAAATTCTTACTTATTTCAAGTCTCTAACATGGAATAAAAGAGGTATATGTATAAATAGGCACTAACCTTGAATGGGGCAGAATTTTCTCATGCTAAAACTTCACTTTCTTTCCTTTTCTAGGCTTCCAAACACTTTCCCAAGAGGTATGGACAAGTTTTAATGAAAGGTGTCTAGGGTTTAGTAGTGGAAATTCATGGGAAATGGAAGTAATGAAAGAAAATTTTCATGGAGGGAGTGGAAGAGAGGGTCACGGCTTTGGAAGAAGAAGAAACCAGAAAATGGTTTCTTAATTTGTCATTTTTCCCTTTTTAAAGAATTTTTGTTGTGTCGTTGAATGGTGATTAGTGGAGGGCATTTAAATGACATCATAGTGATGTCATAATTAAGGATTTAAGTCATTTTCTTTTTCTTTCTTTTCTATTCATTTTTAATTTAATTTTTAGCAATATTTATTCATATTTTAGATCATAATAATTATTTACTTAACTGGACAAGTCGGCCAAAAATCGCCTCTGAAGGCGAAATGACCAAAATGCCCTCCGTTTGGCTTAACGGGTTAAAATTGTCTGTACCGATTGAAAAAATTTTCTAAATATTTTCTTAGCATTCTAATGCCATAGGAACCTCAATGACCCTTCTCTGGAGTCCCAAAAATTATTTTATGAATTTTTTCCTGGGTCTAGGGCTCCTAGTTGCGAGAACCGCAACTTCCCTCTGGGTTACCCATCGCTTAGGCACCGGCTCATTTGACTTAATTGTATTTTATTTCTAAAATTTTTACTAAATTTTTCTTGTTAATATTTGAGTTAATTATGGTTTCTCACTTTAGTTTAAATATTTTTCCGGACGTTCTAGCTATCCGGACCGACACCGGTCACCGGAACAGTAGAATGTACAGAGTTGCTACCGAGAGGGTGTTACAACTCTTCCCCTCTAATTTAAATTTCGTCCTCGAAATTTACCTGATACAAACAGTTGAGGAAACTGTTACCTCATCGTCTCTTCACTTTCCCAAGTTGCCTCCTCGGTGTTGTGGTGCCTCCAAAGCACTTTCACCAGTGGAATCTGCTTATTTCTCAACTCTTTTACTTCCCGAGCCAGGATCCGTAGAGGTTCTTCTTTATATGTCAAATCCGGTTGTATTTCAATTTCTTCCCTGGAGATGACATGTGAAGGATCTGAGCGGTATCTTCTTAGCATAGACACGTGGAACACATTATGGATCTTGTCCAGCTCTGGTGGTAAAGCTAGCCTATAGGCCACTGGACCCACACGTTCAATGATTTCATATGGGCCAATGAACTTAGGGCTTAACTTATCTTTTCTTCCAAACCTCAATACCTTTTTCCACGGTGACACCTTGAGGAACACTTTGTCGCCAACCACATATTCTATTTCTTTTCTCTTCAAGTCGGCATAGGATTTTTGTCTGTCTGAGGCAACTTTCAGATTGGCTTTGATTAGTTTCACTTTCTCCTCAGTCTGTTTCACCAGGTCTGGCCCTACCAGTTTGTCTTCGCCCAATTCAGTCCAGCCTGCTGAGTTCTACATTTTCTCCCATACGATTGCTTCATATGGGGCCATTTGGATACTAGCTTGGTAGCTATTGTTGTATGCAAATTACGCGTTGGGAGGTATCTATCCCAACTTCCCTCAAACTCAATGACACAACTCCTCAGCATATCCTCAAGGACCTGACATATATTTCATGTTATTATTATCATTTCAGTTCAATATGTGTATTTGTTTAATTGGTTTCAATTGTTTACCTGGATTACTCTTTCTGATTGCCCATCCATTTGAGGATGGAAAACTGTGCTGAAGTGGAGTTGTGTACCCAAAGATTCATGCAACTTCTTCCAAAATCTCGATGTAAACCTTGGGTCTCGATCAGATATGATGGAAAGTGGAATTCCATGCAGTCTAACTATCTCACTGATATACAATTCTGCTAACTTCTCCAGTGAGTAGTCAGTCCTAACTGGCAGAAAGTGTGCTGACTTTGTCAATCTATCCACTATCACCCATACTGCATCATATTTCTTCTAGGTGAGAGGTAGACCACTTACAAAATCCATGGTGACCCGATCCCATTTCCATTCAGGTATGCGTATAGGCTGTAGCAATCCTGATGGAACTTGATGTTCTGCCTTGACTTGCTGACATGTCAAGCATTTAGTCACATAGTCAGCTATATCCTTCTTCATACCAGGCTACCAATACTGAAGCTTCAGATCATGATACATCTTTGTACTTCCTGGGTGCATAGCATAAACACTAGTATGTGCCTCTTTCAGAATACTGGCTTTCAATTCCCCATTATCTGGTACACATACTCTTCCTTTGTAGTAGAGACACCCATCTGCTTTCACCTCATAGTCAGTTGCTTTTTCCTCTGGGATTTTGTTCATAATAGCCATTAGTTTCTCATCTACCCTCTGCCCATCTAAAATCTGCTGTAGCAGGTTTGGCCTCACTTGCAACTCAGCCAAAAAAGCTCCATCTCGAATCAAAGTTAGACGGGCATTCAATGATCTCAAAGCTGTGATGGACTTTCTGCTCAAAGCATCAGCAACTACATTTGTCTTCCCAGGATGGTAGTCAATTACACAATCATAGTCCTTCAGGAACTCAATCCATCGCCTCTGTCTAAGGTTGAGCTCCTTCTGAGTTGGCAAGTATTTCAGACTCTTGTGGTCTGTGTAAATGTAGCACTTTTCACCATACAAGTAATGCCTCCATATCTTCAGTGCGAAGATAATTGCAGCAAGCTCTAGATCATGGGTAGGGTAATTCTGTTCATGTGGCCTTAGCTGTCTAGAAGCATAAGCGACCACCTTCCCCTCTTGCATCAATACACACCCTAACCCATTATGAGAGGCATCACTGTAGACCACAAAGTCCTTTCCTGACACTGGCTGTGTTAACACTGGTGCCTTTGTCAACATAGCCTTCAACTTTTCAAAACTGGTCTGACACTTGTCATTCCAGTCAAATCTGACGTTCTTGTGTAACAACTTGGTCATTGGAGCAGCTATTAAGGAAAATCCCTTCACAAATCTCCTGTAATACCCAGCTAGCCCCAAGAAGCTTCTGACCTCAATTGTATTCCTGGGAGGCTTCCATTCCATCACTGCTTCTATTTTCTTGGGATCCACCCTAATCCCATCAGCTGACACTATGTGTACAAGGAATGCAATCTCATTCAACCAAAAGTCACACTTGGACAACTTAGCATACAGCTTCTTTTCTCTCAGAGTTTACAGAACAATCCTCAAATGCTCATCATGTTCTTCCCTGGTCTTGGAATACATCAAAATATCATCAATAAAGACCACTACAAACCGATCTAAGTGTGGATGGAAGATACGGTTCATAAGGTCCATGAATGCTGCTGGTGCATTTGTTAGGCCAAAGGGCATCACTAGGAACTCATAATGCCCATATCGGGTCCTGAATGCAGTCTTTGGCACATCTGCATCCTTCACCCTCAACTGATGATACCCTGATCTGAGATCAATTTTAGAAAATACCCCTGCTCCCTTCAACTGATCAAACAGATCATCAATTCTAGGCAACGGATATTTGTTCTTCACAGTCACTTTATTCAACTGCCGATAATCGATGCATAGCCTCAAAGTCCCATCCTTCTTTTTCACAAACAGCACTGGAGCTCCCCATAGTGACACACTAGGGCATATGAACCCCTTATCAAGCAACTCTTGCAACTGAGTTTTTAACTCCCTCAATTCAGTGGGTGCCATCCTATAAGGAGCAATGGAAATGGGTGCTGTACCCGGCAGTGTGTCAATAGCAAATTCAACTTCCCTTTCTGGTGGCAAACTAGGTAATTCTTCAGGAAATACCTTTGGGAAGTCTCTTACTGTGGGTATATCACTCAGTTTTGGCTTAGCCTGCCTAGTATCCACCACATGTGCTAGGTAGGCTTCACAGCCTTTTCTCATCATTCTTCTTGCAACTGTGGCTGAGATGACATTGGACAAGAAATCTGTCCTTTCCCCCACAACTGTGATCTCATCATCCCCAGGAGTTTTCAAAGAAATTCTCTTCAATTTGCAATCAACTATTGCCTGATGACGTGACAACCAGTCCATTCCCAAAATCACGTCAAACTCATGGAAAGGCAACTCAATCAGGTCTGCCAAGAATTCATACCCCTGAATCCTTAACGGGCAACCGTTGTATACTTTGTTCACCACTACACTGTGGCCCAATGGATTAGTGACCAGAATGTCTTGGTCACTCTCCGCTACTAGTATCCCCCTTTCTACGGGTAGGTTGATGCAGATGTATGAATGAGTGGATCCTGGATCCACCAATGCATGCACAGATGTATTGTAGAGGGAAAACGTACCCCTGATGACGTCCGGGGCATCTTGCTCCTCCTGAGCTCTCATGGCATAAGCTCGCGGTGGTGAGTGCATCGCCTCTCTGGCTCGGATGCGAGCCTCGAGATGGTCCCACTGCGTCAGATTTGCCAGATTTCCTACCCCTTTGTGGTGCAGGAGTAGGTCTGTCTGCTTGTGTTGGGGCAGCTGTAGTAGTTCTGCGTGGACAGTTCTTCAACTGATGCTCTATTGACCCACACCTTAAGCAGGCACCAGTCACTCTCCAACACTCCCCCTTATGCCATTTCAAACAATGTGGACATGCGAGAAGATCTGGACTGGTCCCTGAACCCCATCCTCGGAGAGCTGCCCCGATGGTGTGGGTGACCTCTCCTAGGGCTAAAGCGTGGCACTGGCCCCTGAGGTGACCACGACCTTGTGGTTGACCTGAACTCTGTGCAGGTGGACCCTTGAACTTCTTCCCATATGCAGGAGCTGAACTAGACTGACCTGGGCCCCTCTTCTGCTGTCTCTCTCTTCTAGTCTGCTCACTTATTCTAACTTTTTTTACCTTTATTGCAGCTTCTACTAACTTGGTGAAGTCTGTGATTCCCAAGGCAGTGATCATGATCTTTATATTATCATTCAATCCCTCTTCAAATCTCTTACATCTTTCAGCTTCGTTAGGGACTATCTCCCTTCCGTAGCGGCTCAATCTGAGGAATTCCTTCTCATACTCGGCCACTGACAGCTGTCTCTGCCTCAGATTAATGAACTCTCTTCTTCTCTCTTCCAGGTACACACTACCCACATATTTCTTCTTAAATTCGGAGAGAAAGAAGTCCCAAGTTACTATTTCTGGCTGTACTTCACTAGACACAGTATCCCACCATTCATATGCATCATCTTGCAACACAGATATGGCAGCTTCCAAGTTTTACTCTGGAGTACAGTGGAGTTGTTTTAAAACTCTGCCTGTTCTGTTCAACCAATTTTCGGCTGTAACAGAATCATCTTCTCTCTTGCCAAAGAAGTCCACTGCTCCAAACTTTCTCAATTTTTCCAGGTGTGATTTTGGTTGTGGAGGTGGTGGTGGTGGTGGCATTACTCCAACCATTTGTTTAAAGAATTTGGCCATTTGTTGAAACACGGCCTGTGGAGGCTGAGCAGGCTCTGCTTGAGCTGGCGAAGCAAGTTCTCCCTTACCCCTAGTCTCAGCTGCTGCAGGTGGAGCATGACTCTCCACTTCCTCCTCAACTGCTCTCTGTGATGTAGGGTCCATATCCTATTCAAAATAACAAAGAAAAACAGATCTGCATTAGTGTCACCTCAACTCTTACAAATGCAATGCATGGTATGGACTCAATCTAGGCCTAGAAACGCCTAAACCGTGCTCTGATACCACTAAATGTGACACCCCTTACCCATCTACAGTATATCCGAGTAAGATATGTCACACGGTGTACCGGAACACTCTATTTTATCTTAATTAATTTTTATCATAGTTTTGAATATAACTTGCGAAATATAATTCATTTAAGTCATTTATTGACATTATAATTTATTTGAGGTTCCGAAAATTTTATAGAAAATCCGCAGTGATCTGGCTAAAAATGGAGAAAACAGTTCTTCGGAACCTGTGAAAAACACTTCCAAAATCATTTCCAAACAATCCCAACTCCATTTTATCAACAAAGTCTCAATATGATTTTCAACAACCTTTCCATTACTCAAACATTCATTTCTCATGATACTCATATACAAGCAATAAATAAATGCTCAAATTTTACATTCATAACCACAATTTTAATTATTTACATAAACATCAAAATACATTATATAAGTTTAATTAGATATGAGAAAATAAAAGTTAGTTACAAAATACCAAAACGAAACCCAGTGTCCTACCAATGTACTGTAGAAGGTGAGGTGACACGGACACTATGCAGAGTTGCAGGACGGTCTCACCCAGTCTGCGGTCTACTGGGCTCTCGATCAGTATCTCCAGAACCTACGCGTGGCAAAAGCAACGCGCTAAGCAATAATGCTTAGTGGTACAAATAATAAAATAGAAAGAAATAACAGAGATAAATATGCATTGAATGTATCGATGTTTTACTTCTTTTGTACTTGTTATAATCATTTATTTCGTTAACTTTATCCACTTTCATTCTTTTGGTTGCCCAAGTAACCTATCTTGAGCATCGGATGGATAAGCGGGTAACCGCACTTTGGGTATCAAGTACCTCGGTCCGTCACACCATCGGTCACATATGTATCTCGGTGTGCAGCGAGCTAACAAGCTGTAAATAATATTAGGCATGAGGCCAAGTCTCAACACAATGTCAAAATGGCTAAAAGCCATAAAATCACAGAATGGCATAATGCCATGTGCAGTACTGCTAACTAAACCCTATTGGCATGCCAAACTATCCAAACCAATCTTGTTAGGTATACTAGGGCATTTGATACTTTTGAATTCTTCAATTTTTGAATTTCAAGTTTTGGTGTCACTATTCACTTCATTGGTCAACAAAAATGTTGACTTTTGGATAGAAAATAGGTACATTGGTTTTAACACTCTCAATGTACCACATTTTGCATTCAAAACTTGTTGTAATTAATCACAAATACCATTTCTAAGCTTAGAACTAAGGGAGTAGAATTTTCAGTTTTTGTACCCTAACTTTACTGTTCCATTAGTGACTGTTACAGTGGGAATTTGAGAAAATGATAAACCTGAAAGTTGTTCCTTATTTTGTCTAGTTGAATTTCCTTTTTTGAATCACTCCATTTGGAGTTTTGTACCTCCAGTTATAGTCCAAAAACCATAGCTGGCCGGATTGAAAAATTGCAGAATTGACCATATCTATAGTGCAGTGAACAGTGACTACTACTACCTTGTTGGATAGGTTCTGGTCATAATTTGGGGTAGGTTTCTTCATGAAAGTTTTTTTTCTATATCTTAACTTAGTGCTGTAAAAATTTCAGGTCAATTGGGCCATTCTACAATGAGTTATGGCTAAATGAACAATTACTGTTCATTTGGTCATTCTGCAGAATCTGGTTGCAGGGTATCCGGATTGGGGCCAGTTTTTGGTCCACTTGCTTTGGTCTTTTGGGCATGGTTTCTTCAGCAAAATTGTGCCATTATATGTCTAGTTTCATTTCCAATTGGCCAAATACCAATTGAACCTACACAGCCAAAGTTATGGCTGTCCAAGTGGGCTAGAATCACAGCCACCCTACTGGTTACACTAGGCAGTATACCAAACCAGTTTGCAATGACATAATTCACTTCAAGTTATGGTCAACTTCCCTCAAATGGTCACTAATTGACCTTTAAAATGTTCATTCACCATTTCATAAGCAAAGTCCAAGTTTCTCTCCCAAAACCCTAGCTCAAATTCAAGGTTCACACAAGTTACCTTAATTAAACTAACTAATTCATTATTCTTATATATATATACTTTAAACATGATCTCTAGTTCACTCCAAGTCCATCAAAAACACTCAATCTTATTCCTTCCTTAGGCCTGCTGAAATCCATGGTGTATATACACATAAATTTTATTCATTTAATTTACAAATTCTTACTTATTTCAAGTCTCTAACATGGAATAAAAAGGTATATTTATAAATAGGCACTAACCTTGAATGGGGTAGAATTTTCTCAAGCTAAAACTTCACTTTCTTTCCTTTTCTAGGCTGCCAAACACTTTCCCACGAGGTATGGACAAGTTTTAATGAAAGGTGTCTAGGGTTTAGTAGTGGAAATTCATGGGAAATGGAAGTAATGAAAGAAAATTTTCATAAAGGGAGTGGAAGAGAGGGTCACGGCTTTGGAAGAAGAAGAAACCAGAAAATGGTTTCTTAATTTGTCATTTTTCCCTTTTTAAAGAATTTTTGTTGTGTTGTTGAATGGTGATTAGTGGAGGGCATTTAAATGCCATCATAGTGATGTCATAATTAAGGATTTAAGTCATTTTCTTTTTCTTTCTTTTCTATTCATTTTTAATTTAATTTTTAGCAATATTTATTCATATTTTAGATCATAATAATTATTTACTTAACTGGACAAGTCGGCCAAAAATCTCCTCTGAAGGCGAAATGACCAAAATGCCCTTCGTTTGGCTTAACGGGTCAAAATTGTCTGTACCGATTGAAAAAATTTTCTAAATATTTTCTTGGCATTCTAATGCCATAGGAACCTCAATGACCCTTGTCTGGAGTCCCAAAAATTATTTTATGAATTTTTCCCCGAGTCTAGGGCTCTTAGTTGCGAGAACCGCAACTTCCCTCTGGGTTACCCATCGCTTAGGCACCGGCTCATTTGACTTAATTGTATTTTATTTCTAAAATTTTTACTAAATTTTTCTTGTTAATATTTGAGTTAATTATGGTTCCTCACTTTAGTTTAAATATTTTTCCGGACATTCTAGCTGTCCGGACCGACACCGGTCACCGGAACAGTAGAATGTACGGAGTTGCTACCGAGAGGGTGTTACAAGTGCATGGTAACATATGATTATAGGTTCATTTAAGGTAAACCTTATTACTAATTGGGTGGCCATGACATGCTATGCTAGGTGTTAACCATGGTCTATGAGGTGCATAAAATGATTTAGAGAAATCATTTATGGTAAGAAAGAGCTCTAATGATATTAAGAGTTGATATCATGTCTCATTGCCAATTAGTGATGAGCCTAGTAAGTCACACACATACACAAGTAATCACCAAATTAAATATGATTTAATTAATTAATTAAAGAGTTTAATTGATTAATTAAATAGGTTTGATTTGCAATTAGATTGTAAAGTCCCTAGCATGGCTTGAAACTAAATCTAGGTTATTGGATGTATAATATAAGTTAAATTTATATTTAAAGTATTTAAATATGAATTTAATTAATAAAAAATTAATTAATAGAGATTAATTAATTAATTTATATTTGATATAAATTGATTAGAAGAAGAGAAATAATTATTTTGGGTTGAGAACTCAAAATTAAGACACAAGGGCATTTTGGTCATTTCACAGGGTGACATGTGACACCATGAGATGGTGACACATGGCACTACACATAAGCTTGCCATATGTCTTTTAATCATGTAAGATGATTAAAATCAAGATTAAATATAGGTTTGACACTTGGCACAATGTGATTGGGTCAATTAAACCTAGAACTAATCAGAAGGTGACATGTGGCAAGGGTTTTAAGTGGTGACCTAGCCATATAAGTGTAAGGATGAAAGAACAAAACACACAAGCTGCTCATTCTCTTTGTGCCGCCACCCTTGGCTGCCATTCCCTTCTCTTCTTCTTCTTCTCTCATCAATTCAAAGAGATTAGCAAACAATCTCTTGAATTAAAAATACTAGAAATTATTTCTAGTGTCCTGTTTACATCTGTAATCTCTTAAAAGGCAAAACTTGATTTTTTAATTCATAGAAAAAGCTTTAGAAGTTATTCAAGGGCTGCCATAGGTGATCTTGGTATGGACAAGCTAGAGGGACAACATCTGGTGTCCTAAAGACGCATCCCAAAGGTGCCAAACACACTGCAGTGCATCAAGAGATTAGTGCACTTATTCTTGATCTAATCTAGGGTTCTTAAAATTAATCTGATTAATTCTAAAATCTTAAATGGCAAATGTAGATCCAAAAACATATTAAAAGAGTTTTAATATGTTGTTTATCATTGAAATCAAATAGATAAAAATAAATCTTGCATAATGCATGTGACCGTAGGTGAAAAATTTTTGAATTCAATAATATAAACTTGTGTTTTTCATGCTTCCGCTCTTACAATTGGTATCAGAACCACTATATTTGTCATTTAGATTGTTGATTATATGATTTAATTGTGTGATTTGATCATGAGATGACTAATTCATTGATGTTTGCAAGGTCAAGGAGGCGGCATGGAGGTGAACTCCATTGATGCGCATGGTTTGGTGCATCCAACCATGCGCATGGCTCTGGGCTTGTTTGTGGGCTTGGATTCAAAGGCCCATAATTAAGCCCATGACTAATGAAAGTGTTTAATTAGGATTTTTAATCACACAATTAAATTTTGATTTAGATCTGAATTTTAAAAATTGTTTGAATATGATTCAAATCTGAATTTTAAAAGTTGTTTGAATGTGATTCAAATATGAATTTTTAAAGTTGTTTGAGTGTGATTCAAATCTGAATTTTTAAAGTTGTTTAAATTATATTCAAATCTGAATTTTTAAAGTTGTTTGAATGTGATTCAAATTTGAATTTTAAAAATTGTTTGAATGTGATTCAAATCTAAATTTTAAAAGTTATTTGAATGTGATTCAAATATGAATTTTTGAATTTGTTTGAATGTGATTCAAATCTGAATTTTTAAATTTTTTTGAATCATATTCAAATCTGGATTATTAAGTTGAATATGAGATATTCAATTTAATTTAAGTATGTATATTTTATTTAATTATTAAATAGTGATATGCATGATGGATGATCATGGACTATAAAAGACAAATGTGGTTGGATTTATTTCTTTTATGTTTCTTTGGGATTGTAAATTAATTTATTTATTTTAATTTATTTTGGGCATGTATTATTAAGGTTGTAATAATTTTTGGGTTGTAATTTTATTTATTTAGTTCTTGTAAATTCGCCTTGGTATGCCAAGGATTACTATGTAATTAGATTGCAAGAAGATCAAGGAGGTCAAGAGCATTAGTGGGACCAGTGAGAGGAATTCAAGATCAAGTATTGCTTATGTACTCCTTCAGCAACTCTTGTAAAATGAATGAATGAAATACACCTAGGAATGCCCTGATTCAATTCTTGGTGGCTCAGAATTGAATCCCTTAGAAAGTCCATGATCATACCGTATTAACTGTTTATCCATGAATGCATGAGATGTATGTGAATGTATGCAAGTATATGATGTATGCATACTAAATGGATAATGTGCAAAGTGAGACCTTAATAGTAATTAGGATGACCATAAAATCTTCCAAACAAATGATTAAGTTAAAAATGCTATAATTAAAGTAATTATAACATGGGCCCTCCATTGAGGCAATTATTTTAAGAAATTTTAAATACTTGCATAAGATGCAATTAATTTAAGAGATTTTCTTAAGAATACTTGTTAAGCATGAGATGTTGTAAATATGTAAATGGTTTGGTGGCCAATATTGGATGTACCTAAGGACATTAAAATCAACTTAACTAATGCATGATAAGTCAATAATGGATGTACCTGAGATTTTGAGCATTAGGGCTAGGTAAAGGATTGAACCTCACATGAGATGTGATGGGCAAGGAGTTGCTCACTTATAGTTTATTGTAATTCTAATAATGGATGTACCTGAGGATGATCAATATAATTATAAGAATTCAATCACCCACTAGAAATTCATCCAACTAGGATTTCTATTTTCTACTTTGGAAGTGTAGGATTCGCTGAGTTAGTGGGAGGACCAATTTGATTAAAAGACCATAATCATTTTGGTTAATTACATGATACATTTACTAATTAATCTGGTTATTTTTTGCAGTTAATTTTTTAATAATAATGAGCACAGAACAACCATCACCATCCAATATCCTTGCAAGCATACTTGATCGCAATAGGTTGACAGGACCTAATCTGTCTGATTGACTAAGAAATTTAAAACTTGTCCTGAACCTTGAACATATAGGATATGTTCTAGACTCAAATGTTCTTGGTCCCTTACCTCCAGAGGTCACACAAGAGGAACATGAAACTTTGGATAAGTGGAAGGAGCATGATATGAGAGCTAAGTGTTACATGCTTGCTTCCATGAGTAATGAGTTACAGAAGTAGCATGAAAACGTGCAAAGTGCGAGTGAGATCCTCCTTCACCTACAAGAGTTGTATGGTGAGTACAGCAGGAATGCCAGGTATGAGATATCTAGACAGCTATTTCGCATGAGGATGTTTGAGGGATAGAATGTTGGGGATCATGTCCACAAGATGATTCGGCAGATTGAGCAGCTGAACATCTTGACTTTAATATGGATTTCCAGCTACAGACGGATTTGATCCTTCAGTCCCTTCCTGAGTCTTTTGGGAATTTTGTGACAAATTTCCATATGACTAAACAGGAATGCACCTTGGCTAGTTTACTCAACATGCTGGTTATTGCGCAAAAGAATATACCGGGTAATAAAGAAAAGAGGTAGCTTTGATTGCATCTTCTTCTACTGGAAAGTCCAATAAGAAGAAGGGCAATAAGAAAAAGAAACCTCAAATTCCTGGTCCTTCTAAGAAAATAGCTAAACAGAAAGGGAAGACTAAAGCTGATGGAGGCAAAGGAAAGTGTTTCCACTGCCAGAAGGATGGGCACTGGAAAAGGAACTGCCCAGAGTATCTTGCTTCTCTGAAGGACAAGAAGGATAGACCTTCAAAAGGTCATAGTTCATCTACAGCTTGGGTTTTAGATACTGATGCTAGTTCTCACATTTCTTATGATATGCAGGAACTAGCAAATAGTAGCAGCTTGTGTTCTCGAGATATTAGAGTCTGGATTAGCAATGGCTCAATTGTTGAAGCTTTAGCCATAGGATCTAAATCTTTTTACATGTCTGGACATATTTTGTGTTTGGATAATATTTTATATGTACCTGATGCTTTTAAGAACATCATTTCTATATCTAGTTTGACTAGAAATGGCTATGAATTTCAATTCACAAATGATGTTTGCAATATTTATTTTAGAAAAAAATATGTTGGTTCGAGTTATATGAATGATGGTCTTTATGATTTGGATAATAAAGACAAACACAAAATGAATGCAAGTGATCTAAATGAATGCAATGCCATGGTGAAAATCAACTCAAGTTCAAAATATATTTGGCACTTAAGGTTATGTCATGTTGCAGAATATAGGATTGCAAAACTGGAGAAAATGGAGATTCTTTCCTCATTGGGCTCTAAGCCTACTCCAACTTGTGAATCTTACCTTCAGGGCAAAATAACTAGATCACCCTTTGTTGGACAAGGGCTAAGGGCTGAAAATATTTTGGAGCTAATACATAGTGATGTATGTGGTCCATTTAAGGAAATGGCTAGAGGCGGTTTTCATTACTTTATTATCTTTACTGATGATAAATCAAGGTTTGGGTATTTGTATTTGATGAAATACAAAAATGAATCCTTTGAAAAGTTCAAAGAATTTAAATCTGAAGTAGAAAAATCAAATAGGAAAGAGTATTAAAGCTCTTCGATCAGATCATGGAGGTGAATATTTGAGTACTGAATTTGATGAATACTTGAGAGAGCACGGCATTATTTCCCAGCTGACTCCTTCAAGAACACCACAACTGAATGGTGTATCTGAAAGGAGAAATCGTACCCTATTGGATATGGTACGTAGTATGATGAGCTATACTGATATGCCAATCTCTTTTTGGGGATTTGCATTAGAATCAGCTTTGTATATTCTGAATAGGATTCCATCAAAATCAGTTTCTTCCACACCTTATGAGATATGGCATGGAAGAAAACCAAGTCTTAAGCATGTTAAGATTTGGGGTTGTCCAGCTTATATCAAAAAGCTGAACACTGATAAATTGGAAACCAGATCAGAAAAGGGTCAATTTGTTGGATATCCAAAAGATAGTTTTGGATACTATTTTTATTTGCCTACATCACAAAAGGTTGTGATAAGTAGAGATGCCACATTTCTTGAACAACAGTTTGTTCAAGAAGGAGGCAAAGGAAGGAAAATAGAGTTAGAATTAGAGAATTCTGACCAACCAACAGATCAGATGGATATAGATCCATCTAGTCAACCTACACCCATTGATGAAACAACTACAGCTATTCCTCATAGTGTACCAGGATATCTCACCCACCAGTGAGATATGGTTTCCTTCATGAAGAAGAACAAAAGTTGTCTACTCATGAAGAAGTAGATCATGGAGATGATCCACTTACCTATGAAGAAGCTATATCAGATATAGACTCTTCAAAATAGATTGATGCTATGAAATCTGAAATTGATTCTATGTATAAGAATCAAGTTTGGGATCTTGTTGACCCACCTGAAGGTATTGTACCTATAAGGAACAAATGGGTTTTCAAGAAGAAAATTAGTTCTGATGGAAAGGTAGAGACCTATAAGGCAAGGCTAGTAGCGAAAGGGTTTTGCCAAAGGCAAGGAACCGATAATGAGGAGACTTTCTCGCCTGTTGCCATGCTTAAATCAATTAGGATTCTATTAGCAATAGCTACATACTATGATTATGAGATTTGGCAGGTGGATGTCAAAATAGCTTTTCTCAATGGATGCATTGAAGAAAACTTTTTCATGGAACAACCTAAGAGTTTTGAATCCCAAGATGGTTCCAAGGTATGCAAGTTAATGCGATCCATTTATGGGTTGAAACAAGCTTCGAGGAGTTGGAACATCCATTTTGATGAAGCCATTAAGTCATTTGGTTTTATCAAAAATGAGGATGAGCCATGTGTATACAAGAAGGTTAGTGACAGTGCTATCACTTTCCTTGTCCTATATGTGGATGACGTACTGTTGATGGGTAATGACACAGGTATGTTGACAACTGTAAAGGTATGGTTATCAGATACATTCTCCATGAAAAACTTAGGGGAGGCAACCTATAGTCTTGGGATTCACATCTATAGAGATAGAGTGAAAAGAATAATTGGTTTATCCCAAAGTGTATACTTGGAAAAGGTGTTAAAGAGGTTTAACATGCTTGATTCCAAGAGAGGATTGTTACTAGTGAGACATGGTATCCACCTTTCTAAAGAGATGTCTCCAAAGACACCTGAAGAAAGAGATAAAATGGCCAGGATTCCATATGCTTCGGCTATTGAAAGTTTAATGTATGCAATGTTGTGTGCTACGCTGGATATCGCATATGTTATTAGTTTGACTAGCAGGTATCAATCCAATCCAGGTTTGGAACACTGGATAGCTATCAAGAATATCCTTAAGTACTAGAAAAGAACTAAGGATTTATTCTTGATTTATGGAGGTGGAGACTTACGATTGGATGGTTATACTGATTCTGATTTCCAATCAGATATCGATGATAGAAAGTCTACCTCTAGGTATGTGTTCATTTGTAATGGAGGTGCAGTCAGTTGGAAGAGTTCCAAACAGAGCACGACTACAGATTCCACTACCGAGGTTGAGTATATTGCTACATTAGATGCTGCAAAGGAAACTATTTGGATAAAGAAGTTCATGACAGAACTTGCAGTAGTTCCTTCCATTGAGTCAGCAGTTCCACTTCACTATGACAACAATGGAGTAGTCATATAGGCTAAGGAACCCCGGCCTCACCAGAAATCAAAACACATAGAAAGGCGCTACCACATTATCAGAGAAATAGTTGGATGAGGCGATGTAGCCATGCAGAAAATAGCATCAACTGAAAATCTAGCTGATCCATTCACTAAGCCTATGTCACAAACTCAGCTAGACCGACATCTTGAGAAGATGGGTCTAAGATATTGTAATGAATGGCTCTAGTGCTAGTGGGAGATTATTAGTAATATGCCCTAGAGCTGATCATTTAGTATGTATCTTGTACATGTTTTTATTAATAAAAGGCATTTTCACTTTTTCGCTTATATAATATATTTATGTATAATAGAAAAGGTCCATTGATATTTTTTTAGAAATTCTATTCTTAAGTTGTTAAGAATATGAGTGACAGTATTTCTAGTACAAAGTATCATAAATAGGTTCACAATTAAGGATACTTCACAATAAGGACATGACTTATCAAGAAAGATTGTATTCATATTTGTTCCCAAGTTATTTGTATGAGATATAAATAAGATGAAATGGTGAGTCTCATGCCATATAACAAACATGATAGGCACTTATACATGATAAGTAGGTCGAACCAGTGACATTTATGACAAGCACATGGAGTTTACTCTTGTCAATGTATTGTCATAAATCATATTAGTGCATATAATCTTTAGACTTGAGATAGCATAGTTATCTTGTATATAGGTGGTTTGAGTTTGATACTGCTTTCATACTTGTATAGTGTACTGGTATATGGGCATGTGTTGGCTCGTACTAGTTATATATGGAGGCAGTTGTTGATCAAGATGGAATCTATTCCTCTAAGTAAATAGAGATAAAATCCTATGTTCATTTAATTGTTCTTGATGTTTCAAATTCCTGGCCAGGACAAATAGATTTAATCAGAAAAGAGTTTCTAATGAGAAAAATCTTTTAATCAAGAACTGGAATTAAAAGAGAACATAATATTCATAGCAAATGGGGTTTGACATAAACCATAACTCCAGCTTGAGTTGGGATTTTGTAACAGAGAGATTCTAGTGCTTGGTAACATATAATTATAGGTTCATTTAAGGTAAACCTTATTACTAATTGGGTGGCTATAACATGCTAAGGTAAACCTTATTACTAATTGGGTGGCTATGGCATGCTATGCTAGGTGTTAACCATGGTCTATGAGGTACATAAATGATTTAGAGAAATCATTTATGGTAAGAAAGAGTTCTAATGATATTAAGAGTTGATATCATGTCTCATTGCCAATTAGTGATGAGCCTAGTAAGTCACACACATACACAAGTAATCACCAAATTAAATATGATTTAATTAATTAATTAAAGAATTTAATTGATTAATTAAATAGGTTTGGTTTGCAATTAGATTGCAAAGTCCCTAGCATGGCTTGAAACCAAATATAGGTTATTGGATGTATAGTATAAGTTAAATTTATATTTAAAGTATTTAAATATGAATTTAATTAATGAGAAATTAATTAATAGAGATTAATTAATTAATTTATATTTGATATAAATTGATTAGAAGAAGAGAAATAATTATTTTGGGTTGAGAACTCAAAATTAAGACACATGGGCATTTTGGTCATTTCACAGGGTGACATGTGGCACCATGAGATGGTGACACATGACACTACACATAAGCTTGCCATATGTCTTTTACTCATGTAAGATGATTAAAATCAAGATTAAATATAGGTTTGACACTTGGCACAATGTGATTGGGTCAATTAAACCTAGAACCAATCAGAAGGTGACATGTGGCAAGGGTTTTAAGTGGTGACCTAGCTATATAAGTGTAAGGATGAAAGAACAAAACACACAAGCCGCTCATTTTCTTTGTGTCGCCACCCTTGGCTTCCATTCCCTTCTCTTCTTCTTCTTCTTCTCTCATCAATTCAAAGAGATTAGCAAACAATCTCTTGAATTAAAAATAGTAAAACTTGTTTCTAGTGTCCTGTTTACATCTGTAATCTCTTAGAAGGCAAAACTTGATTTTCTAATTCATAGAAAAAGCTTTAGAAGCTGTTCAAGGGCTGCCACACGTGATCTTGGTGTGGACAAGCTAGAGGGATAACATCTAGTGTCCTAAAGATGCATCCCAAAGGTGCTAAACACATTGCAGTGCATCAAAAGGTTAGTGCACTTGTTCTTGATCTAATCTAAGGTTCTTAAAATTAATCTGATTAATTCTAAAATCTTAAATGGCAAATGTAGAACCAAAAACATATTAAAAGAGTTTTAATATGTTATTTATCATTGAAATCAAATAGATAAAAATAAATCTTGCATGATGCATGTGACCCTAGGTGAAAAATTTTTGAATTCAATGATATAAACTTGTGTTTTTCATGCTTCCGCTCCTACAGTGACCTCCTGGAAAGTTCTCCATTCCACCTATGGGATAAAACCATGAGGCTTATGGCCAAAGCGGACAATTCCTCTAGTGGTTGGAGCTCGATCGTTAAAGAAATAACTCAATTGAATTGAACAAAAAGGAAATTCGAATTAAGAGAAAGAAAAAAAAAACTAACATTAAACAAATAGGAAATAAATAAAAAATCAAGAAAGAACACTCAAAATAAGAGAATGAAATTCTGTCAGATTTTAACTCTTTTGGTATTTTCTGGCTTTACTTGCAATAAAGTAACAAGTAAAAAGAAAGGGTAAAAGAAAATCTTTTTGTGGTTTTTATGTTTGTGAACTGAAACTAAGAACAAAACAAGAAAGATAAAAGGATAAGTAGAAGATAGAAATTCTTTGATAAGTTCAGAATGCCACAAAGAACACAATCTTCAAAGGTAGACGCCACACAATGAACCTCGTGATAAGTCAAGCAATTCACCACAATCACAACTTATTGATAAGAATTGAAATTTGGTAGCACTTATGCTAAGCTTTTCTCTTCATGCTCAGAAGTTTTTGAAATCTCTTAATTGTGTTTAAGCATTACATATGTGAGCCTATTTATATGCAAAGATAAAAAACTAAAGAGGAAAATTACAGGGAAACTAATTAGGAAATAAAGAAATACAAATCTGGAATAAATCATAATAGAAATAGGAAAAGAAAAGTAAAAGATTCCTAATTAATAAAGTCCTAACCAAGATCTTCCAAGATAGTAATAATCTCTCAATATTATATTCTGAGTTGATAAGTCAAAATTCGTCCATATTGTTGCTTGCCATAATCTATGAAGATCTTGGAGAATATTTTGTGATTAAATATGCCAAATTGACTCCCAACCCATATAGGAACATAAAAGGCATCAGAAACACTAAAATCTCCTTAATATGGGCTTCCAAAAGTGAATAAATAATACCATATTATGGACCTATGAATTTGGAAGAATAAATGCCCCACCACAAGTCAGCCCTATACATGCCCCAATAGTGAGCTCTATTTGGGCCTAATTTTCTTAACTCCAAATAGGCTTAACTCTTTTGTTTTCACTACGCCCATGCAATCATAATGAAAGAGTTTCCCATGTTCTTTCCATCTTACATGCTTGTGATGAACATGCTTCAAGGTTCTAAAATTGATGAAAATTCTTGACCCCCTTGTAGGCACATCATACCCCCCTCTTGAAAAGGATTTGTCCTTGAATCTCGGCCAAGGACATTAAGAACAAGATCTGAAAGGTCCACTTTTCTTAATGCTCCGTTCATCATTCATTTGGACGTAACATTATCTCTCTGGGGTAGAGTAACAAAAGTGGCAAACACTTGTGGTACCTTAACTTACACCTCTTCGAATCTGCAATTTGAAAAAGACAATGAAACTTCATTGGGAATTGTTAGTGATAAAGACATTAATTCCTCATGTTCATCATCCTGCATAATGGAACCAAGGATAGCAATTCTCCCTCATCAGCATACACAACAATTTCTTCCACAATGTCATCTTGCTCCTTCTCTGTCAAGTTTACTTCATGCTTATTCTCAACTTCTTCTTGAATAAGTTGCAAGCATGTCACCTCTTCGAGGTTGGAATTCGATGATGTAGAGGCTGAATTGGTATTATGCATGCATTGCCATTATGCCTCATTATCAAGTTGAATTAATTCATCCAAAGAATCAAACTACTGCAACTCAACTATTCTTGCAATGTCATCCCTCAAACCTATAAGAAATCTCGCAATTGTTTGCTATTAAGGCTCTTGACAACCATAGCATTCAACGAACTCCATCAAATATTCTTTTACACACTTGTCACCTTGTTTCAATTTGAACAGCCTAGTCATACTCTCTGAAAGCATGAATGATGCTGTGAAGTTATAAAAAAACATCTTCATAACCTATTGTAAATATTTTTTTTTTTTTTACATATAAAACACTCAATTCACACACTCATTCCCGTGTTTGCACTCTCAAGAATACAAAGTGCTACCACCCAAGCTCTGATACCAAACTGATGTGCCTTGGTGAGGGAGGAAATAACTTAATTGAATTGAACAAAAAGGATTCAATTCGAAATAAGAGAAAGAAATAAGAAAACTAACATTAAACAAATAGAAAATAAATAAAAATTAAGAAAGAACACTCAAAACAAGAGAATGAAATTCTGTCAAATTTTAACTCTTATGGTATTTTCTTGTTTTACTTGCAACAAAGTAAAAAGAAAGTGTCACACTCTACCTCTCTGTAAGGCATAACATAATCCCGTAATATACCTAATGAATTACCAACTTTGTTTATTAATAACCCATTAAATACACTACAAGGGATTTTAAAACTTTTCTTACCTCTTTTTATAGTGGTGAGCACTAATTACAGGTGTTAAAAAAATTTTAAACTAAAGTGAAATAGCTAACACATTTGAATTATTAGTAATTTCTGTAAAAATTTTGGTAGAGTGCTATCTGTATTTTGAACAAAACAGTTCTTCAGAAAACCTGTAAAAAGCACTTCAAATATATTTTTCAATCTCAACTCCAACAGTTAATCAACACAATATATTTCTCAACTCAAATCCACAATAATTTTTCAATATTTCCAAAGGCTGAGATAAAAGAAATATAGTACAAATTTTACAAGCCAAAATAATTCACAATTTATTTTACAATTTCAATGTATAATTTGAATTTACAACTGCTCAAAACCAAGAACACTATATACATACAGTGAACATACATTACAATACAAAATGCGAAATATGGTATACTCAATATACCCGATGATCTCTCACTGAATGCACTAACAGCCTAGCCTACTGCCCTGTCAGTCTGTCTACCTGCGACAACAATGAAAAGATATCGCTAAGCCATTGTCCCAGCGGTGCACAGCATTAATCAAATACAACTTTAAAACACAAATCATAAGTTATATAAATAGTGGATACTTAAAACCATAGTTAAATTCAAAGACAATAAATGTCATAAAGAATTTAAACTCCATTTCACAATATCACAATAAATCTCAATAAATCAAAACATGGTTAAATTCAAAAGACAGTGAATATCAATAAGAATTTAAACTCTATTTCAAATCTCATAATACATATCAATAAATCACACACAGCTTAATAATGTTCCAAAGTTCAATTCGTCCCAAAAGCCAATGGCTAATGAGGAATTCAATTCATCCCAGAAGCCGATGGCTAATGAGGAATAACATAGCTAGCTAGTAATAATATGAGTACTCATTCTATTCATCCTCAACAGGCACACACCTCAATACTTCAGCCATAGAGGGAATTCAATTCGTCCCACTAGACAAGCTAGCGAGGAATTCAATCAATATATATGAGAGCTGTGGTTTCAAACCATTTACAATGCTTTTCAATCAATAAGTATCCATCAAATATCATTCAAACAATTTTTCACAGTTTCAAACCATTTGCAATGCTTTTCAAGCAATAAGTATCCATTCAAACACATTTCCACAATTTAAAACAATAATATATAAATAGTCATAATTTATTTCAATTGAAAAATTCAAAAGAAATAATTGTTGTGCACAAACCACTGATAATTGTCTCTTGGCTCTGACTTAGTGTTTCCTTCCCTTTCCCTGAGTCTTTGCTAACTGAGAAACACAATTTGAAGTATTTCAGTACTCATTTAAACTGTCTCTAATGATAATGCTTGATAATTAATTCATTGAATTCTATTATTTCCTTAGTCAACCTAAGATGTTGACCCTCAATGCATTCTAGGTGAATTAGGTTTTAATGTTATCAATATGTCACATTCGTAGCCTTTTAGGGTTGGTACATGTTACCAAATTCATTTCCATGTATATTGCGTATTATTGCAATTTGTCGGATTCCGGTATACTAATTTGACCTAGCCGGACGACCTAGTTCCCTCAGTTTTTGGATTTCAGTCAAGACTAAAAACTTGTAGATCTATGTCTTATTGCACGCAAGGCAAAATTTCAGGTCATTCTGATTTTACTAGGCCAAGTTATGGTCATTTTACTATTGCTAGTCAGAATATACCAAATTTGGTCACTTTAGGCCATTTTAGGTCCGGCCAGTTTTTGGACCCGAATTTGTGTAAGCTATTTGACTTGCTTATGGTGATTTCTGGGCTTTGGTGTCTTCATAATACTTGTATATATATGTCTAAACTATTCATGGTAAAAATTTCAGGTCAATTGGACCTGTTTTGAGTGAGTTATGGCCAAAATACTAACTGCTGCACAAATGATCAATTTTCAGGCCTTAATTGCACTAATCCGAATTTGGTCATTTTTCAAGTTACCTTCAAAGCAGAATTTTGGTAAGCTTCCTTCATGAAAGTTGGCACATTTTGTGCCTAGTTTCACCTCTAATTGGTCTCATACCAATTGGAGCCATACACTTAAGGTTCTAGGCCAAATTACACACTGCCCTATTGCACATTGTCCATCACTCAATCAAAGGACACATTTAACATTACCAAGTTACACATTCATGCCATTTCTGTTTTGTACCATAACCTAAACACATTTTGGTCACTTTGGTAGCTTATAACCACACTCAATATGCACCTTATAGTACAGAATTTACCAAGTCCCATTTACACACAATTTAACTACATAATATGGCTCATTTACATGTCCACATTCAAACCCTTATACACATACACAAGCTGCCACAACAAGTACCACAATTCAACAATAATATTCCATAAACCAAACCATGAAATACATATTTTTGCTTCACACTTCAAGTTGCCGAATTGTAGTCTTCATCAATTAGCTTTCCAAGCTTCCAAAGTCAAGTGTACATTCACACATACATCTAATATACATCACCCAATTTATTCCTACACACATAAACACTTAATCAATCCTTTAATCTACCATTTACAAGCAAGAATAAACTGCCCTTAAGGAGTTTCCATGGCTGCCAAAAATACACATCTCCCTTTAAACATCAAACTCCAAAAATCCTTCCACAATTCAAGTACCCATAATATCCACACAAACTTTAATGAAGCAAGCACCAAAAATACCTACTTACCACTTTGGAAACTCTTCAAAACTTCACCAAAACTTGATCTTCTTTCTGTCTATCTACTGCCCAAGGTGTATGGAAAACTTTTAGTGAAGGGAAGTGCAAGGAAAGGAGCTTGGATCAAGCTTCCATGAAGCTCCAAAACCATACGGCAATGGAGGTTTTCTCAAGAAAGTTTTCAGCTGGAATTTTGAGAGGTGAGGAAGAAGATGAAATCTATCCAAAATGAAGAGTAAGTGGTCCACTTAGGTGAGTTAGTGGAGCACTATGTTAAAATTAAATGTTAGTTTAATCTAAAGTTTCATTTTCCCACATTTAACTCCCCATTTTTGCTATTTACATTAGGTACCACTAATTTAATTTTTCATGACATTTTCCAAGTGTAATATCATTTATTTTTAACGAAAATTTAGGTCAAAAGACAACTCGGGGTGTCAAATGACCACAATGGCCCTGTTCGGGTTGCATTCCTAATTTTTCAATAACACCGGGTTTTGTCGTTTTCTCGATTTCTCACTTTTCTTTGTACAAATTAATTAATTAATTTTTTTTATATTTCTAATGGTATTTTTACTTCAATAGACATTTATTTAAGTCCTAAAAATATTTTCCTAGGTTCCCCGCGGTCCAGGGCTAGTCAACGGTCCACACCGCGACTTCCGGGTGCGATCACCCATCGCTAGGTTTCTCAGCTCGTTTAGCTTGGTTACATTTCATTGCTATTATTTTTCCTTTGTTTTTCTTGTATTTTCTTTTCTTGTATTTCATTATTTTATGTCTCCTCATCTATATCTAAGTGTAGTTCTAGGCATCCTAGCTGTCCGGACAACACTGGTCACTGGAACAGTAGAATGCACTACCGAACATAGGAGTGTAACAATTCTCCCCCCCTTAAAAAAAATTTCATCTTGAAATTTTACCTGGCATTAGTCTCTGAATAGTTATGGGTGCTGTCTCCTCATATCCTCTTCACGTTCCCAAGTAGCTTCCTGGCCTGAATGATGGTTCCACAGCACTTTAACTAGGTGTATCTGTTTATTCCTCAGCTACTTCACCTCATAAGCCAGATTTTCTATGGGTTCTTTCTCATATGAGAGGTCTGGATTTACCTCAATCTCTTCAACTGATAGTACATGAGTTGGGTCAGATCTGTACCTCCTTAACATGGACACATGAAAGACACTATGTATCCTTTCTAGCTCTAGAGGTAATGCCAACCGATATGCCAAAGGACCCACTCTTTCCAGAACCTCATATGGTCCGATGAAACGAGGACTCAATTTCCCCTTTCTACCAAATCTCATAATCCTCTTCCAAGGAGAAACTTTGAGGAATACCTTATCACCCACTTCATATTCAATATCTCTTCTCTTCAGATCAACATAGGACTTTTGACGGTCTGATGCAGCCTTGAGTCTATCTCTAATCAATCTGATCTTTTTCTCTGTCTGCTGAACAATTTCTGGCCCAATCATTTTCCTTTCACCAACTTCATCCCAACATAGGAGAGTTCCGCACTTTCTGCAATACAAAGCTTCATATGGAGGTATCCCAATGCTTGATTGGTAGCTATTGTTATAAGCAAACTCAATCAAAGGCAAGTGTGTATCCCAACTACCTTCAAACTCAATCACACAAGCCCGTAACATATCCTCCAATATCTGAATTACCCTCTCAGACTGGCCATCTGTCTGTGGATGGAATGCTGTGCTGAAGTTCAGTCTAGTTCCTAAGGCTCTCTGAAGACTACCCCAAAATCTAAAAGTGAATCTAGGATCTCTGTCAGATACAATTGATACTGGCACTCCATGCAATTTTATAATCTCATATATGTACAATCTGGCCAATCTTTCCAGGCTATAGTCCATCTGAACTGGTAAAAAGTGAGCAGACTTGGTTAGTCTGTCAACTATAACCCATACTGCATCATGACTATTATGTGTCCTTGGAAGTCCCATAACAAAATCCATAGTTATCCGTTCCCATTTCCACTCTGGTACTGGCAATGGATGTAACAAACCAGCTAGAACTTGATATTCTGTCTTTACTTGCTAACAAGTTAGGCATTTGGAAATAAATTCAGCTATATACCTCTTCATACCCATCCACCAGTAATGCTCTTTCAGTCCTCTGTACATTTTAGTTCTACCAAGGTGCATAGCAAAAGGAGACTCATGTACTTCCTTCATAATGATCCGTCTCAATTCCACATCACTAGAAACACACATTCTGCCCTGATGTAGCAATAAACCATCATCTCTCACAGAGAATTCAGGTTTCTTGCCCTGCTGGACTTCTTTCAGTAGCTTCTAATATTTTTCATCACTCGAAAGCACCATTCGACCGATCAATCAACACTGGCTGTACATGCCATGCAACTACTGTCTATCCCTCATCATCAATCTCTAAACTGGCATGCTGTGCTTTCAACTCATGTACCATGGATAAAGGAGAAACTCTGAGACTTGCCATAGTCTTGCGACTTAAGGCGTTAGCCACCACATTTGCTTTCCCTGGCTGATAGTCTATTAAGCAATCATAGTCTTTAATCAATTCTAACCATCTCCTCTGCCTCAAATTCAATTCCTTCTGGGTGCCCATATACTTCAGGCTCTTGTGATCTGTGTAAATGTAACATTTCTCCCTATACAAATAGTATCTCCAAATCTTCAGAGCAAAAACAATAACCGATAGCTCCAAATCATGTGTTGGGTAGTTCTTCTCATACGGTTTCAGCTGGCGTGATGCATAAGCAATGACATTCTGATCTTTTATCAGTACACAGCCTAACCCATTGTGAGAAGCATCACTATAAACTGTGTATTCTTTACCCGGAGTAGGTAGAGTAAGGACTGGAGCTTCAGTCAAACACCTCTTCAACTCATCAAAACTCTGTTGGCATTTATCTGTCCACTGAAATTTTACATCTTTCTGAAGCAGCTTGGTCAGTGGAGAAGATAACATAGAAAACCCTTTCACAAATCGACAGTAATATCCAGCTAAACCCAGAAAACTGTGAATTTCTGTGATATTCCTGGGCGGCTTCCAATTAAGGAAAGCTTCTACCTTGCTGGAATCTACCTTAATCCCTTCAGCTGACACAACATGTCCTAAGAAGGAGATTTCTTTTAGTCAAAATTCACATTTCGATAATTTGGCGTATAACTGTTTCTCCCTTAAGGTCTACAGTACAATCCGCAGATGTTTGTCATGTTCCTCTGCATTCCTTGAATATATCAAAATGTCATCAATAAACACCACCACAAACTGGTCGAGATATGGTCTAAAGATAGTGTTCATCAGATCCATAAAAGCAGCTGGAGCATTTGTTAACCCGAATGGCATTACTAGAAACTCATAGTGGCCATACCGAGTTCTGAAAGTAGTTTTTGGAATACCCTGCTCTTGCACCTTTAACTGATAATAACCAGATCGCAAATCAATTTTGGAGAATACAGCTGCACCCTTCAACTGATCAAACAGATCATCAATGGGAGGCAATGGATATCTGTTCTTTATTGTCACCTTATTCAATTTCCAGTAGTCAATACGTAAGCGGAGGGTGCCATCTTTCTTCTTAACAAACAATACTGGTGCTCCCCAAGGTGACACACTAGGGCAGATGAAGCCCTTTTCAAGTAGTTTTTATAACTGTATCTTCAACTCCTTCAACTCTGCTGGTGCCATTCTGTATGGTGTTATGGAGATTGGATCCACACCAGGCATAACATTAATCTCAAACTGCATTTCTCTTTCCGGAGGTGATCCTGGCAATTCATCAGGAAACATATCTGGAAAGTCATATACTGTAGGGATGTCCCTCAATGCTGGACTCCCCACTTGGGTGTCTACCACATGTGCCAAGTATGCTTCACACCCCCTTTCTGATCATTTTTCTGGCTAGTGCAGCCGAAATGATGTTTGATGGAAATAGTTGCCTCTCCCCATGTATTACCACACCACTGTACTGAGGGAGACCAAAAGTGACTGTCTTCAACTTACAGTCAATCATGGTATAATTCCTGGCTAACCAATCCATGCCCGAGATGATATCATAATCTCTGAAAGGCATTTCAATGAAATCAGACAGAAAAGTATGTCCTTGGATCACCAAAGGACAATCCCTATACATTTTATTAACCCTAACCTTTTGTCCTAGCGGACTTGTTACTAGCACCTCAAAGTCCATTTTTATACATGGAACAGCAATGCAATCAATAATGCTAGCACTCACATAAGAATGGGTAGAACCCGGATCAAATAACACAAATACATCTTGATTAAAAGTTGAGAAGGTACCAGCCACAACATCAGATGTCTCGGCCTCTTCTCTCTGTCTCATTGCATAGACTCTGACCGGAGCACTATCTTGCTCTGATTGTTTCACTATGCCTTGGCTGCCTACTAGGCTACCTCTACCCCTGCCTCTACCTCTACTGGGTGGTTGTGAACCTCTGGTGATAGGGCTCTGAACTGACCCTTCTGCAGTAGTAGGAGGTGGTCCAACTCTGCGAGTACTGGTGCAGTCCTTGGCAAAGTGTCCTGTGCCACCACAGTTATAACAGGCTCCAATAGCCTTGTAGCATATCCCACCATGATTTCTTCCACAAGTTTCACATTGGCGGGGAGGGTAGGAACCTTTGGTACTCTGTTGACCAGATAGAGAAGGTTTCTGTCCCGAATATCTTCCCCTACTGGACTTCTTACCACCTCTGCTATGTCCCCCATGGTTCTTCCTCTTCCAAGAAGACCACCGAACTCGTTTCATCGACTTTCCTCTTTTTCTGCCCTCTCGATTTCTTTTTCTCTGGGGCAGCTTCAGTTTCAATTCTTTCTAACTGTAGTGATTGTGAAATAAGTTCAGAGAATTTGTTTTGTTTGAATCGACCACTTGTAACTGACATCGGGCTTCAAGCCTGCTTTCAAACCTCTTATATCTCTCCGCTGGTAGCAAGTAGACTTCATCGCATAATGGCTTAGGCGGAAAATTCCATTTCATATTCAGCCACCGATCTACTCCCCGCTTCGCACTTAGGAACTCTTGCAGCTTCCGGTCCACATAAGCATCGTGGATATATTTTTGTCTAAACGTCAGAAAATCATTCCATGTTAGCATCAGTAGGTTCTACTGCATCGTGGGGAATGGTTTTCCACTACCATATGCATCCCCTCAGAAAGGTAGATATCTGAATATTCAAACTTGAGCTCCTCTGCATAATGTAGCTTCTTGAATACCCTATCCATTCTCTCTAACCAACATTCGCCTCTAGAGGATCTATCGCCCCTTGAACTCGTGAGCCCCATATTTTGTTAATTTGTCATATCGCTTAGCGTAAGATCGTGGTTGTACCACTGGAGTCTATAGTGGGACTTGAGTAGGCATATTACCAGCCATTTATTGAAATATTGCATATCCACGAGCGAATCGAGTAGGAAATCATGCGTATCGAGGGGCTAGTGCTGTTGATCCACTGACATTATGTAGGGCTGGGGCATCCCCTTACACCTCAGCCTCTATAGATTGATTGACTGAATGATCACCCTCTTCCATAGTCAATGCGAGGATCTTAGACCTCTTGAACAATAACACAAGGAGATTTTCTCCTGTTAGTGCATATTTATAATGTAATGTACTGTATGTATCAAACAATGATATTGAGCAGTTGTACTATGAGGAAAGAATATTCAAATTACAGGTGAAAACAGAATTTAAAAACTAGCTCTGATACCACTAAAACATGTCACACCCTACCTCTCTGTAAGGCATAACATTATCCCATAGTATACCTAATGAATTACCAACTTCGTCTATTGATAACCCATTAAATACACTATAAGGGATTTTAAAACTTTTCTTACTTTATAGTGGTGAGCAATAATTACAGCTGTTAAAAATTTTTTGAACTGAAGTGAAACAGCTAACACATTTGAATTATTAGTAATTTCTATAAAAATTTTAGTGGAGTGCCATCTGTATTTTGAACAAAACAGTTCTTCAGAAAACCTGTAAAAAGCACTTCAAATATATTTCTCAATCTCAACTCCAACAGTTAATCAACACAATATGTTTCTCAACTCAAATCCACAATAATTTTTCAATATTTCCAAATGCTGAGATAAAAGAAATATAGTACAAATTTTACAAGCCAAAATAATTCACAATTTATCTTACAACTTCAATGTACAATTTTAATTTACAACTACTCAAAACCAAGAACACTATAAACATACAGTGAACATACATTACAATAGAAAATGCGGAATATGGTATACTCAATATACTCGATGATCTCTCACTGAATGCACTAGTAGCCTAGTCTCACGCCTGTCATCATTTCCACTGCGACAAGAATGAAAGCTATCACGAGCCATTGTCTCAGTGGTGCACAACATTAATCAAATACAACTTTAAAACACAAATCATAAGTCATATAAATAGTGGATACTTAAAACCATAGTTAAATTCAAAGACAATGAATGTCATAAAGAATTTAAACTCCATTTCACAATATCACAATAAATCTCAATAAATCAAAACATGGTTAAATTCAAAAGACAGTGAATGTCAATAAGAATTTAAACTCCATTTCAAAATCTCATAATACATATCAATAAATCACAACAGCTTAATCATGTTCCAAAGTTCAATTCGTCCCAAAAGCCGATGGCTAATGAGGAATTCAATTCATCCCAAAAGCCGATGGCTAATGAGGAATAACATAGCTAGCTAGCAATAATATGAGTATTCATTCTATTCGTCCTCAATAGGCACACACCTTAACACTTCAGCCAGAGAGGGAATTCAATTCGTCCCACTAGACAAGCTAGCGAGGAATTCAATCAATATACATGATAGTTGTGGTTTCAAACCATTTACAATGCTTTTCAATCAATAAGTATCCATTAAATATCATTCAAACAATTTTTCACAGTTTCAAACCATTTGCAATGCTTTTCAAGCAATAAGTATCCATTCAAACACATTTCCATAATTTAAAACAATAATATACAAATAGTCATAATTTATTTCAATTGAAAAATTCAAAAGAAATAATTGTAGTGCACAAACCTCTGATAATTGTCTCTTGGCTCTGACTCAGTGTTTCCTTCCCTTTCCCTAAGTCTTTGCTAACTGAGAAACACAATTTAAAGTGTTTCAGTACTCATTTAAACTATCTCTAACGATAATGCTTGATAATTAATTCATTGAATTCTATTATTTCCTTAGTCAACCTAAGATGTTGACCCTCGATGCATTCTAGGTGAATTAGGTTTTAATGTTACCAATATATCATATTTATAGCCTTTTAGGGTTGGTACATGTTACCAAATTCATTTCCATGTAGATTGCATTTTATTGCAATTTGTCAGATTCCGATATACTAATTTCACCTAGCCGGACGACCTAGTTCCCTCAATTTTGCGAGTTTCAGTCAAAACTACAAACTTATAGATCTATGTCTTATTGCACGCGGGGAAAAATTTCAGGTCATTCTGAGTTTACTAGACCAAGTTATGGTCATTTTACTATTGCTGGTCAGAATATACCAAATTTGGTCACTTTAGGTCATTTTAGATCATTTTAGTTTCAGCCAGTTTTTGGACCCAAACTTGTACAAGCTATTTGACTTGCTTATGGTTATTTCTGGGCTTTGGTGTCTTCGTAAGACTTGTAGATATATGTCTAAACTATTCATGGTAAAAATTTCAAGTCAATTGGACCTGTTTTGAGTGAGTTATGGCCAAAACACTAACTGCTGCACAAATGATCAATTTTCAGGCCTTAATTGCACTAATCCGGATTTGGTCATTTTTCAAATTACCTTCAAAGCAGAATTTTGGTAAGCTTCCTTCATGAAAGTTGGTACATTTTGTGCCTAGTTTCACCTCCAATTGGTCTCATACCAATTGGAGCCATACACTTAAGGTTCTAGGCCAAATTACACACTGCCCTATTGCACATTGTCCATCACTCAATCAAAGGACACATTTAACATTACCAAGTTACACATTCATGCCATTTCTGTTTTGTACCGTAACCTAAACACATTTTGGTCAATTTGGTAGCTTATAACCACACTCAATATGCACCTTATAGTACAAAATTTACCAAGTCCCATTTACACACAATTTAACTACATAATATGGCTCATTTACATGTCCACATTCAAACCCTTATACACATACACAAGCTGCCACAACAAGTACCACAATTCAACAATAATATTCCATAAACCAAACCATAAAATACATATTTTGGGTTCACACTTCAAGTTGCCGAATTGTAGTCTTCATCAATTAGCTTTCCAAGCTTCCAAAGTCAAGTGTACATTCACACATACATCTAATATACATCACCCAATATATTCCTACACACATAAACACTTAATCAACCCTTTAATCTACCATTTACAAGTAAGAATAAACTGTCCTTAAGGAGTTTCCATGGCTGCCAAAAATACACATCTCCCTTTAAACATCAAACTCAAAAAATCCTTCCACAATTCAAGTACCCATAACATCCACATAAACTTTAATGAAGCAAGCATCAAAAATACCTTCTTATCACTTTGGAAACTCTTCAAAACTTCACCAAAACTTGATCTTCTTGCTGTCTATCTACTGCCCAAGGTGTATGGACAACTTTTAGTAAAGGGAAGTGCAAGGAAAGGAGCTTGGATCAAGCTTCCATGAAGCTCCAAAACCATACGGCAATGGAGGTTTTCTCAAGAAAGTTTTAGGCTAGAATTTTGAGAGGTGAGGAAGAAGATGAAATCTGTCCAAAATAAAGAGTAAGTGGTCCACTTAGGTGAGTTAGTGGAGCACTATGTTAAAATTAAATGTTAGTTTAATCTAAAGTTTTATTTTCCCACATTTAACTCCCTATTTTTGCTATTTACATTAGGTACCACTAATTTAATTTTTCATGACATTTTCCAAGTGTAATATCATTTAGTTTTAATGGAAATTTAGGTCAAAAGACAACTCAGGGTGTCAAATGACCACAATCCCTTATTCGGGTTGCATTCCCGATTTTTCGGTAACACCTGGTTTTGTCGTTTTCTCGATTTCTCACTTTTCTTTATACTAATTAATTTTTTTTTTTAATATCTCTAATGGTATTTCTACTTCAATAGACATTTATTTAAGTCCTAAAAATATTTTCCAGGGTTCCCCGCAGTCCAGGGCTAGTCAACGATCCACGCCTCGACTTTCCAATGCGGTCACCCATTGCTAGGGTTCTCAGCTCGTTTAGCTTGGTTACATTTCATTGCTATTATTTTTCCCTTGTTTTTCTTGTATTTTCTTTTCTTATATTTCATTATTTTATGTCTCCTCATCTATATCTAAATGTAGTACTAGGCATCCTAGCTGTTTTGTATTTCATTAATTTATGTCTCCTCATCTATATCTAAGTGTAGTACTAGGCATCCTAGCTGTCCGGACAACACTGGTCACTGGAATAGTAGAACGCACTACCGAACATAGGGGTGTTACAGAAAGGATAAAGGAAAATCTTTTTGTGTTTTTTTTGTTTGTGAACTGAAACTAAGAATAAAACAAGAAAGATAAAAGAATAAGCAGAAGATAGAAATTCTTTGATAAGTTTAGAACGCCACAATGAACCCAATCTTCAAAGGTAGATGTCACACAAGGAATCTCGTGATAAGTCAAGTAATTCACCACAATCACAACTGATTGTTAAGAATTGAAATTTGGTAGCACTTATGCTAAGCTTTTCTCTTCATTCTCTGAAATTTTTGAAATCTCTTAATTGTGTTTAAGCATTACATATGTGAGCCTATTTATAGGCAAAGATAAGAAACTAAAGAGGAAAATTACAGGGAAACTAATTAGGAAATAAAGAAATACAGATCTGGAATAAATCCTAATAGAAATAGGAAAAGAAAAGTAAAAGATTCTTAATTAATAAAGTCCTAGCCAACATCTTCCAAGATAGTAATAATCTCTCAATATTGTATTCTGAGTTGACAAGTCAAAATTTATCCATATTGTTGCTCGCCATAATCTATGAAGATCTTGGAGAACATCAAAAACATAAAAGGCATCAACAACACTAAAATCTCCTTAATATGGGCTTCCAAAAGTGAATAAATAATACCATATTATGGACCCACGAATTTGGAAGAATAAATGTCCCACCACAAGTCAGCCCTATATATGCCCCAATAGTGAGCTCTATTTGGGCCTAATTTTCTTAACTCCAAATAGGCTTAACTCTTTTGTTTTCACTACGCCCATGCATTCATAATGAAAGGGTTTCCCATGTTCTTTCCATCTTACATGCTTGTGATGAACATGCTTCAAGGTTCTAAAATTGATGAAAATTCTTGCCCCCTTGTGGGCACATCATACCCCCCCCCCCCTTCTTGAAAAGGAATTGTCCTCAAATCTCGGCCAAGGACATTAAGAACAAGATCTGAAAGGTCCACTTTTCTTAATGCTCCATTTATCATTTATTTGGACGTAACATTATCTCTTTGGGGTAGAGTAACAAAAGTGGCAAACACTTATGGTACCTTAACTTGCACCTCTTCGAATCGGCAATTTGACAAAGACAATGAAACTTCATTGGGATTGTTAGTGATAAAGATATTAATTCCTCATGTTCATCATCTTACATAATGGAACCCAAGGATAGCAATTCTCCCTCATCAGCATACACAATAATTTCTTCCACAACGTCTTCTTGCTCCGTCTCTGTCAAGTGTACTTCATGCTTATTCTCAACTTCTTCTTAAATAAGTTGCAAGCTTGTCACCTCTTTGAGGTTGGAATTCGATGATGTAGAAGCTGAAATGGTATTATGCATGCATTGCCATTACACCTCATATGCAAGTTGAATTAATTCATCAAAAGAATCAAACTGCTGTAACTCAACTATTTTTGTAATGTCATCCCTCAAACCTGTAAGAAATCTCGCAATTGTTTACTATTGAGGCTCTTGACAACCGTAGCTTTCAACGAACTCCATCATATATTCTTCTACACACTTGTCACCTTGTTTCAATTTGAACAGCCTAGTCATACTCTCTGAAAGCATGAATGATGTTGTGAAGTTATAAAAAAAAAAAACATCTTCATAACCTGTTGCAAATATTTTTTTTTATATACATATAGAACACTCAATTCACACACTCCCTCACATTTTTGCACTCTCAAGAATACAAAGTACTACCACCTAAGCTCTAATACCAAACTGATGTGCCTTGGTGTGGGAGGAAATAACTCAATTGAATTGAACAAAAAGGAAATTCGAATTAAGAGAAAGAAAAAAGAAAACTAACATTAAACAAATAGGAAATAAATAAAAATCAAGAAAGAACACTCAAAACAAAAGAATGAAATTCTATTAGATTTTAACTCTCTTGGTATTTTCTGATTTTACTTACAACAAAGTAAAAAGAAAGGATAAAAGAAAATCTTTTTGGGGTTTTGATGTTTTTGAACTGAAACTAAGAACAAAACAAGAGAGATAAAAGGATAAGCAGAAGATAGAAATTCTTTGATAAGTTTAGAACACCACAAAGAATCCAATCTGCAAAGGTAGACGCCACAGAAAGAATCTTGGGTTAAGTCAAGTAATTTGCCACAATCACAACTTATCGATAAGAATTGAAATTTGGTAGCACTTATGCTAAGCTTTTCTTTTCATTTTCTGAAGTTTTTGAAATCTCTTAATTGTGTTTAAGTATTACATATGTGAGCCCATTTATAGGCAAAGATAAGAAACTAAAGAGGAAAATTACAGGGAAACTAATTAGGAAATAAAGAAATACAGATCTGGAATAAATCCTAATAGAAATAAGAAAAGAAAAGTAAAAATTCCTAATTAATAAAGTCCTAGCCAAGATCTTCCAAGATAGTAATAATCTCTCAATATTGTATTCTGAGTTAACAAGTCAAAATTCGTCCATATTGTTGTTCGCCATAATCTATGAAGATCTTGGAGAATATTTAGTGGTCAAATAAGCCAAATTGACTCCCAACCCATATAGGAACGTAAAAGGCAACAGAAACACTAAAATATCCTTGATATTTGCTTCTAAAAGTGAATAAATAATACCATATTATGGACCCACGAATTTGGAAGAATAAATGCCCCACCACAAGTCAGCCCTATACATGCCTTAATAGTGTGCTCTATTTAGGCCTAATTTTGTTAACTCCAAATAGGCTTAAATCTTTTGTTTTCACTACGCCCATTCAATCATAATGAAAGGGTTTCCCATGTTCTTTCCATCTTACATGCTTGTGATGAACATGTTTCAAGTTTCTAAAATTGATGAAAATTCTTAACCCCCTTGTAATCACATCATACCCCCCTTTTTGAAAAGGATTTGTCCTCAAATCCTAACCAAGGACATTAAGAACAAGATCTGAAGGGTCCACTTTTCTTAATGCTTTGTTCATCATTTGTTTGGACGTGACATGATCTCTTTGAGGTAGAGTAACAAAGGTGGTAAACACTTTTGGTACCTTAACTTGCACATCTTTGAATCTGCAATTTGACAAAGATAATGAAACTTCATTGGGAATTGTTAGTGATAAAGACATTAATTCCTCATGTTCATCTTGCATAATGAAACCCAAGGATAACAATTCTCCCTCATCAACATGCACAATAATTTCTTCCACAACGTCATCTTGCTCCTTCTCTATCAAGTGTACTTCAAGATTATTCTCAACTTCTTCTTGAATAAGTTGCAAGCTTGTCGGCTCTTTGAGGTTGGAATTCGATGATGTAGAAGCTGAATTTGTATTATACATGCATTGCCATTTCGCCTCATATGCAAGTTGAATTAATTCATCCAAAGAATCAAACTGCTGCAATTCAACTATTCTTGCAATGTTATCCCTCAAACCTATAAGAAATCTCGCAATTGTTTGCTGTTGAGGCTCTTGACAACCATAGCATTCAATGAACTCCATCAAATATTCTTCTTCACACTTGTCACCTTGTTTCAATTTGAATAGCCTGGTCATACTCTCTGAAGCATGATGTTGTGAAGTTGTGACAAAACATCTTCATAACCTATTGCAAACATTATATATATATATATATATATATATATATATATATATATATATATATATATATATATATATATATATAACACTCAATTCACACACTCTCTCACGTGTTTGCACTCTCAAGAATACAAAGTGCTAGCACCTAAGCTCTGATACCAAACTGATGTGCCTTGGTGAGGGAGAAAATAACTCCATTGAATTGAACAAAAAGGAAATTTGAATTAGGAGAAAGAAATAAGAAAGCTAACATTAAACAATTAGGAAATAAATAAAAATCAAGAAAGAATACTCAAAACACAAGAATGAAATTCTGTCAGATTTTAACTCTTTTTGTATTTTTTGGTTTACTTGCAACAAAGTAAAAAGAAAAGATAAAAGAAAATCCTTTTGTGGTTTTGATGTTTGTGAACTAAAACTAAAAACAAAACAAGAAAGATAAAAGGATAAGCAGAAGATAAAAATTCTTTGATAAGTTCATAATGCCACAAAGAACCCAATCTTCAAAGGTAGATGCCACACAAGAAACCTTGTGATAAGTCAAGTAATTCGCCACAATCACAACTGGTTGATAAGAATTGAAATTTGGTAGCACTCAAGCTAAGCTTTTCTCTTCATTCTCTGAAGCTTTTGAAATCTCTTAATTGTGTTTAAGCATTACATATGTGAGTCTATTTATAAGCAAAGATAAGAAACTAAAGAGGAAAATTACAGGGAAACTAATTAGGAACTAAAGAAATACAGATATGGACTAAATCCTAACAAAAATAGGAAAAGAAAAGTAAAAGATTCCTAATTAATAAAGTCCTAGCCAAGATCTTCCAAGATAGTAATAATCTCTCAATATTGTATTTTGAGTTAACAATTCAAAATTCGTCCATATTGTTGTTCGCCATAATCTATGAAGATCTTGGAGAATATTTGGTGGTCAAATAAGCCAAATTGACTCCCAACCCATATAGGAACGTAAAAGGCATCAGAAACACTAAAATCTTCTTGATATGGGCTTCCAAAAGTGAATAAATAATACCATATTATGGACCCACGAATTTGGAAGAATAAATGCCCCACCACAAGTCAGCCCTATGCATGCCCTAATAGTGTGCTCTATTTGGACCTAATTTTCTTGCTTAACTCTTTTGTTTTCACTACGCCCATGTAAGCATAATGAATGGGTTTCCCATGTTCTTTCCATCTTACATGCTTGTGATGAACATGCTTCAAGTTTCTAAAATTGATGAGAATTCTTGACCTCCTTGTAGTCACATCATACCCCCCCTTCTTCAAAATGATTTGTCCTCAAATCCTGACCAAGGACATTAAGAACAAGATCTAAAGGGTCCACTTTTCTTAATGTTTTGTTCATCATTTATTTGTACGTGACATGATCTCTTTTGGGTAGAGTAACAAAGGTGGTAAACACTTTTGGTACCTTTACTTGCACCTCTTCGAATCTGCAATTTGATAAAGGCAATGAAACTTCATTGGGAATTGTTAGTGATAAAGACATTAATTCCTCATGTTCATGATCTTGCATAATGAAACCCAAGGATAACAATTCTCCATCATCAGCATACATAATAATTTCTTCCACAACGTTATCTTGCTCCTTCTCTATCAAGTGTACTTCATGCTTATACTCAACTTCTTCTTGAATAAGTTGCAAGCTTGTCGCCTCTTTGAGGTAGGAATTTGATGATGTAAAAGCTGAATTTGTATTATACATGCATTGCCATTTCGCCTCGTATGCAAGTTGAATTAATTCATCCGAAGAATCAAACTGCTGCAATTCAACTATTCTTGCAATGTCATCCCTCAAACCTATAAGAAATCTCTCAATTGTTTGCTGTTGAGGCTCTTGACAACCATAGCATTTAACGAATTCCATCAAATATTCTTCTTCACACTTGTCACCTTGTTTCAATTTGAATAGCCTGGTCATACTCTCTGAAGCATGATGTTGTGAAGTTATGACAAAACATCTTCATAACTTGTTGCAAACATTTTATATATATATATATATAGAACACTCAATTCACACACACTGCCTCACGTGTTTGCACTCTCAAGAATACAAAGTGCTAGCACCTAAGCTCTGATACCAAACTGATGTGCCTTGGTGAGGGAGAAAATAACTCAATTGAATTGAATAAAAAGGAAATTTGAATTTGTGACACCCCTTACCCGACTACAGTGTAGCCGAGCAAGTTATGCCACTCAGTGTGCCGGAGCACTCTATTTTATCTAATTTCATTACGGTCCTTAATTTATTTATTCAAAAACTTTATTGAAAATTTAGGCTATTTTTACTTTTATCAAAATCTAACTAAGTTGGAAATTTTAAAAATTTTAACGATAATCCGATAAAGTGTCGGCTGTAATTTGGACTAACAGTTCTTCTGAACCTGCCAAAGACAATTTCAATATATACTCAATTCCTCAAACTTAATAGTCTCAAAAATTTTCAAACATAATGTATCTCAATGCAGTATCCAGATTTCTCAGAAATCTCATTAGATTTTCAATATCTCAATATTCACAAGTATAATCTCATTATAACTCAAATTCAATTCACATACTAAAATACTTACTTTGAATAGCTTCCATAATTCATAGGTTAATTACATGAGTTTATTTTGTACAAGATATACAAATAATTTACAATGTGCTAGGAATGAACAATATACATAACATGTATAAAATGAGCCCTATCTACATGCATTCTTGAGGAGGTGACAATCTTGAACTCTTCGACACTTCGCAGATCCGGACTCCAAAAATCTCGATCGACGATCATCGGTTTTACCTTCGCACTGCGCGAGGAAGCAATTCCATCGCTAAGCATTTCGCTTAGTGGGTCAATAATATACACAAAAATAATATATACAAGTAAAGAAAGAAATAAATGATAATATAGATACTCAAGAATCAATTTAATTTGGTTTGGTATTTCTAGTATCAATGATCTTATATACTAGTTTGTTCCTCTTTGGAAGTGCTTAGTTTATAAATTTTAAGTAATACTATCATGTATATAATTTATTCTATCTGTATTGTATTTCAAGTCTCTGATTTGCTGCAATTTATATTTTTTTTATGTTACTTTTGATAATCTATTTTGATTATTAATTCAATACTTAATTTAATTATACAGATTTTCATTATACTTAACTTAACTTAGCTGAATTGAATAATACTTTAATTGATCGCCCAAGTAACCTATACTAGACGATCGGATCGATAACGGTCGTTGGCACCGACACCGTGCCTCGGGCCATCATACCATGGGACGCAGAACGTCTACCATGTATGCAGTCAGTATGGCTAAAAAGCCATGATATCACATAATCGGGCATAAAAGCCATGAATACGGGCATAAAGCCATGAATACAGGCATAAAGCCTTTCGCAGTACTGCTAAAACAATACCCTATTGGCATGCCAAACTATCCAAACCAATCTTGTTAGGTATACTAGGGCATTTAATATTTTAAAATATTAATATATTGTGCTTTATGACTTCATTATTTCATGATAAATTTCAATCATAATTCATACATTCATTTGATCATTTATATGATCACAATTCACATCAATTATCCTTTTATACCATTGTACTCAAAATACTTCTCCTCTTTACAATAATGAGAACTAATGTCTCATTCATACATTAATACGGTTTATTTGTCCATTCATTATGTTATTCATATTGATCACAATTCTAAACAATGGTTCACATGTACCATTGTATTCAAAATATTTTTCCTTTCTCATTTATACATTCAAGAATCTACTTATGTAATTACAAATTTTATATTTCAAGTTGAGTTTCTAATATTTTATGAATTCCATTTGTGATGAGCATATGTGCTCTAACTATCTATTCACATCAATTAGGTGACTTATTTTTCATGTTTCAAGTAATCCATGAATATTTCATGGATTTCAAATTTATGGCCTAAATTTCTTTTTAACAATTTTGACTAGGATGCATAGTCCATATTTGTCATACAATTCTAAGCATTTAAGCTTAGAATTGGTTCTAGGTCTTCATCTTAATTTACTAATCATTTTGATTACTATTCACCATACTAGTCAACCAAAATGTTGACCTTTTTATACTTAATGGATATATTAATTCTAATTACACCAAGATCCCACATTTTGAGTTTTACATTTACTAGTATTAATTGCCAATTGCAATTTAAAGTCCCCTAGATGCATTTCTAATTTTAAATTTTGAATTTCAAGTTTTGGTGTCACTATTCACCTCATTGGTCAACAAAAATGTTGACTTTTGCATAGACAATAGGTACATTGGTTTTAACACTCCCGATGTACCACATTTTGCATTTAAAACTTGTTGAAATCAATTACCAAATCCATTTCCAAGCTTATTTCAAGTTTTCATGTCACTATTCACTTCATTAGTCAACTAAAATGTTGACTTTTGCATAGAAAATATGTACATTGACTTTGGCACTTCAAACATACCACATTTTTCATTTAAAACTTGTTGGTTTTGGTCACTTTCTCAAAGCTTAGTTCATTTTGGCAAAATTGCCAATTTTCGGTTTTGGTGCTCCGAAGTTGCACTGTTTCATTGGTTGATTTATGGTTGGAATTTGACAAAACTTCCTTCATAGAAAATGTTCCTTATTTTGTCTAGTTGAATTTCTTTTTTTGAATCACTCCATTTGGAGTTTTGTAGCTCAAGTTATGGCCAAAATAAGTTTACTGTTCACGCAATCGCTCATGCCTTGAGATTTTGGGTCCGCAGATTTTTGGTCCAACTTTGGTCAGTAATTTGATCAAGTTAAGTTCATAATTTGGTCTAACTTTCTTCTTATGAAATGTTCTACCATACCTTAGGTTTCCATCGGTTCAAGAATCGCCTAAATCTGAGTTTTCTAGAGAGAGTTATAGTCCTCCAAACATTGCTGCTAAAATGAAAATTCTGGAAATCTCAAGATGACAGAAACTTCACTTTGCTCAATGATTTGATTAGGTTATGGTCATAATTTGGGGTAGGTTTCTTCATGAAAGTTGTTTTTCTATGTCTTAACTTATTGCTGTAAATATTTCAGGTCAATTGACCAAATCTACAGTGAGTTATGGCCAAATGAACAGTTACTGTTCATTTGGTCATTTCTGCAGGGGCTGTTTGCAGGGTATCCGGATTGGGGCCAACTTTTGGTCCACTTGCTTTGGTCTTTTGGGCTTGGTTTCTTCAGCAAAAATGTGCCATTATAAGCCTAGTTTCATGTCCAATTGGCCAAACACCAATTGAACCTACACAGCCAAAGTTATGGCAGTGCAATTGGACTGAAATTTCACTCACCCTGCTGCACTCATTGGGCAGCCTTCCATTTCAGTTTTGCCATGCATTAACTCACTTCAAATTATGATTAACTTGCCTTAAATGGTCACTAATTGACCACTAAAATGTCCATTAATCATTTAAACACAATATCTCCAATTTTCATACTAACTCTAATTGATCAAATCTCATTCTCATACAAACTCAAAAAATTCAACTCCATTAAACTCCAATTCATATATATGCATTAATTGACATTAATATACCAACTTAATTGAAATTAAACCATCAATACCCTAACCCTCTCTTGGCTGCCACCATTCATACATACTCCTACATAAGTGTTTTATTCAATTTCTTAACAATTTCTTATTCACTTGAACTTCCTAACATGGAATAAAAAGAAAAATGTAAGAGTTAGCACTAACCTTTTTTTTTTAGCAGAATTTTCCCAAGCAATTCCTTCACTTTCTTGGCTTTTCTTGGCTACCAAACACTCCTACAAGGTGTGGGGGTAATTTTTATTGAAGGGATCTAGGGTTTTTGGTGCAAGATAAGCAAGGTTTCCAAGCTTGGAAGCTTGAACTATGGTGGAAACCCTCTCCTCTCTTTCTCTACGTTTTGGCTGCCCAAGGATGAAGATGGGAGTGCAGATTTGGTCTTTCATTTTGTCTCTTTTTAATTAGTTTTTATCTCTTTTAATTTGGCTTGTTGGGTTGTGATTGGTGGAAGCCTTCCAAATGACATCATGTGATGTCATATTTAGGTTTTTCTTTCATTTTCTTTTCTTCTTTTCTCTACTCATTTTCAATTCAATTTTTAGTAATATTTATTCATATTTTAGATCATATTAATTATTTACTCGACTGGACAAGTCGGCCAAAAATCGTCTCTGAAGGTGAAATGACCAAAATGCCCTCCGTTTGGCTTAACGGGTCAAAATTGTCTGTACCGATTGAAAAATTTTTCTAAATATTTTCTTGGCATTCTAATGCCATAGGAACCTCAATGACCCTTCTCTGGAGTCTCAAAAATTATTTTATAATTTTTCCCCTGTCTAGGGCTCTCGTTATAGAACCGCAACTTCCCTCTGGTTACCCATCGCTTGGGCACCGGCTCATTTAACTTGGTTGTATTTTATTTGTAAAATTTTTACTATATTTTTCTTATTAATATTTGAGTTAATTTTGGTCCCTCACTTTAGTTTAAATATTTTTCCGGATGTTCTAGCTGTCCGGACCGACACCGGTCACCGGAACAGTAGAATGTACGGAGTTGCTACCGGTAGGGTGTTACAGAATTAGGAGAAAGAAATAAAAAAGATAACATTAAACAATTAGGAAACAAATACATATCAAGAAAGAGTACTCAAAACACAAGAATGAAATTCTGTCAGATTTTAACTCTTTTGGTATTTTTTTGGCTTACTTGCAACAAAGTAAAAAGAAAAGATAAAAGAAAATCCTTTTGTGGTTTTGATGTTTGTGAACTGAAACTAAAAAAAAAAAAAAAAAAAGAAAGATAAAAGGATAAGCAGAAGATAAAAATTCTTTGATAAGTTCAGAACGCCACAAAGAACCCAATTTTCAAAAGTAAATGCCACATAAGGAACCTTGTGATAAGTCAAGTAATTGGCCACAATCACAACTGATTGATAAGAATTGAAATTTGGTAGCACTCAAGCTAAGCTTTTCTCTTCATTCTCTGAAGTTTTTGAAATCTCTTAATTGTGTTTAAGCATTACATATGTGAGTCTATTTATAGGCAAAGATAAGAAACTAAAGAGGAAAATTACAGGGAAACTAATTAGGAACTGAAGAAATACAGATCTGGACTAAATCCTAACAAAAATAAGAAAGGAAAAGTAAAAGATTCCTAATTAATAAAGTCGTAGCCAAGATCTTCCAGGATAGTAATAATCTCTCAATATTATATTCTGAGTTGACAAGTCAAAATTCGTCCATATTGTTGTTCGCCATAATCTATGAAGATCTTGGAGAATATTTGGTGGTCAAATAAGCCAAATTGACTCCCAACCCATATAGGAACGTAAAAGGCATCAGAAACACTAAAATTTTCTTGATATGGGCTTCCAAAAGTGAATAAATAATACCATATCATGGACCCACGAATTTGGAAGAATAAATGCCCCACCACAAGTCAGCCCTATGCATGCCCCAATAGTGTGCTCTATTTGGGACTAATTTTCTTAACTCCAAATAAGCTTAACTCTTTTGTTTTCACTACGTCCATATAATCATAATGAATGGGTTTCCCATGTTTTTTCCATCTTACATGCTTCTGAAGAACATGCTTCAAGTTTCTAAAATTGATGAAAATTCTTGACCCCCTTATAGTCACATCATACCCCCTCTTCTTGAAAATGATTTGTCCTCAAATCCTGACCAAGGACATTAAGAACAAGATCTAAAGGGTCCACTTTTCTTAATGCTTTGTTCATCATTTGTTTGGACGTGACATGATCTCTTTGGGGTAGAGTAACAAAGGTGGTAAACACTTTTGGTACCTTAACTTGCACCTCTTCGAATCTGCAATTTGACAAAGACAATGAAACTTCATTGGGAATTGTTAGTGATAAAGACATTAATTCCTCATGTTCATCATCTTGCATAATGAAACCCAAGGATAACAATTCTCCCTCATCAGCATACATAATAATTTCTTCCACAACGTCATCTTACTCCTTCCCTATCAAGTGTACTTCATGCTTATACTCAACTTCTTCTTGAATAAGTTGCAAGCTTGTCACCTCTTTGAGGTTGGAAATCGATGATGTAGAAGCTGAATTTGTATTATACATGCATTGCCATTTCGCCTCGTATGCAAGTTGAATTAATTCATCCAAAAAATCAAACTGCTACAATTCAACTATTCTTGCAATGTCATCCCTCAAACCTATAAGAAATCTCGCAATTGTTTGCTATTAAGGCTCTTGATAACCATAGCATTCAACGAACTCCATCAAATATTCTTCTTCACACTTGTCACCTTGTTTCAATTTGAATAGCCTAGTCATACTGTCTGAAGTATGATGTTGTGAAGTTGTGACAAAACATCTTCGTAACCTATTGCAAACATTTTATATATATATATATATATATATATATAACACTCAATTCACACACACTCCCTCACGTGTTTGCACTCTCAAGAATACAAAGTGCTAGCACCTAAGCTCTGATACCAAACTGATGTGCCTTGGTGAGAGAGAAAATAACTCAATTGAATCGAACAAAAAGGAAATTCGAATTAGGAGAAAGAAATAAGAAAGCTAACATTAAACAATTAGGAAATAAATAAAAATCAAGAAAGAATACTCAAAACACAAGAATGAAATTCTGTCAGATTTTAACTCTTTTAGTATTTTTTGGTTTACTTGCAACAAAGTAAAAAGAAAAGATAAAAGAAAGTCCTTTTGTGGTTTTGATGTTTGTGAACTGAAACTAAAACCAAAACAAAAAAGATAAAAGGATAAGTAGAAGATAAAAATTCTTTGATAAGTTCAGAAAGCCACAAAGAACCCAATTTTCAAAAGTAAATGCCACACAAGAAACCTTGTGATAAGTCAAGTAATTCGCCACAATCACAGCTGATTGATAAGAATTGAAATTTGGTAGCACTCAAGATAAGCTTTTCTCTTCATTCTCTGAAGTTTTTGAAATCTCTTCATTGTGTTTAAGCATTATATATGTGAGTCTATTTATAGGCAAAGATAAAAAACTAAAGAGGAAAATTACAGGGAAACTAATTAGGAACTGAAGAAATACAGATCTGGACTAAATCCTAACAAAAATAGGAAAAGAAAAGTAAAAGATTCCTAATTAATAAAGTCCTAGCCAAGATCTTCCAAGATAGTAATAATCTCTTAATATTGTATTTTGAGTTGACAAGTCAAAATTCGTCCATATTGTTGCTCGCCATAATCTATGAAGATCTTGGAGAATATTTAGTGGTCAAATAAGCTAAATTGACTCCCAACCCATATAGGAACGTAAAAGGCATCAGAAACACTAAAATCTTCTTGATATGGGCTTCCAAAAGTGAATAAATAATACCATATTATGGACCCACGAATTTGGAAGAATAAATGCCCCACCACAAGTCAGCCCTATGCATGCCTCAATAGTGTGCCTCAATAGCAATTCTCCCTCATCAGCATACACAATAATTTCTTCCATAACGTCATCTTGCTCCTTCTCTGTCAAGTGTACTTTATGCTTATTCTCAACTTCTTCTTGAATAAATTGCGAGCTTGTCACCTCCTTGAGGTTGGAATTCGATGATGTAGATGCTGAATTGGTATTATGCATTCATTGCCATTCCTCCTCATATGCAAGTTGAATTAATTCATCCAAAGAATCAAACTGCTACAATTCAACTATTCTTGCAATGTCATCCCTCAAACCCATAAGAAACCTCGCAATTGTTTGCTGTTGAGGCTCTTGACGACCATAGCATTCAACGAACTCCATCAAATATTCTTCTATACACTTGTCACCTTGTTTCAATTTGAACAGCCTAGTCATACTCTCTGAAGCATGAATGATGTTGTGAAGTTGTGACAAAACATTTTCATAACTTGTTACAAACCTTTTATATATATATATATATATATATAGAATACTCAATTCACACACTCCCTCACGTGTTTTCACTCTCAAGAATACAAAGTGCTACCACCCAAGCTCTGATACCAAACTGATGTGTTTTGATGAGGGAGGAAATAACTCAATTGAATTGAACAAAAAGGAAATTCGAATTAAGAGAAAGAAATAAGAAAACTAACATTAAATAAAAAGGAAATAAATAAAAATCAAGAAAGAACACTCAAAACAAAAGAATGAAATTCTGTCAAATTTTAACTCTTTTGGTATTTTCTAGTTTTACTTGCGACAAAGTAAAAAGAAAGGATAAAAGAAAATCTTTTGGGGGTTTTGATGTTTGTGAACTGAAACTAAGAATAAAACAAGAGAGATAAAAGGATAAGCAGAAGATAGAAATTCTTTGATAAGTTCAGAACGCCACAAAAAATCCAATCTTCAAAGGTAGATGCCGCACAAGGAACCTTATGATAAGTAAAGTAATTTTCCACAATCACAACTTATTGATAAAAATTGAAATTTGGTAGCACTTATGCTAAGCTTTTCTCTTCATTCTCTAAAGTTTTTGAAATATCTTAATTGTGTTTAAGCATTTGATATGTGAGCCTATTTATAGGCAAAGATAAGAAACTAAAGAGGAAAATTACAGAGAAACTAATTAGGAAATAAAGAAATACATATTTGGAATAAATCCTAATAGAAATAGAAAAAGAAAAGTAAAAGATTCCTAATTAATAAAGTCCTAGCTAAGATCTTCCAAGATAGTAATAATCTCTCAATATTGTATTTTGAGTTGATAAGTCAAAATTCGTCCATATAGTTACTCGCCATAATCTATGAAGATCTTGGAGAATATTTGGTGGTCAAATATGCCAAATTAATTCCCAACCCATATAAGAACATAAAAGGCATCAGAAACACTAAAATCTCCTCAATTTGGGCTTCCAAAAGTGAATAAATAATACCATATTATGGACCCACGAATTTAGAAGAATAAATGTCCCACCACAAGTCAGCCCCATATATGCCCCAATAGTGTGCTCCATTTGGGCCAAATTTTCTTAACTCCAAATAGGCTTAATTCTTTTGTTTTCCCTAGGCCCATGCAATCATAATGAAAGGGTTTCCCATGTTCTTTCCATCTTACACACTTATGATGAACATGCTTCAAGGTTCTAAAATTGATAAAAATTCTTGACCCCCTTGTAGGCACATCATAAACTAATGTGCCTTGGTAAGGGAGGAAATAACTCAATCGAATTGAACAAAAAGGCAATTCAAATTAAGAGAAAGAAATAAGAAAACTAACATTAAATAAATAGAGAATAAATAAAAATAAAGCAAAAAAAAACACTCAAAACACAAGAATTCAATTCTGTCAGATTTTAACTCTTTTGGTATTTTCTGGTTTTACTTGCAACAAAGTAAAAAAAGAAAGGATAAAAGAAAATCTTTTTGTTGTTTTGATGTATATAAACTGAAACTAAGAACAAAAAAAGAAAGATAAAAGGATAAATAGAAGAGAGAAATTCTTTGATAAGTTCAGAATGCCATAAAGAACCCAATATTCAAAGGTAGATACCACACAAGGAACCTTATGATAAGTCAAGTAATTCACCACAATCAAACTAGATTAATAAGAATTGAAATTTGGTAGCACTTATGCTAAGCTTTTCTCTTCATTCTGAGAAGTTTTTAAAATATCTTAATTGTGTTTAAGCATTAGATATGTGAGCCTATTTATAAGCAAAGATAAGAAACTAAAGAGAAAAATTACAGAGAAAATAATTAGGAAATAAAGAAATACAGATTTGGAATAAATCCTAATAGAAATGGGAAAAGAAAAGTAAAAGATTCCTAATTAATAAAGTCCTAGCCAAGATCTTCCAAGATAGTAATAATCTCTTAATATTCTAATCTGAGTTGATAAGTCAAAATTCGTCCATATTGTTGCTTGCCATAATCTATGAAGATCTTGGAGAATATTTGGTGGTCAAATATGCCAAATTAATTCCCAACCCATATAAGAACATAAAAGGCATTAGAAACACTAAAATCTCCTCAATATGGCCTTTCAAAAGTGAACAAATAATACCATATTATGGACCCACGAATTTGGAAGAATAAATGTCCCACCACAAGTCAGCCCTATACATGCCCCAATAATGTGCTCCATTTGGGCCTAATTTTCTTAACTACAAATAGGCTTAACTCTTTTGTTTTCACTAGGCCCATGCAATCATAATGAAAGGGTTTCCCATGTTCTTTCCATCTTACACACTTATGATGAACATGCTTCAAGGTTCTAAAATTGATGAAAATTCTTGACCCCCTTATAGGCGCATCATAAACTGATGTGCCTTAGTGAGGGAGGAAATAACTCAATCGAATTGAACAAAAAGGAAATTCAAATTAAGAGAAAGAAATAAGAAAACTAACATTAAATAAATAGAGAATAAATAAAAATCAAGCAAAAAAAAAAACACTCAAAACACAAGAATTCAATTCTGTCAGATTTTAACTCTTTTGGTATTTTCTGGTTTTACTTGCAACAAAGCAAAAAAAAAAAGGATAAAAGAAAATCTTTTTGTTGTTTTAATGTATATAAACTGAAACTAAGAACAAAAAAAGAAAGATAAAAGGATAAATAGAAGAGAGAAATTCTTTGATAAATTCAGAACGCCACAAAGAACCCAATCTTCAAAGGTAGACACCACACAAGGAACCTTATGATAAGTCAAGTAATTCACCACAATCAAACTAGATTAATAAGAATTGAAATTTGGTAGCACTTATGCTAAGCTTTTCTCTTCATTCTCTGAAGTGTTTGAAATCTCTTTATTGTATTTAAGCATTATATATGTGAGCCTATTTATAGGCAAAGATAAGAAACTAAAGAGTAAAATTACAAAGAAACTAGTTAGGAAATAACGAAATATAGATTTGGAATAAATCCTAACAGAAATAGGAAAAGAGAAGTAAAAGATTCCTAATTAATAAAGTGCTAGCCAAGATCTTCCAAGATAGGAATAATCTCCCATGATTGTATTCTGAGTTGACAAGTCAAAATTCATCCATATTGTTGCTGGCCATAATCTTTGAAGATCTTGGAGAATATTTGGTGGTCAAATATGCCAAATTGACTCCAAACCCATATAGGAACATAAAAGACATAAGAAACACTAAAATCTCCTCAATATGGGCTTCCAAAAGTGAATAAATAATACCATATTATGGACTCACGAATTTTGAAGAATAAATGCCCACCACAAGTCAGTCCAATACATGCCCCAATAGTGTACTCTATTTGGGCCTAATTTTCTTAACTCCAAACAGGCTTAACTTTTTTGCTTTCACCAAGCCCATGCAATCATAATGAAAGGGTTTCCCATGTTTTTTCCATCTTACATGCTTGTGAAGAACATGCTTCAAGGGTCTAAAATTGATGACAATTCTTGACCCCCTTGTAGGCACATCATACCCCCCTTCTTGAAAAGGATTTTTCCTCAAATCCTTGCTAAGGACATTAAGAACAAGATTTGAAAGGTCCACTCTTCTTATTTGTTTGGATACATCATGATCTCTTTGGGGTAGAGGAACAAAAGTGTCAAACACTTTTGGCACCCTGACTTGCACCTCTTCGAACCTGCAATTTGACAAAGATAATGAAACTTCATTGGGAATTATTAGTGATAAAGTCATTAACTCCACTTGCTCCTTCTCTGTCAAGAGTACTTCATGCTTGTTCTCAACTTCTTCTTGAATAAGTTCCAAGCTTGTCTCCTCTTTTAGGTTTGAATTTGATAATATAGAAGCTGATTTGGTATTATGCACACATTGCCATTTCGCCTTATATGCAAGTTGAATTAATTCATCTAAAGAATCAAACTGTTGTAATTCAACTATTCTTGTAATATCATACCTCAAACCTATAAGAAATCTCTAATTGTTTGCTGTTGAGGCTCTTGACAATCATAGCATTCAACAAACTCCGTCAAATATTCTTCTCCACACTTGTCACCTTGTTTCAATTTGCACAGCCTAGTCATACTCTTCGAAGCATAAATGATGTTGTGAAGTTGTGATAAAATATCTTCATAACTTGTTGCGAATATTTTTTTTTGTATATATAGAACACTCAATTCACACACTCCCTCACGTGTTTGCACTCTCAAGAACACAAAGTGCTACCACCTAAGCTCTGATAACAAACTGATGTGCCTTGGTGAGGGAGAAAAAAACTCAATCAAATTGAACAAAAAAGAATTCGAATTAAGAGAAAGAAATAAGAAAACTAACATTAAAAAAATAGAGAATAAATAAAAATCAAGCAAAAAAAACACTCAAAACACAAGAATTCAATTCTGTCAGATTTTAACTCTTATGGTATTTTCTGATTTTACTTGCAACAAAGTAAAAAGAAAGGATAAAAGAAAATCTTTTTGTGATTGTGATCTTTGTGAACTAAAATTAAGAACAAAACAAGAAAGATAAAAGGATAAGCAGAAGATAGAAATTCTTTGATAAGTTCAGAACGCCACAAGGAACCCAATCTTCAAAGGTAGATGCCACATAAGGAACCTTGTGATAAGTCAAGTAATTTACCACAATCACAACTGATTGATAAGAATTGAAATTTGGTAGCACTTATGCTAAGCTTTTCTCTTCATTCTCTGAAGTTTTTGAAATCTCTTAATTGTGTTTAAGCATTACATATGTGAGCCTATTTATAGGAAAAGATAAGAAACTAAAGAGAAAAATTACAGGGAAACTAATTAGGAAAAAAAGAAATAAAGATTTGGAATAAATCCTAATAGAAATAGGAAAAGAGAAGTAAAATATTCCTAATTAATAAAGTGTTAGCCAAGATCTTCTAAGATAGGAATAATCTCCCATGATTGTATTCTGAGTTAACAAGTCAAAATTCATTTATATTATTGCCGAGCATAATATTTGAAGATCTTGGAGAATATTTGGTAGTCAAATATGCCAAATTGACTCTTAACTCATATAGAAACATAAAAGGTATCAGAAACACTAAAATCTCCTCAATATGAGCTTTCAAAAGTGAATAAATAATATCATATTATGGACCTACGAATTTTGAAGAATAAATGGCCATCACAAGTCAACCCAATACATGCCTCAATAGCGTGCTCCATTTGGGCCTAATTTTCTTAACTCCAAACAGACTTAACTCTTTTGCTTTTACAAAGCCCATGCAATCATAATGAAAGGGTTTCCCATATTCTCTGCATCTTACATACTTGTGAAGAACATGCTTCATGGTTCTAAAATTGATGACAATTCTTGAACCCCTTGTAGGCACATCACATGGTTATATATATAGATACATTGAGTATTTTTATTTTTTATCTTTTTTTTACATTACTAAACTATTCTTTAGATGGCTTAGAAACTTTTTAGTGTCTCTTAAATTCTTCTACTTATATTAAAAGTGTAAGCAATGTGGAAAACAAGCTCCCTTTCCCCTATGGCTTAAATGCATAGGTTTGTATTTGGTTGTAAGCTAGAGACTAAAGTATGGTTGTCAATACAAAATGGAGTTGCAATTTATGTATTAGTAATTTGGATGCTAGAATCATACACCAAAAGTGAAAAGCCTCAAAGAATATTTAATCTAAAAATGTTATAGTATATTTATATCTCTGAAGTGAAGAACCCTAAAGAAACAAACTATTTAAAGTAAACATAGTGTAAGCAATTAACAAAATGAAAGGCACAAATAAAAAAAATAAAGAAATAATAATCATAGGTAGATTCACACATCATAGTGTTGCATCTTGATGGGAAAGGCTATCTATTACTCTATATTTTCATAAAAAAAAAATGATTAAAGCTTAGTTGAGAAGCTCATATGTATGATTCTAAAAATAGGTTGTAGCATCTGGTAGATTAATCATTAAGCATTATGCTTGACACATACAAGTCAAAGTTTTCAAAGTTTGAAAGAGAAGCGGGGTAGAGGAATGGTCAACTCATCAGGCTCATGATCTGAAGATTATAGATTCAAATCTTATTCCTGCCTTATGATGCAAAACACAGCATCAACTGGGGTATCAACTATCCTGATAAATATAATGAGGATAGGTTATTATATGTTTTGTGAGCTTGAAATTTCATAATCAATACCAATTTAGATAATGCCATAAGTAAAACTAATTGAGATTGTGGTTTAGATAGGTTTGGAATTTAAATTGCTTATATTATTAGCAGTCTTTTTTATTTTTTTACTTTTGCCTCTATTTTTTAATTTTTTCTGAATTGTTTTTTTTTTAAGATTACTATTTTTAGGCTCTCTTGAAAATGTAGTTCTCAATGTTCTGAACGATATATATGCCACAACCATCTTACCCTCTAAAAAATTCTAACGAGAGTTTCTTTGGAGCCAAAGTACTCTTTATGCACCATGATGCTGAGGGTGTTGCAATACTTTTAGACAAAATGACAATTAGCAACACCAGTGTTGATGATGCTAGGCATTGTGCTACGATATTAGCTTTGGAGACTTTAAAGGCTATTATGGCTTTGAGCTAAAGGACTTTAACTGTAGGGATTTGTCTTGGATTAAAAATGGCTATACATAGGTTATTAATGAGCTTAATTTTAAGAACAATTGGATCGAAAGGGAATTGGAAGCCTTAAAAATGTCTTTATGATTCGTTGCTTATTAAGTATAAAAAAAGTGAAGGAATGTAAGAAATTAACTACAATTTTAAATAATACTAAGAAATTCGTCAATGACTTGATTTCTAAAGCCTTGACTAATGTTATGCAACTATTTTTATTACTACAGTCAATATCTAAAGCCTAATTTGTATATCTATTTTTGTTGCTCCTATTTTAAAATGGGGTTTATGGGTTTTTAACTTCTATCCCTTCTAATTTTGGTTTTGTAAAAGGGTTGTTGTTAATGAAACTATTTGGCTGATAGTAATTATTAATAACGTGTTTTATGTCATACTTAAGTTAATTTTATTTCTTATATATTTTCTTTCCTACCTTTTAATGTTTAGTTTATGCATTCATATAAAAAAAAGAGCAAACAAAGGCAATGCATTTAGAATTTATGCTTAAAAAACTAAATTACATTTCCATTGAACATAACAAAGAGAAAATCTACACTTATCATTATATGGATGGATGGATAGAGCTGGTGGTTCTTCTTACCTATAGATTCCTCACATTTTAATGAAATTTCAGATGATTAGTGGTTGAAATTAGGGAAAAAAGAAAAAAAAATATTATAGAAGAGAGGAGGAGGAGCTCACCAATTTTGGCCTTTTGTTTTACATTTTGAGATCAAAAACAAAGATGGTTAAGGAATAATAATAAAAAAAAAAACAAATTATTCATGTGCTTTTGTGAAAGAAATGAAGCTCACCATCAAAGGATAAGCATCTAAGATCATGACACTTGTTGATTCCTTGTTGTAGGTCATAAACTTTTGCTAAATCTTGCATTTTAACCTCTTTCATTAGTGGATCTGGGCAAACAAGAGGCTTAAGAACACCATGGGTGAAGGATTGCATGTGGATGAATCAAAGGGTTGGGTCGACCACGATAGTTAATTATTCAAAAAAGATATGTAGCCTACATGGAAGCATGATTGGAAATTGAGATTTCTGGGCTTGGAATCTAGGAACACAGTAAGATGGCAGTGGTTTATAGTTTGGGAAGAGTTTGGGTTGTGAGTTGTCGATGAGGAGCTTGGATGAGGAAGTATGTGATTTGTGAGTGGGCTAGAAGGTAGTGGCTGCCATCTCTAGTGGTTAGTGGGAAAATTTTTTTTTGTTAGCAAGAGTAATGCATGTGATGTGGTAAATTGATTTGAGGCTAGGGTTTGAATATCGAAGCGACACACATGTATGACTTATGAGAATTGAGTGTGCCTGTTTAAAACTTTTTGTTTAAAAGAAAAGAAAAAACAAAAGCGGTGTTGGAGAATGCATTTAGAAAGGGAAAATGTTCTTTTTTAAAAAAAATAATTAACATTTTTTTAAATTGTTTGGAAAATAAATTAAATTATTCCTTATAATTTTTTATTTTATATTCTAATTATACCATTTAAATATTGTACTTTATTAATTAATTAATATTACTTTAATTGTTATGAAAATAAATTGGATTATCCCTTTTTTTTTCTTAACTTATCAAATTATGAACTTGTTAATTATTATTAATATTAATTTCTTAATTTTATTTAAAAAAATGTAGATACAAATTTAAATAACTAATTTGGTTTTTTTTTTATCTCATAATAATTATTGTTTATTTGTTTTGTTATTTTCTTATTACAGGGATTTGGTTTGTACCCAACTAAATTTGAATCGTATGTATTTTTTCATTCAATTATATTTGAATTTCAGCACTTACATACTTAAATTACAATATCATTTTTATACTTTATTTTTTTATAGCGTATTTGTGATTTGAGAGTCCTTTAAGACAATTAATTATTTTATTTCAATTTTTAGTTTGATTAATTTTTTAATTTGGTTGATAATTTTTAAGAGGATTAATGAATTATAAATAATATTTAGTTTTGCATTCAAACATTTAATTTAAACTTGATTTCATTTTTTATATAATTTAAATTTGAAATGATGCTACATTAATTTAAGAATTTTTTTTAATACATTTCAAATGTTTTTTTAAATTTTGGCAAGATATTTTAAAATATATATATAAAAGGAAAAACATTGTGTTTAGTTTAGATTTAAATTTATTTAGGGTAAATATTTTAAAATTCACTATCTTATTAAATTTTTATTTTTCCAATTTACGCAAGTTGTCACCGTTTGCTGGGTGGAACAATAGCCTTGATTTATGTTCTTATTTACAAAAATGCCACAGCCTCCTCTATGAAGGAAAAAATCACTAGTCTTCAATATTACAACACTGCCATCAAACCTTTGTGCAGAGCAAATGCATACCTTACTTATTTTACAATATGTGCCACATATCATAGATAATTAGAATGGCATTTAGTTTTAGGCAAAATAGCAATGTGCTAATGAAAGCACTTGCACATGATTTAACAAGGAAAAATCACAAATTTGTCATTAAAAATCCATTGCCCATATTGCCCTTTGACATTGCTTTTTGAGCCAAGATAAAATTTGTGGATATTCTTTTGTTAAAATTCAATTTTATCTTCATGGTAATTAAATTATAATTTTAATTTTAGTCGAAGTATGACTTAAATTAAAATATTTAATTTAGTATTGATTTTACGAATTTGTTCCTATAATTTATTAAAGGCAATTGTACAAATTTAATTAGAGTAAATTACATAGTCTAGTATTATTATCAATGATAAATAACTAGTTGTGGGGTATGTACATTCATTTTAGTGTTTATTCCTCTAAATTTCTTTACTCCAATATCGCCCTTAATTTTGATGAAGGTACAAGTTTTAGTTTTTCATTGAAATTAAATTTATTTACATATGCATGTATGCATAGAAATATTTCAATAAAGGTATAATGTGTTACCTCCATGTATGAAGCCCTTAATGGTTGTCAAGGTTAATATTTAAACCTACTTGAAATATAAATATACACTTGATGTATTATTCGCAATATGTGTTATCTTCACAACCAACATATTTATACAAGCATTATTTTTGTAGCAATTCATCAAAGGTTATGGTGCCCACCAAAGAGCCAATAGCTACAAAGAGTGAAGGCATATAGCTGCATGCAAAAACTAAATGTGTACATTTGCTTGCCAAAGAATTTAAGGCATAAGTCGACTAAATAGGCATTGATAAGTCATCCAAGGCATAAGTCTACCCAAATAGGCATAGACAAAGCCATCAAAGACATAAGTCTGCCTAAGTGGCGTAAACAAGCTAATTTAAGATATCAGTTCACCTAAGTAGCGTAGACAAGTCAATTTAAGGCACAAGGGGTAGACAACATAATTTAAGGTAAAAGTATGCCAAAGAGACATCAATAAGCCATCTAAGGTATAAGTCTACCCAAAGTGGCATAGACGAGCCAATTTAAGGCATAAGTTTGCCCAAATGGCATAGACAGGGCAATTTAAGGCACAAGTATGCCAAAGAAGTTTCGACAAGCCATCCAAGGCATAAGTCCGCCCAAATACGCGTAAAAAAAGCCATCTAAGTTGCCCAAGTAGTATAGACAAGCCAATTTAAGGCATAAAGCTACCTAAGTGGCTTAAATAAGCCAATTTGAGGCACAAGTCCTCCCAAATGGCATAGACAACACAAATTAAGGCATAAGTTTGCCAACGAGGCATCGAAAAGCCATCTAAAGCAGAAGCCTACCCAAATAAGCATAGACATAGCCATCCAATGCATAATTCTACCCAAAGAGGCATATACAAAGCCATCTAAGGCACAAGTTCGCCCATATGACACAAACAAATCCATATAAGATATAAATCCTCTCAAAAAGGCATCAACAAACCACTTAAAGCGTAGTCCACTAAAAAGGTATCGATAAGCCATCTAAGGCATAAATCCACCAAAATAAGTGTAGAGAAAGCCATTCAAGGCATAAGTTTATTCAAGTGGTATAAACAAGCCAATTTAAGGCACAAGTCTACCCAAGTGGCATAAACAGGCCAATTTGAGGTGTTTGAGACACAAGTCTACCTAAGTGGCATAGAAAATGTAATTTAAGGCATAAGTCTACCAAAGAGATGTCAACATGCCATCTAAGGTATAAGTCTGCCCAAACCAGCGTAGACAAAACCATCCAAGGCACTAGTCCACCCATGTAGTGTAGACAAATCCATCTAAAGCATAACTTCGCCCAAAAAGGCATCGATAAGCCACCTAAAGCATAAGTTCGCCCAAAACGGCATTGACAAGCCACCTAAGGCATAAGTCTGCCATAAAGGTGTCAACAAGCCACTTAACATGACAATAAAATTAAGTTTGCCCAAATTACGTTGACAAACCAATTTAAGGCACAAGTCCACCTAAGTAGCATAGACAAGCCGATTTAAGGCACAAAGTTCACCCAAGTGGCATGGACAACCCAATTTAAGGTATAAGTTCGCCCAAAGAGGCGTCGACATAGCCAATAAGGCATAAGTCCGCCAAAGAAGCATTAACAAGCCACTTAAGGCATAAGTCTGCCCAAAGGGTGTAGATATGTCACTTAAGGCATAAGTCTACCCAAAGGACGTAAATAAGCTACCTAAAGTATAAGTTCAGCATAAAAGTCTCGACTAAGCCATTTAACAAGACAATAATATTAACTTTGCCTAAGAGGCATTAGACAAAATTTAATTTACTCAATTGGGCATCCAACAATATATTTCAGTTTGCAAGGCATAAAACTACCACTTAAAAATTTTTAAAGCGATGACTCGCCACAAAATCTTGTTAAATTCAGAGAGAGTATCGATTAATTTACAATTAATTCATTTTAATTCGGATTTATATAAATGATTAAATTGCTTTACACATTAAAATGACTAGCTAGTCAATCTTGTAACCCAACCACTTATATATTGTCTTTTTACTTCATATTTTTTCAATGTGAAATTTCAACAAATTTCAAAAAGTTTTATCACATGACCAGAGATTTGTCATCTAATACACCATTTGATATCAAATCTAAAAATTCATACTCGAAGGGGACTAATGATATAATATCACCCTAAAATACCTATGTGAATGGTTCAGACATTGAGACACTTGCCTAGTCAAGTGACAATCCTAATACAATTCAAACACTATCCATTAAGAATAAGCATCTCACATTATCAAGATTCTGAGTCCCACTCTAATTGGATTTTCTCTAAAATAAAAATCTTATCTCAATACTAAATCTTACTCTAAATAGGAATCTACCCGATATCTATATAAGGAACTTAAGCCTCCACAATTAGGTACGCTGTTCTTTCAAGTCAATCTTGTAATTTACACAGCATTTATGCTGACTTATACATCTGAGAGATTGTCTAAGCCAACTCACTCAATTTCCTCTCTTATCTTATAAGTTCAGACCCATAGGAAAAATATTCGAGCAGCACCACCAATATATATATATATACCCACCGCTGAGTTTAAGCATATCAATAAGCGGAGGAAAAGAAACTTAGCAGAATTCCTCTAGTAACAGCGAGCGAACCGGGAATAGCCCAGCTTGAGAATCGGGCGCCCTCGGCGTCCGAATTTCCCAAGACGAGGACCACTTTGAAGCCAACATTTCTGTAATTTCAACCGCTGCGGTCAAAAAGACACGTGCCATTCCTTGTAAACGCTGGATTTGGCACGTGCACGCCGTCAAAGTGCACCTTTAAAACGAGTTCACATCTCAATTTTAGGGTTGTCGTCCATCATATATTTTCTTGATCCCAGAAAAAGAAAGAGATTCGGTTTTGATTTGTATGATTTGTTTCCTTCTGAATTTTCACGGGAAAAATCTTTTGGTTTTGGATTCGGATTTCTCTGTGCTGTGTTTGGTTGGGGAAAAATCGATGGTGCAGTTAGTGAAATCCCGGAGTACGCCGGCTGAACCCGAAACGACGTCATCAAATGGGAACAAGGTGCCGGTGAAACTAGAGATCGTGGAGGATGAGGATCCCTTAGAGGAAGAGCATGGGCCTCTCAACAAGCGTTCCAAGTCATCGCAGACAGTTCAACAGGTGCTTATTCTGCTCTGATACGTTTGCTTGTTTGGTTGACGAGAAAATGAAGAAAAATAATGGCAAACGTATTAATAAATCTACTTGAGCTCCGAGTGGAGCAATTTAATTTGGCTATAAGTCTCGGGTCTTGTGTTTTGCTGTCGTTGTCGAGAAATTTGAAAGTTTCTTCGCCAGCTAAATAATTGAGGATTAGTGTTGGGTTTAATATAAGATTCAGTTGTAATGATTTTGATTTTCTTCGGATTGTAGTTTCGTTGCGTTTTCTTTTGATAATTAGATTTTCTTTCTGCACTTGGGCATGCATGTTGCAATTGCTGGGACAGAACGTGAATAGTGTGTTTTTTTGTTTATTTTGATTTAAGTGAAAAAGTTAAGATCTCTGGTGATATTGGGCTTTCATTAGCATATTAATTTGATTTCATGGTGGTGGTTGCTTCACAGTTGCAAATTATAATTGTGTTAAAAATAATATTGCTTGAATTTTGACTGTTTTGTTGATAATTTAGCAGTGGGGTGCGGGTGCTAATGCATTTCCTGTTCCACCTGCGCAATACGATCCGCTGGAGGAGCCTAGCCCGTTGGGATTACGGCTGAGAAAGAGCCCATCACTTTTGGACTTGATTCAAATGAGGCTTTCTCAAGGAGTTTCTTCAATGCCAGGAACTCAACCGACTGATCATAATAATTTGGAAGTTAAGGAGAGTAAAACTAGTACCGCTTCTGGCACCACTGACAAGCTCAAGGCTTCAAACTTTCCTGCTTCTATTCTAAGGATTGGGAGCTGGGAGGTATTTGTTTGTTATGCGTTTCAATTGTGTATATGTGTGTGTGTTCTCATGCGCATGATTGTGGTATTCTAATATTTAGTATGTATGGTTTGATTTATGGTGGTAATTTAACACACAAGATGTGGGATCATTTGTTGTTGGCAGTATAAGTCAAGATATGAAGGGGAGTTGGTCGCAAAGTGTTACTTTGCAAAGCATAAGCTTGTTTGGGAAGTTCTTGAAGGTGGTCTGAAGAGTAAGATAGAAATCCAGTGGTCAGATATTATGGCTCTGAAGGCTAACTGTCCTGATAATGCACCTGGGACATTGACTGTTGTGGTAATGATACTTCTACTCTATATGCGCATCTGTCTACTTGTTTATGAGAAGCTTTTAATATGGCTAATTAGGACATTGATGTTTTTCTTGCAATGTAGGTGGCTAGGCAGCCTCTTTTCTTTAGGGAGACTAATCCACAGCCCCGAAAGCACACCTTATGGCAGGCGACAGCCGATTTTACTAATGGACAGGCTAGCATACACAGGTATGATTATTAAATTTTCCTTTCTTACTGATTGGAGACCTTGTCTGGGCGAATCTGTTATTGCTTTCTTTTTATTCTTGTTTCTAATATGCTCCATCTTCTAAATTCTGCAGGCAGCCGTTTTTGCTGATTATATTTGTTTTTAACTGAGAACCTTCTGTTATAATTATTCCTTCCCAAGTTTTTTTGTTTTTTCATTCATTTACCTATTAGCCATCTATTTCATCCATAATAGGATAAGCCTTTGGAGTACATTGAATTCTAAAATTCATCATCAGGGACTGCTTTAAGGATTCACTTCTTTTGGCAATTTACTTAAGAAGATACAGCTATTATGTAGCAATGAGCAATGATAGTATACTGACATAAAAATATACTTTTTTGGTCCTGTAGGCAACATTTTCTGCAATGTCCACAAGGGCTGTTAAATAAACATTTTGAAAAGCTCGTCCAGTGTGACATGCGTTTGAACTTTTTAAGTCGACAGCCAGAGATAATTTTGGATTCACCGTATTTTGAACAGCGTTCATCTGTTTTTGAGGATCCAGATGAATCAAAAGGTCATGATTTTAATCAGGTGGAGACTGGTAAAGGATCCTCTATTTCGGGTTTCCAGGATCTAGCATCACCATCTGCCGCTCACTCATCTTCCTTAGAGTTTGAAAAGGGGGATCATGCTGGTACATCATCAGAGCACATGTCCCGAGAAGCTCCTTCTCCAAGCTCAGGTGTGCAGATTTTGGAATTTGTTTTGCATATCTTTGATATATATTAACAATATTTTTAACTGATAATGCTGCATTAGAGGACAAATATTCATATTCTATTTATGGGGCCATTGGGTTAGTCTAGGGAAGGTGACCTTTACTCTTAGATGATTGTCTGTCTAAAATTTAATAGTTATGATTCTCTCTCTACCAACAACACAAAACTGGGGAGAAAAGTACGATACTCTTTTTTAGGCAGCGTCAATTAACTATATAATGTTCCTTCTGCATGTGAGGAAACTTCTGAGGAGATGTTGGGGGAGTCTAAAGAACATTCATTGATAACACTGTGAACTAACCATACTGTGTAAATGCTCTATGCATAATATTCTTCAGTATATGCCATTAATGCTTTCATTTTATGGAATTGTTTTAAATAACTCTCTCACCATATCCCAGTGTTTGTTGAGCCAAAGAACCATCCTGCTAAGGGGGTGACTTGGATACAAGATTCTATGTCCTAACTTTCAGAAATTTTTGCATGAAATATCTCATCCCAAGATTGAAAGATGGTTTTGTCTAAAATTATTATTATTATTATATTCTTGTTTTAATTTATATTGATGTTGTTATTATTCAAAATGCCAGGACCCTAGTATTTTTGTTTCCCTAGGGTTTTGAGTAGTGGTGGTTGTGTAAGCTGTTTGCCTTGTGATTGCATGTGTACATGCAACCTGAATTGATCACTGATTTTACGCTCTCATGTTAGTGATGGATACTTGTGCAATTGAGGGGAGTGGAGTTTGTGAAGCTGTTGATTCAAAGGGGCCTAGGAATTGGGATCAGATCAAAGTGCCTGGGTTGAAACCATCTATGTCAATGAGCGATCTCATGAATCACATTGGGAACTGTATTTCAGAACAAATGACTTCTGGAAATCCACCGTTCCCTGCAGAGGGATCAGAATGCCAGGACATATTAGAGGACATTGCAGAGTACCTTCTTAGCGACACCCAACTAACAACCTCCTCTGATGAGAAAAGGCTCATGGCTAGGGTCAATTCTCTCTGTTGTCTCTTGCAGAAGGACCCTCCTCCAACCCAGAACTTGCAAGTTAATGAGGAAAGTTGCATTGGAGAATCAGACAGTGGGAAAGGAGTTCAGCCGAACAATACTAATGAATTGTTGCATGAGAACAGGTGTAAAGATGATTCAAAGGATCCTGAAGGGAATGTGAAGGATGTTTCTGGCAGCAAGCATGCATCAGGCATGTCAAGGAAAGACTCGTTTGGGGAGCTGCTGCTTCATCTTCCTCGAATTGCATCTCTTCCCAAGTTCTTGTTTAACATTTCTGAAGAAGATGGCGAGAGTCAAACTAGATAGTTAATGTTGCTGTTTATTAGTTGAAAAATGACAAATCAAGCTAGTTAGTGAATTTCTTTCTGTCTCTGTGTCTATTGTGAATTTCAGAGTTACTGGCTGTTCAGTATATCTAATGACTCTGAGTTGCATTAATTTGAGACATGGGAAAGCTCTGGGATTCGGAAATTTGTATTGATGAAGAATCCTTGTAAATGTCCTGTGTAAAAATCTCGAACAGTATCATAGGTGCATTGTTGGTTTCCTTGTATTTTCGAGTGAAATGCGTGGCTATGTTGCTTGTAAGCGTATGTAGTGCTGACATTTTCAATTCTACTAACACCTCAAGTTTCCAGCGTAGAAGCCTCGTTGTTCTTATCCTGTTTGGACTGCTAATCAAGCTCTGACCTAGTTTCTTTCGGCGGTGATGCCTCTTGTTGAGAGGATATGGAAGTGAAATTCAATTGATTTTGTTCTCCTCTGATCCACCTGGACCCTGGGACGCCAGGCCTCCAACCATGCTTAAAGTAGCCGCAGGAGGATCTGCACCATATATAACTGGCTAATTGTCTCTTTAGATTGTTAATATATTTATATTAATAATTAATGTTAATTAATTATAATATAATAAGTATAAATTTAGTATTATATAAATTATTGAAAGATATATCTCTTAAGAATATATAAGATGATAAAATAAATAATTATAGTACAAATTTATATTAATATTGTAAATAATTAAAATATGTATAAATGAAAGCAAAATAAAACATAAAAGATATATATTTATTTAAAAATTACAATTAATTTCTTTTAAATATAATATTATCTATTAAAAAATTATTATTTTTATTTATATATTTAAAGTTGATTATAAAAATTTTGAAAATTAAATAATATTTTCTAAGTAAAATAATGAGATTATTTAAACAATATTATGTAAATTATATATTACTTATATGTAAATAAGTTTAATGTGGGAGATATTTAAGATAGTATTGTGATAATGATGTAAAATTCTCTCAAAAAGTGAAGGTGGGTTTAAAATGAAAATAATGATATAAAATTTATATTTATTATTTAATTAATATAAAATAAATTACAGTAATTTATTTTTTATAAAAATAAAAAATATTTCATTAATTAAAAATAAAATATAAAAATAAAGTATAAATTTACATACAATAAAAATAAAATATAAAAATAAAGTATAAATTTACATACAATGTTTTGGTATAAATGAATTTATGAAAAAAATAATATAAAAAATTTTTCAATAATACATTTAATTGTAATGACTAATTTTTAAAAATTATTTTTTTAAAAAATAATCATTTAAATAAAAAAATTAAGATAATAATATCAATAATAATGATATATTTGAATATTCACAACATATCTAAGTTAAATACTTGTGTTATGCATAAATTTAATAGAAATCAATTTTTTATATATCTAATTTTATTTTTATTATTTCACTTTTTAGTAAAATTATTTAATTTAATTCTTAACATTTATAGAACTTTAATACTTTATTTTAATATTTATATATCCAATTTAGATTTTCAATAAAATTGTTCTCTATCACATTTTGTAATATATTTTCATCATTCATGAAAATAAATAAATGACAAGGCTTAAAAAAAAAAAAAAAGATCATCATGATGATTAGTAGAAAAATAATCCTGAAAAATATTTAAATTTAATTGAATAAATATAACTATATATTTTGTAAATTTTAACTGTAATTATAGTATTAAGCTAAATTATTTTTTTTATTTTAAATGATATTAACAATTATAATAATTGAATGATAGTAAATATTATGACAAAAATAATTATTTTATTTTATTAGTTGTTACGACCCAACCTATGACCGGGACCGGCACTAAGACTTGGTCCAGCCTAAAGCCCCCGAGGCCCGCAGTAAGTGTAACTATTCCTCAACTCAATCCTGATGCCCATTTGGGCCAAATTTCAAGAATTCAACCCGATAGAGTCCGGTCATAAAATGGACCATTCAACGGAAAGTTTTGACTCGTTCGACCTGTAAACACAATATATAATAATTTGGGGAGCTCAGCTCACCCTCCACACACTCATAATATTGTAAATCCAATTAGAGCTCAGTTCCTTCATCTAATCCAGTCATACATGCACTTAATATTCTTATAAATTCAAAACAATATTATATTACAGACCCAAATTAATTAAAATACTCCTAACATATGCGGAGTCTAAAATTTGACTAAATTATACAAAACACATTAGATATTACAAATTGACCTGCGAAGAAGAAGAGTAGGTTAGTCACAACAAGTAATCCTCCTGTAGCCTTAAAAAATAAGATGAACAGGAGTGAGCGTTCGACTCAGAGGGTAAAATACCAATTTTAATCACAATTTCTATAGCTATCTAAAGCTAATGCATCCTAAGGAATGGAATGCAACATCATCAAAATTTTTATACAAATCACATCATAACAGTAAAAAAGCAATTTGGAGCACTCACACACCCAATACTGTTCAAACAGTACGTATATGGGAGCTGATCCCCTACACAGCTCTCTTAATCTAACCTCTGTCATCGAGTGTCTCTCAAGCCAAACTTTCGCTTAATAAACCAAATGAGGGGGCCAGCGAGTGTCTCTCAAGCCATGCCTACCCCGACTTATCCATAAAGGATCGGGTCCCAGCGAGTGTCTCTCAAGGCGCGTCTACCCATCCTGTCCATATCCGATACCACACACTACACGCATGCCAACGCGCACACACTGCTCCAAATTATTATAAACAACAACCATGGCACTTCATCAATTAAGAATGCATTATAAAAAGTGTCTAGTGTTTAACTACATAGATACATATTTATAAGTGATACATGGGCATGCTTGAACATATAATAATATTGAAATTATAATTAAAATTAATATTTTACTCACAGACTTAAATCGAGGTCACTGTTGCTGCTGGTCGGAGGAGGAAGGCTGTCCCGGCTCACCTGACAAATTTCATTGTAATTATTTAATATATTTGATTCAATACAAGTTTGAAAAAGACTAAAGACGCCCTAAGTCATGCCAAAAATTTGGTAGAGTCTCCCCCATACCTAGAACCTACCAAACCTGCAAAAGGGCTCAAAATGCACTTTTATATCCATAAGTCACACATCTACAACTCAATCACATCACATGGCCCCTCCGGGGCTCACCCAAACAGTCAACAACCACAATTTAAAAAATTATAATTTAGTCCCTACAATTACCTTTTTTGCAAAAACTACCCAAATGAGCTCTAAAAATTCTAAAACTTTGTCTCGCGGTCCTTAGTAATATTATTAAGCTAATGCAAAAGAAATTATATTTTTCTAACCTACCATGAATATTTTATAGATTTTTAATCGAAATCAGGCACTAGATAATTAAGAAAAAGTAGGGTTCGGGTGTACCTATGCCAATTCCAACCCTGGAGACGCGTCCGGGATGTCTAAAAATGGTGGGTTAGCCTATACTCTCAGCCTCGGTTCTGAAGCTTTTTCAGTAGTCTGTTTGCCCGGCCTGAAATTACAAACCCTAGCAGTCGTCGAATTTCCATGAATTGAATGTACCTATGTGAAGCACACAACACGGGGGTTAGTATATAATTTTTACAGAATTTTCTAAACTTATTTAATGCTCAAAAAAATACCGCGAAGTTTCGCGAGACTTACCGGAAAACGATGCCGGAAAAATTTGAAATGGGTATTACCATGAAGCTCTCGATGAGTAGAGCATTCCGGTACTCTCAGATTTTTGGTGGGATTTATGATTTTCGAGAAATCTAGCCCAAAAGTCAAAATGGGCTAAAATTTTCCGGGCAAAAATTGGACAAATCGCTTACTGGATTTTTGTATTCTTGGTGTTTATGGAAAGCTTTCGAGGTATAGATGTGTTTTGGGACAAGACCAGTTCCAATCAGTGGCCGAATCAGCCGGATTTTGGTTAGGAAGATGAAACGTTGTGCGCGTGTAGGGGAGGAGTTTGGCATGATTTTCCGATAACCTGGAGGCCTGCCGGCAGCGGGGGAGGTCGGTGACGGCGCGAGGAGGGGTGGGGGAGTGATGGTCAGCCCGGAGGGGGAGGGAGAAGAGAGAAAACAAGGGAGAGGGAGAGAGCGTTGGGATGCACAGGAGGAAGAAGAAAAGAAGAAGAAAGAGCCAGTCCGATTCGACCGATCCAATTCGATTTGGTCGGTTCGATTCAAGATACCCGAAATTGAATTTTTATTCTACCTTGGGACTGAAAACGAGGCTAAAAATTTCAAAAAATTTTTAAAAAACTCAAAAAAATTCGTAGAGTCTAAATATATTTTTAATCTTGTCACGTGATCTTTAAATAAATTTTTAAAAATCATTAAAGTTTTCTATTTTTGGAAAATCGAACCCGATTTCAAAAATTCAAATAATTTCAAATAATTTCTCAAAATTTAAATAAAATGGAGTATTAATATCTACTCATAAAATAATTAATTTAAAAATTAGGAGTGTTATATTCTCCCCCCCTCTTACAGAAAATTCGTCCTCGAATTTTTACACAAGAAAGAATAATAGAACAGAATTACACATTGAACAAATAAGGGTACTTGCTATGCATGTCCCACTCTAACTACCAGGTGCATTCTTCTACTGATTGGCTCCTCTACAACACCTTAAGCATAGGGATCTGTTTCGACTTTAGTTGCCTTACTTGGTAGTCCACTATGGCTACTGGCTGCTACTCAAACGTCAAGTCTTCTTTCAACTCTACTGTATCCGATTGTAGCACATGAGAGGGATCTGGTATGTATGTCCTGAGCATGGAGATGTGAAATACAGGATGAATATGAGAAAGGCTAGGTGGTAACTCCAACCAATAGGCAACTGCTCCAACTCTATCAGTAACCTCATAAGGTCTGATATACCGAGGTGCCAACTTGCCCTTCTTTCCAAATCTCATGACTCCCTTCATTGGAGAAATCTTCAGGAATATATAATTGCCTACTGCAAACTCTACATCCCTCCGTCTGGGATCTGCATAACTCTTCTACCTACTGAAAGCTATTTTCAATCGTTCCCTGATTAAAGGAACCATCTCTGAAGTATACTGCACTAGGTCTACATCATGCACCTTCGCTTCTCTCATTTCTATCCAACACAAAGGAGACCTACACTTTCTGCCATATAGGGCCTCATAGGGTGCCATCCTGATACTGAAATGATAACTGTTATTGTAGGCAAACTCCACCAAGGGTAGCTGATCATCCCATTGACCTCTAAAATCCAGAACACACATACGAAGCATGTCTTCCAGTGTTTGAATTATCCTTTTGGACTGCCCATTTGTTTGAGGATGGAAGGCGGTACTAAAGTTTAACTGTGTGCCAAGTGCCTCTTGCAGCTTTCTCTAAAACCTATAAGTGAACTGGAGCCTTCTGTCAGATATTATGGAAGTAGGAACTCCATGCAATCTGACTATTTCTCAAAGATAGAGCCTGACGTATTGTGCAATAGAATAGGTGGTTCTCACAGGTAAGAAATGAGTTGATTTAGTCAGACAATCTACAATTACCCATATCGAATCATATCCTTACGTGGTGCGAGGCAACCCAGTTACAAAATCCATAGTGATCATTTCTCACTTCCATTCTGGGATAGGGAGCTCTTGCAGCTTTCCTGAAGGGCTCCGGTGTTCAAACTTCACCTTCTGACAAGCCAAGCATTTGGACACAAAGTCTACTATGTCTCTCTTTATGTCATTCCACCAATAGCTATTTTTCACATCATGGTACATCTTGGTAGAGCCTAGGTGGACATTGTACAGTATATAGTGTGCCTCTCGCATGATTTCATTCATGAGATTGTCCACGTCGGGCACTCATATCCTGGAACCTTGCATAAGAGCGCCATCATTAGCAAATCCAAACTCACCACCTTCACCCTGCTATACTCTTTCTATAATCTTCATCAATTATGAGTCTCTGTGCTGGGAAACTCTGATTCTGTCTCGCAGGTCTGGTCTCACTGAAAAATGGGCCAATAATACCTCCTCATCTGAAATATCTAAGATCAAACCTTGATCCATCAACTCATGTACTTCCTGAATCAACGGTTCCTTCTCCACTGATATGTGCTCTAAGCTGCCAGCAGATTTTTTACTCAGAGCATCTCCTACTACATTGGCCTTCCCAAGATCATACTGGATGGTACAATCATAGTCCTTCAGAAGCTCCATCCATCTCCTCTATCTCAAGTTTAAATCCCTCTATTGGAAGATGTATTTCAAGCTCTTATGGTCGGTGTATATCTCGCATACTTCACCATACAGATAGTGTCTCCAGATCTTTATTGCAAAGACTATAGCCGTCATTTCCAAATTATGGGTAGGGTAGTTCTGCTCATGCCTTTTTAGCTACCTTGAAGCATAAGCCACTACTTTTCTATGCTGCATCAAAATACACCCTAAGCCAACTCTGGAGGCATCACAGTACACGGTATATCCTTCACCACTCATCGATAATGTCAATACAGGGGCTGTAGTTAGACATTCCTTAAGCTTCTGTTAGATCTCCTCATAATCATCTGTCCAAATGAATGGAACATTCTTCCTAGTTAACATAGTTAGGGGAGCTGCTATCCTGGAGAAATTTTGTATAAAATGCCTATAGTAGCCAGTTAGGCCCAGAAAATTTCGCACCTCAGTGACTATTGTAGGCCTAAGCCAATCAGTTACAGCCTTAATTTTCTTAGGATCCACCTGAATGCCTTCACTAGAAACCACGTGTCCCAAGAATGCGATGCTTTTTAGCCAAAATTCACATTTGAAAAATTTGGCATATAGCTGGTGCTCCCTCAAAGTCTGCAATACCATCCTCAAATGCCACACATATTCTTCTTCAGTCCGAGAGTATAGCAAAATGTCATCTATGAATACGATGACAAAACGGTCCAAGAATGGCCTGAACACCTTGTTCATCAAGTCCATGAAGGCCGCTGATGCATTAATGAGTCCAAAATACATCACCAAGAACTCATAATGACCTTACCTTGTCATGAATGTTGTCTTGGATACATCCTCATTCCTGATTCTCAACTGATGGTAGCCTGATTGTAGGTCTATTTTGGAAAAGAATCTAGCCCCTTGGAGCTGATCAAACAGATCATCGACCGAAAAAGTGAATACTTGTTCTTCACAATCACCTTGTTCAGCTGTCTATAATCAATACACAACCTTAAGGATCCATCTTTCTTTCTCACAAATAGTACAGGAGTGCCCCAGGGTGAAGTGCTCGAACGTATGAAACCCTTATCCAAAAGCTCTTGTAGCTGCTCCTTTAGCTCTTTCAATTCTATTTGTGCCATCCTGTAAGGCGGCATTGTTATGGGGTTTGTACCCGGCTCAACGTCAATGCAGAACTCTATTTACCTTCCTGGTGGTAACCCTGGAAGCTCCTCAGGGAAGACATCCATAAATTCTCTAACAACAGGAACATTCTCAATGTTAACACCTTCTACAGATGTATCTCTCACCAATGCCAAGTACCCCTGACACCCACGCCTCAACATCTTTCTAGCATTAATTACTGACACCAAGTTATATGGAGCCACGCTCCTGTCACTATCAAAGCTAAACTCTTCCACACTAGGTATATGAAAATATACCTTTTGTTCCTGCAGTCTAAAGTGGCATAATGAGTTGCCAACCAATCCATTCTCAAAATTACATCAAAATCCATTACTGGTAGAGGAACTAAGTCTGCTAGGAGGACCCTTCCATCCACTACCACTGGGCTACTCGAAAAAACCATAGCCACATTTATGTTGTCACTAAGAGGGGTAGCTACAGACAAGGGGCATTCTAAAGTTGTAGGGTTCCTACCCAATCTCATGGGAAAAATAGGGGAGACAAATGAGTACGTAGCACCCGGATCTATCAAAACACGAGCCTCATAGGAACAGACTAGAAGAATACCTGCCACAACTACATTGGAAGCCTGAGCATCCTGGTGGGTCAAGGTGAAAACCCCAGCTAGACCCCTACCCTGCATTGCAGAACCCTGAAATAGACTTTTGCCTCCTGACCTCGCTCCAAATCTACGTCCTTCTTATCCTCGGCCTTGTTGGCCACTGAACTGACTGCCTGCCATGCTGGAAGCACCAGGATACAAATGACAAGGAACATTTGCAATAAAACCCTGTGACCCCATCTGTGGCTCACTGAACACGGGACATTCTCTAGCAAAGTGACCCTGCTGGCCACACCGGAAACATACTCTTGAACCCATCATACAAGGTCCTGAATGTCCTCTTCCACACTGAGTGCAAGGTGCCAAGGAGGATCCTAAACCAGACCCAGAACTGCTATAACCCGAACTGTGACCACTGCTGGATCCGTACCCTAGTATGAATCCTTGAGATTTGTTTAAAACCACCCTTCTTATTATTTCTAATCTTCCCTCTGTAGTACTTTGGCCTCCACTATTCGTGGTACCCATGTAGGGAACACCTGAAGAACCCTCTGCTCTATTCTTCTTTGCCCTTCCCCTGTCATCTCCTGTATAGCTAATTTCAATCTGTCGGGCTCAATCAATTACCACATCGAAAGACTGATCAAACATCATGGCCAGGTTTGCATACCTCCTATCCAGCCCCTTTAGGAACCTCTTTACCTTCATACTTTCTGTAGCCACTGTGGGGGCATATCTACTCAGTTCCAAAAATTTTATAGCATATTCATTTACGGATCCGCCATTCTGCCTTAAGGCCTCAAAGGCCTACTGCTTTTGATCTCTAAAGCTTTTTGGCACAAACCTGTTGGTGAATAGTTCCACAAATTGGGTCCAAGATAATCCCTCAATACGAGGTAGTACGTAGTCTGTCATCCACTGCCTTGGCACTGGCCCCAATACATGCTGTACACACTCTATAAGCCTCCTATCAGTCAACTGCAACTCCATCCCTGCCTATTTGCAGGAGTCTAAAAACCGATAGGCATCATCTGACACATCATAAGTACCAGGCACCAACTTCTTGAAATTAATTATTTGTTTGTAAGGTTCCCCTCTTAGTGCGGTGGACTGCTGCTGTTGTGGAGGGTGAACCATATATTGTACCATCATAATGATGGTTCTCTACAATCTGGCCAAGGTAGCTACCATTGGGTCCATAGGACCCTGGGCCACAAAAGACTGTTCCTGAACTGGTGGCGGCTGCTCTTCTACTTGAGTAGCTCTAGGTCTCCTGCCCTGCCTCCTCGGGGCAGGTGCCTCATCCTGTGCTGACACCTTGTCTGGCACATCCCGTTCTGGTGCAGTGGCAGCTCTTCTACTTCTACGCATTTTCCTAAAATTCAATAGCATTAGCCCACAAAAATTCAAAATGGCATATTACACAGCTCTATAGACTCATATTTACACATAATTATATAAAGCAGAAACTAGAAGCAAGGATCATAATGTAAGGACAAATGTGGACCCTATTCTCCGCATGTGACTCCTATTAGACTCTTCCCAAAACTTTAGATATATATTCCCTATGAATTTGGAGCCTAAGCTCTAATACCACATTTTTCACGACCCAACTTAAGGGCCGGACCGGCACTAGGACCTGGGCCAGCCTAAAGCTCCCAAGGCCTATAGTAAGCCTAACTATTCCTCAACCTAATCCTAAGGCCCATTTGGGCCCAATTTTAAGAATTCAATCGGACAGAGTTCGGTCATAAAATGGAACATTCAATGTGGACTTTTTGACTTACCCGACCTGTAAACACAATATATAATAATTTAGGGAGCTCAGCTCACCCTCCACATACTCATAATATTGTAAATCCAATAGGAGCTCAGTTCCCTCATCCAATCCAGTCATGCATGCATTTAATATTCTTACAAATTCAACACAATATTATATTACAAACCCAAATTAATTAAAATACTCCCAACACATGCAGAGTCTAAAGTTTGACTAAATTATACAAAATACATTAGATATTACAAATTGACTTGTGAAGAAGAAGAGCAAGTTAGTCACAATAAGTAATCCTCCTGTAGAATAGAAAAATAAGATAAACAAGAGTGAGCGTTCGACTCAAAGAGTAAAATACCAAATTTAACCATAATTTCTATAGCTATCTAAAATTAATGCATCCTAAAGAGTGGAATGCAACATCATTAAAATTTTCATACAAATCACATCATAACAGTAAAAAGGCAATTTGGAGTACTCACACACCCAATATTGTTCAAACAGTACATATATGGGAGATGATCCCCTACACAACTCTCTTAATCCAACCTCTACCAATGAGTGTCTCTCAAGCCGGACTTTTGCTTAATAAACCAAATGCGGAGGCCAGCGAGTGTCTCTCAAGCCGTGCCTACCCCGATTTATCCATAAAGGACTGGGTCACAGAGAGTGTCTCTCAAGCCGCGTCTACCCGTCCTGTCCATATCCGATACCACACACCACACGCATGCCAACGTACGCAAACTACTCCAAATTACCATAAATAACAACTATGGCACTTCATCAATTAAGAATGAATTAGTGTTTAACTACATATATATATATATATATATATACATATATATATATATATATATATATATATATATATATATATATATATATATATAAGTGATGCATGGGCATGCTTGAACATATAATAATATTGAAATTATAATTAAAATTAATATTTTACTCACAGACTTAAACCGAGGTCACTATGGCAACTGGGCGGAGGAGGAAGGCTGTCCCGACTCTCCTGACAAATTTTATTGTAATTATTTAATATATTTGACTCAATACAAGTTTGAAAAAGACCAAAGACAACCTAAGTTATGCCGAAAATTTGGCAGTCTCCCTTATACCTAGGACCTACCCAACTTACAAAAGGGTTCAAAATGCACTTCTATATCCACAACTCAATCACATCACATGGCCCTTCCTGGGTCCACCCAAACAGTCAACAACCACAATTTAAAAAATTATAATTTAGTCCCTACAATTACCCCTTTTGCAAAAACTACCCAAATTAGCTCTAAAAATTCTAAAACTTTGCTCCACAGTCCTTAGCAATATTATTAAGCTAATGCAAAATGAATTATATTTTTCTAACCTACCACGAATACTTTATAGATTTTTAATCGAAATCGGGCACTAGATAATTAAGAAAAAGTAGGGTTCGGCTGTACCTATGCCAATTCCGACCCTAAAGATGCATCCAGGACATCTGAAAATAGTGGGGTAGCCTATACTCTCAGCGCTGGTTCTAAAGCTTTTCTGATAATTTGTCTGCCGGGCTCGAAATTGCAGACCCGAGCAACCGTCGAATTTTCATGAATTGAATGTACCTACGCGAAGCCTACAATACGAGGGTTAGTATATAATTTTTATGGAATTTTCTAAACTCATTTAATACTTGAAAAAACACTGTGAAGTTTCGCGGGACTCACTGAAAAACGGTATCGAAAAAATTTAAAATAGGTATTGCCGTGAAGGTCTTGACGAGTGGAGCACTCCGGTGCTCCCAGATTTTTTGTGGGATTTACGGTTTTTGAGAAATCTAGCCCGAAAGTCAAAATGGGCTAAAATTTCCCGAGTAAAAATTGAACAAATCGCTTTATGAATTTTTGTGCTCTTGGTATCTATGGAAAGCTCTCAAGGTGTAGATGTGTTTTGGGACAAGACCCGGTCCAATCGGTGGCCGAATCAGCTGAATTTTGACCGGGAAGACGAAACTTGTCGCACACATAGGGGAGGAGTTTGGCGCGATTTTTGGGCGGCCTGAAGGCCTGCCGACAGCAGAGGAAGGGCGAGGGATGTCGGCGACGACAAAGGGGGGGTGAGAGAGAAAACGAGGGAGAGGGAGAGAGCGTTGAGACGCGCGGGAGGAAGAAGAAAAGAAGAAGAAAGGGCCGGTCCGATTCGACCAGTCCAATCCGGTTCAATTATATTCGGCCTGTTCGATTCAAGATACCCGAAATTGAATTTTTACTCTGTCTTTGGACCGAAAACGATGCCCAAAAATTTCGAAAAAATTTCAGAAAACTCAAAAAAATTTGTAGAGTTTAAATATATTTTTAGTTTTGTTACGTGGTCTTTAAATAAATTTTTAAAATCATCAAAGTTTTATATTTTCGAAAAATCGAACCCAATTTCAAAAATTCGAAAAATTTCAAATAATTTCTCAAAATTTAAATAAAATAGAATATTAATATTTACCCATAAAATAATAAATTTAAAAATTAAGAGTGTTACATTAGTTAATTACATAAGTCACAATATTATTAATTTTAAGAATGTGAGCATTAGATAAAGAAAACAATTTTATAAAACCAATTAGAGTGATTTTGGAATGATATTTTAAATATAATTTAAATGATTTAAAAAAAATTAAAGAAAATAACTTTTTATTAGTTTACATATAAAAAGAATTAAATAAGGTATTTATTACTAATTAGATCACAAATTAATTGGGTGGCTGTAATTAAGTCTAATTTGTGTTAAAAAATAATAATAAAATAATTAATAATAAAATATTAAGTCAAAGTTGTGACACTATCCTTAAAGGATAATTCTAGCAAAAGTCATTATCCTCTAAAATTTAATGAACTCTTCTTAATATCATAGAGAATAAAAAATAAATAGAAGAAAAATATATTTATATATATAATCTTGAGAATCAAGACAATAATTTTTTAAAGAAATAATAAAATTAATAGAGCAAATAAAAAAAAATCAGAGCACTCTTCAAAAAAAAGTGTCAAATAGCATCGTTACGAGAAAGATATGCCTATTTTATACATATACATATAAATAGATGTGAAACAGTAATCTTTTACTGATTGCGCTCCAAGTTCTAAATTAGTTTATACAAGCTCTAAACCTCTCATGCGATGTTGTAAATATAATTTTTTTTATATTTATTATATTAATAATTAATATAATTAATAAAAAAATATTTATATAAAAAATATATTAAATTAAATTTTATAATAATATAAAATATTATGCATACAGTCAATAAAAAAAAAGTATTATAGATACATCTTATAAAAAAAATTACAATTTATTAATAATTATTAAAATCATACAATCATTTTAATTGAAAAAAAATTTTAATTAATCACTGTATTGCTTATTAATTATGTGTATATAATTTACTTTAAGACCAACTAATAATAATTAATATTTATCATTTATTTATTATAATACATTAAATAAAATATAATTTAAAAATAAAAATTATTTAATTATACAGTCTAGTGATAAAAGAAGATAATGTTAATATTGATTAAAAAAATAGTAAATTTATTAATTTATCTAAAAAAATAGGCTAACATAGCAAGAGGTTTAGTATATAAAAATAATATATATAAGCATTACTGTAAATATTTTTTAATTATTATAAAATAAATTTAACATATTGTAAATATATCAAAATTTAAGATCAAAGAAAATTTAATTATTTATTATATATAAATCAAATTTACATATCTAATAGAATAACAATTCTAAAGAGATATTATGAAAAAGTCAAAAAGGTTATTCACCTTGAGACAGCAAAGCCTTACAATCTCTCACCACAGCACCAAACTCCGACCAATTCTCTTATTGAGATTGAATAGTCTGCACAACTTTAAGTGAGTCCAGCTCGAACTCTACATTATTGGAAGGAAACTTATCTCACATCCAAATAAGAGTCTCACGGAAACCCAATATCTTAGCTACTCTTGGAATATGATGACCATGAGCAAAATCAAAGGAGGCACACACAAAGCCACCTTCATCATTACGAAGAATAGAACAAAACCCTGACAATTTTTCCAAGTTAAAGCAAGCAGCATCCATATTATACTTTAATCTCCCTGCTTCCAGCAACTTCCACTGCCCCAACTCCTCTTGCCGAAACATAGATGGAACAATGCTAGAGGATCGAGAGTTTGCAAACTCCCATTCATGCAACGAACGCTGGGCTAAGGAAATAACGTCATGGGGTGAATGAGAAATAACTGCCGCAAAAGAAGATTCTTGGATGTCCACGAAGTCCTTAGAATCACATTAAGTAAAGCAACACCTCTTTGTCAACATCTTTAATAAGTTGATAAGAATAAGAATCAAAAGTTCCGAAACTTATATCCACCACCACATCCAAAGCTTGCCAAATGCCCACCGCTTTGGGACAGTATAAAAAAAAACATGCATGAGATCCTCAACAGCACTATAAATGGAGTAAGATAGGTCAAGTTCAATACCTTTCGAAAGAAGCCTAGTTTTTGTTGGAATAATATTATGGTTGGCTCTCGAGATGAAGTTTGTAACTTTTGGTGGGACTTGAAGATTCCAGACCCTTTTCCAATCCCCTTACACCGAAGCCTGACTGTTCTCGCTACTCAAATCCATAGCCACATGATATGTAGATTTAGCCGTGTACAAGCCTCTCTTATTAAAATGCCACAATCTTCTATCTACATCCCCATAAAAACTGAGAGGAATCTGGAGAATATTATGGAGAATATCATTCATAACACTGAATATGGAGAATATTATTCATAACATTAAGAGGAAAAAGCCAATGCAACATTGCCACTGATCATCTCCTTTCGTTATTGTGAAAAAGACAATTGACGTTTATATCCTCTTCTCCTAATGTAGCCTCAATATTAACATAGAAATCATTCCCCAAAGGAACCCAAGTATTAGTCCAAACATTAATAGAGCTTCCATCTCCAACTCGCCATCTAACTCCTTGTTGAAGTAAATTCCTGAACTGCAAAAGACTTCTAAAACATAGCTTGGATTATGACCATCCTGAGCATTAATAAAATCCACTCTAGGAAAATATTCAGCTTTGAGGATACGACCTAGAAGAGTGTCTGATTGGGATATTAGTCTCCAATCTTGCTTCCCAAGCAACACTAGATTAAAGTTATGGAGGCTGCGAAAGCCCATACCACCCTCATTTTTCTTAACAGAATTTGTCGGGCTTTTGACAAAAAAGGTGTAATCAAAAATATAAAATATAAAAAAGGGGTGAGTTTGAAATTAATTACCAAAAATGAGTGAATTATGCTGAGCTGGACAAAGTGAGTACGGAACGTTAACTATAATAGCGTTTTTAAGGTCCGGACGCTATTCAAAATAGCGTCCTCGTGAAAAAGTTAAAAGGAGAGCTGGACGCTATTTAAAATAGCGTCAAGCTTTTCTTGCAATAATAAAAAATTAATTAAAAAAAAATTTAAAGGTTGAACGCTACTTATAGTAGCGTCCAACTTTTTTTTATTTTTAATAATTTTATTTTATATTTTAAATAAAATATAAATATTATTTTAGTAAATAAAATTATAATATGTAATATTATATATTATACAATTTTTATTATAAATATTATTTTTTAATTTAAAATTAAATTAAAATTTAATAAAATAAAAAATTAAAATTAAAAAATAAATAATTAAAAAAATTTAAGAAAAGTTGGACGAAGTAGCGTCCATCTTTTCTTTAAATTTTTAATTATTTTATTTTATATTTTAAATAAATTAAAAATATTATTTTAATAAATAAAATTATAATAATTAATATTATATATTATAATATTTTTAATTATTTAATTTTATATTTTAAATAAATTAAAAATATTATTTTAATAAATAAAATTATAATATGTAATATTATATATTATAATATTTTTATTATAAATATTATTTTTTTAATTTAAAATTAAATTAAAATCTAATAAAATAAATAATTAAAAAAATTTAAGAAAAATTGGACGCTATTATAAGTAGCGTCCAACTTTTCTTTAAATTTTTAATTATTTTATTTTATATTTTAAATAAATTAAAAATATTATTTTAATAAATAAAATTATAATAATTAATATTATATATTAAAATATTTTAATTATTTTATTTTATATTTTAAATAAATTAAAAATATTATTTTAATAAATAAAATTATAATAATTAATATTATATATTATAATATTTTTATTATAAATATTATCTTTTTAATTTAAAATTAAATTAAAATTTAATAAAATAAAAAATTAAAATCAAAAAAATAAATAATTAAAAAGGTTTAAAAAAATTAGACGCAACTTATAGTCTAATTTTTTTTAAATTATTTTATTTTATATTTTTATTATAATTTTTTAATATTTTTTATTTTTTTAATTTATTTAAAATATAAAATAAAATAATTAAAAATATTATATAATATTAATTATTATAATTTTATTTATTAAAATAATATTTTTAATTTATTTAAAATATAAAGTAAAATAATTAAAAATTTAAAGAAAAATTGGACGAGTAGCGTCCAACTTTTCTTAAATTTTTTTAATTTTTTATTTTTTATTTTTAATTTTTATTTTATTAAATTTTAATTTAATTTTAAATTAAAAAATAATATTTATAATAAAAATATTATAATATATAATATTACATATTATAATTTTATTTATTAAAATAATATTTATATTTTATTTAAAATATAAAATAAAATTATTAAAAATTAAAAAAAAAAGGTTGGACGCTACTATAATTAGCGTCTAACCTTTAAATCATTTTTAATTAATTTTTTATTATTGTAAGGAAAGCTGGACGCTATTTTGAATAGCGTTCAGCTCTCCTTTCAACTTTTTCACGCGGACGCTATTTTGAATAGCGTCCGAACCTTAAAAACGCTATTATAGTTAGCGTCCCGCACTCACCTCGTCCAACTCAACATAATTCACCCATTTTTGATAATTAGTTTCAAACTCACCATTTTTTTATATTTTGTATTTTTTATTACACCTTTTTTGTCAAAAGCCCCAATTTGTCCCAGTCTAACCAATTAATACCACGTTGTCCAATTTGTTTCATACCCACCAAAAGGAATTCATCATATGTTGAAGCTTTTCACGAAAAGAAACAGGGAGATGAAAAACACTCATACTGTAAAACAGAATAGCTTGAACACCTAATTTGAGTAAAACTTCTTTCCTTGCCCTAGAAAGAAATTTACTTTTCCAACTCTATAATTTTTGCCATATCTTTTCTTTGAGAAAAGAAAAAATTTGTTTCTTATTTCTCTTAATTAAAGAAGGCAACCCTAAGTAACGCCCATGATCTAACGAAGAATGGACACCTAGCAAGCCTAATAACCACAACTTCCTATTAGCAGGAATGTTAGAACTATAAAAAAAACTCCCGATTTTTGAAAATTAATAGCTTGTCCTGAAGCTTGCTTATAATAGTTTAAAATCCACCTAATCTTCTCACACTCCAAATCCTCAGCCTTAAAGAAGAAAAAACTATCATCTATAAAAAGCAAATGAGATATAACGGGACCACACCTACTTATCCTGCAACCATGGATCTCACTAGAAATTTTAGCTCTACAAAGCAGAGCGGAGAGGCCCTCAACACAAATGATGAATAGATAAGGTGGCAAAGGGTCCCCATGTTGCAACCCCCTATGAGGTTTTATAGGCCTAACCTTAGAATCATTGAAAGCCACAGAGTATCCAACCAAAGAAATACAAAGCATAATAAGGTTCACCCATTTCCTATTAAATTCAAGGAAACACCAACTAGGGTGTAAATAAACCAAACCGCTAGTGAGCTGCTTGAGATTCGGCTTTAAAAAAGCTCAATTTGATTTGGCTCGTTTATTAAATGAGCCGAGCTCGAATTTAGTAGTATTTGGCTCAATCTCGAGCTCGAGTTCGGCTTGTTAATAGACTCACAAGCTGGCTTGTTAAACAGGCTTATGATCTAGCCTGTTAAACAGGCTCGTGATCTAGCTCGTTAAACAAGATCACAAACTAATTCATTGATTAAGCTCGTGAACAAGCACGTGAATAAACTAATGATAAAGCTCGTTTATAAACTCGTGAATAAGTTCATGAATAGGCTCATTTATAAGTTTGTGAATGAGTTCATTTATATGCTTTGAATATAAAATAATATATTATTAAGTATATTATATAAACTTATGATATAATTAAAATAAAAAACTACATTTATAAAATATAATAATTTTTATCCGCTCCTAGAAGGTTATTGTAACTTTTATGCATAAAAATTATTTTAAATTAGTTTATTTATATTAAATTACTAAATAAATGAAAACTTAACTACATAGTTTTTTGTGGTGGCTGTATGAATTAAAATATGAATTCATGTATCTTTCCTCCTCTTTTCCTTTTTCTCTCTAAATGTTGAACTTTTAAAAGATTAAATTTCAAATTTATCACAAATCTATCTAATCAATATTACTACTTTCTCTCTCTGTGTGTATATGTAGTCTCCCTCCTCTTTCTAATTTTTTTCCTATTAACACTAACTAATCTACTCATATATTATTAATTTATTTTACTATATACTCTCTCTCTCTCTCTCTCTCTAGTCTCCCCCTATTCCTATTAATACTAACTAATCTACTCATATATTATTAATTTATTATTACTCTATATACTATCCCTCTCCTAGTCTCTATCTAACTCTCTCTCTCTCTCTCTCTCTCTCTCTCTCTCTCTCTCTCTCTCTCTCTCTCTCTCTTTGTAGTCTCCCCCTATTTCTATTAACACTAATTAATGTACCCATATATTTTTAATTTATTATTACTTTGTATACTATCCTTCTTCCAGTGTCTATCTCTATAAACTCTCTCTCTCTCTCTCTCTCTCTCTCTCTCTCTCTCTCCCCCTATTTCTATTAACACTAATTAATGTACCCATATATTTTTAATTTATTATTACTTTGTATACTATCCTTCTTCCAGTGTCTATCTCTATAAACTCTCTCTCTCTCTCTCTCTCTCTCTCTCTCTCTCTCTCTCTCTCTCTCTCTCTCTATAGTCTCCCCCTATTTCTTTTTGTTGACACTAACTAATCTATAATTACTATACTACTTAATATTGTACACTTATTTCATACAAATTGAATTGTTTATTTTTTTTAATAAAGCATTAGTAAAAGATATAAAACACCAAATATAATTTGATTAATTAAATAATCTAATATATTTAATTCTTTTAAACTTATTTAAATAAATTAAATAGAAAAAATAGAAAAAACTCAAATTATAATACATTTATATAAAAATTCATAAATGACACTTTATTAAGAGTATAAATTAGTCAATAATATAAAAAGTAATATATTTTATCAGAAAACAAAATAATAAATTTAATCATAATTACATAAAATCGGTAGTATTATTATGAACTATGTAGTTTTGAGTCAAAACGACATAATTTTGAATTTTAAGAATAAAGTAAACTAAAATAATAAAAAGCATAGTAGCCAAAAACTCACGATCTCTCATTTTGATAACCCACTAACCCTAGAATTCTATTCTTCTCTCATGTAAGCAATAGTCACTGCACCCACAGTTGATAGATAAACTTTCGCCATTTTAGCTTCCTCGCATAAGAGCAAGGTGATCGAACACAACAACTTAGGTCTCAGATCTCGGAATACAGCAGTTTTAGTCTCAGATCTTAGACAAGAGTAAGGTCGAATGTAATAGATTTGATCGGAAAGACAAATCAAGTTTATTCCATTTTCAACTAGTAAAGTTTTTTTTTTTTTTTTGCTTTTTTGTTTTGTTTTTCTTTCATGGATTTGCTTGTTCAATTTCTTTCATGGTTTTATTCCATTTTCAACTAGACTTCTATTCAATTTTTTTGCTTTTTTGTTTTGTTTTTCTTTCATGGATTTGCTTGTTCAATTTCTTTCATGGTTTTATTCCATTTTCAACTAGACTTCTATTCAATTTTTTTGCTTTTTTGTTCTTTTTTTTCATGGAAATAAGTTTGCATACATTATTCTCTAAGCTGGAAACAACATTTTCCCCTAAAATTATTCTCTTTAATAAAGCTATGAAGGTATGGTAAATATTTGAGCTTTCAAACCTGATTAAAGAAAATGGATAATGTGTTTGTTAATGGATCCAACTTATTTGTCATTTTTTCCCCTTATTTTGGGATCACATAGATGCAAATTTCTTTTTTAAAAGTCCTCATATTCTGTAATAGATTATATATGTGTGTGTGTGTGTGTGTGTCTGGATTGGACATTAAATACTTATATGTTTATAAATAGAAAAATGCAAAGAATATCATATACACATTGTGACAATTAGCCAAGGTGTAACACCCTCCCTGCAGCAACTCCGTACATTCTACTGTTCCGGTGACCAGTGTCAGACTGGACAGCTAGAACGTTCGGAAAAATATTTAAACTAAAGTGAGGAACCATAATTAACTCAAATATTAATAAGAAAAATTTAGAAAAAATTTTAGAAATAAAATACAACCAAGTTAAATGAGCCGGTGCCCTAGCGATGGATAACCAAGTGAGAAGTTGCGGTTCTCGCAACTAGGAGCCCTAGACCCGGGAGAAAAATTATAAAATAATTATTGGGACTCCAAAGAAGGGTCATTGAGGTTCCTATGGCATTAGAATGCCAAGAAAATATTTAGAAATTTTTTTCAATCGGTACAGACAATTTTGACCCATTAAGCCAAACGGAGGGCATTTTGGTCATTTCGTCTTCAGAGATGATTTTTGGCCGACTTGTCCAGTTAAGTAAATAATTATTATAATATAAAATATAAATAAATATTGCTAAAAATTAAATTGAAAATGAGTAGAGAATAGAAGAAAAAAAATGGAAGAAAATACTAATTATGACATCATATGATGTCATTAAACACTTACCCACCAATCACATTTAATCAACACTTAAATTAACTAATAAAATATGGATAAGAATACAGCAAAAGCTCAAAAAAATCCAGCAGCCATCACCTTCACAAAACCCACCCGTAGCTCTCAAATTCCATACCCATTCCACCATAGAAAACTTCATCAACCTTCACACCCCACTAAGTTTCACCATAAACTCACTTAATCACTTCACAAAAACTCTTCCTTGCATCTTAAACTCTCTCTAACCAGCAAAAAAAAGAAGGAAAAGAAAGTTTTTACAAGTTTGGGAGTTAGCTCCAACAAGGTTAGTGCCATCTTTCTCCTTCTTCCTTTGGATATTCATGTTAAAACATTAAGTTAGGCTAGGAAATTGTGGAATTGAAGAAAATTAAACATGCTAGGGTAAATGGTGAATTTCGGCAGCCTATTGGGGGTGATGATTTTGATGGTTTTGATGGGCTTAGAGTGGACTAGAGATGGTGTTTAATGTGTATATATATAATGAATTAGTGTGTTTAACTAAGGTGTGTGGTGTGAATTGATATGGGGAATTAGGGTTTTGGAGAGAAACTTGGACTTTGCTTATGTAATGGTGAATGAACATTTTAATGGTCAATTAGTGACCATTTGAGGTAAGTTGACCATAACTTAGAGTGAATTATAGCATTACAAACTGATTTGGTATGCTGCCTAGTGAAACCAGCAGGGTGGCTGTGAGTCCAGCCTGTTTGGACAGCCATAACTTGGGCTGTGTAGGTTCAATTGGTGTTTGGCCAATTGGACATGAAACTAGACACATAATGGCACAATTTTGGTGAAGAAACCATGCCCAAAAGACCAAAGCAAGTGGACCAAAAACTTGCCCCAATCCGGATGTCCTGCCACCAGATTCTGCAGAATGACCAAATGAACAGTGATTGTTCATTTGGCCATAACTCATTGTAGAATGGCCTAATTGACCTGAAATTTTTACAGAAACAAGTTAAGATATAGACCAACAACTTTCATGAAGAAACCTATCTCAAATTATGACCAGAACCTATCCAATAAGGCAATTGCAATCACTGTTCACTGCACTGTAGATATGGTCAGTTATGAAATTTTTCAATCCGGCCAGTTGTGGTTTTTGGACCATAACTTGAGCTACAAAACTCCAAATGGAGTGATTCAAAAAACTAAATTCAACTAGACAAAATAAGGAACAACTTTCATGTTTATCATTTTCTCAAATTCCCACTGCAACATTAACTAATGGAACAGTAAAATTAGGGTATAAAAACTGAAAATTCTGCTCCATTAGTTTTAAGCTTAGAAATGGTATTGGTGATTAATGCCAACAAGTTTTGAATGCACAATGTGGTATGTTGGGAGTGTTAAAACCAATGTACCTATTTTCTATGCAAAAGTCAATATTTTTGTTGACTAATGAAGTGAATAGTAACACCAAAGTTTGAAATTCAAAAATTATAAAATTCAAAAGTATCAAATGCCCTAGTATACTTAACAAGATTGGTTTGGATAGTTTGGCATGCCAATAGGGTTCAGTTAGCAGTACTGCACATGGCATTATGCCATTCTGTGATTTCATAGCTTTTAGCCATTCTGATATTGTGTTGAGACTTGGCCTTGTGCCTGATGTTATTACAGCTTATTAGCTGTTCTGTTGCACACTGGGAGATACATATGTGACCGATGGTGTGACGGCCCGAGATACTTGATACCCAGTGCCAATTTACCCGTTTATCCAATCCAGTCGTCCAGTATAGGTTACTTGGGCAACAAAAAAATGAAAGTGGATGAATGTAATGAAATAACAAATATAACCAGTACAAAATAAGTACGACTACAAATACTCAATGAAAATTTATTTACAATGAGACATTAATACATTCACTACATATTTATTTTCTGTTATTTCTTTTTATTATATTATTGACACCACTAAGCATTATTGCTTAGCGCGTTACTTTTGCCACGCGTAGGTTCTAGAGATCCTGACCAAGAGCCCAGTAGACCACAGACTGGGTGAGACCTCCTGCAGCTCTGCATAGTATCCGTGTCACCTCACCATCTTCAATGCATTGGTAGGACACTAGGTTTCATTTTGGTATTTTGTAACTAACTTTTATTTTCTTTTGTGTAAATGAAACTTATGTAATGTATTTTGATGTTCATGTAAATAATGAAAATTGTGATTATGAATGGAAAAATTTGAGTATTTATTTATTTCTTATAGATATGAGTACCATGAGAAATGAATGATTGAGAAATGTTGTTGAAAAAGATTGAGTTTTTGATGATTATTGGAGTTGAGAATGATTGGATATGATTATTGGAAGTGTTTTTCACAGGTTCCGAAGAACTGTTTTCTCCATTTTTAGCCAGATCACTGGGATTTTCTATAAAATTTTCGGAACCTCAAACAAATTATAATTTCAATAAATAACTTAAATGAATTATATTTCACAAGTTATATTCAAAACTATGATAAAAATAAATTAAGAAAGAATAGAAATGATTATGATAAAATAGAGTGTTCCGGTACACCGTGTGACATATCTTACTCGGATATACTGTAGATGGGTAAGGGGTGTCACACAAGGAATCCCAAAATTGTATCATAAGCTTCTAAAATGATACTTAAATTTCACAACTTGACACCTAATCTGCAAAGTCTTTATTACTACCCTTCTAACTTATTAAGATAAGAGTATTAAAATTAAGATGCTTTACTTTGTGGGCTAAATTCATAAGCTAAATCATGAGCCCTCTTACATTTATCAATAAATTTTGTTTGTTTTTAATATAATATCTATATCTTAGATCAAAATGGCCTTGAGATGGTCTGCCAAGTTCTTTGGAAATATTTTAGATGGTTTGATCCTTTAATGGAGATAGATGCATACACCATAAAAATTTCCCAAGTTATTCACTAATAGATTGTCCATTTCACCTATGTTGGACTCTAGCCTTAAGGACAACAAAACTGTTATCTTGCATGTTGGCATGACTTACTTTGTCTTCTAGTTTTTTTTTAATAATAATAAATAATTAAATTAATTTGAATTTTATTTTGATTACTAATAATTTAACTTATCAATTTAATTATTGAGTTTTATTTTGATTACCAATAATTTCTTTTTCTTTCAATAAATTAAATTAACATGAATTTTAATTGATGGTCTATTTTAAATTAGCAACTAATTTAGGATGGATTCAATTGAGATCCTAGTAATTTAATTAATCAATTTTGATTTAATTTATCAATTTTATTATTGAATGTTATTTTAATTAGCAATAAATTCCTTTTTTTCATATTATATATAACATTGTCAATAAATTAACATATATATCTTTTCCTTGTAATAAATTAAATTAACATACATATCTTTTCCTATTATATATATCTTTTCCTTTCAGTAAATTAAATTAACATGGATTTAAATTGATGGTCTATATATCTTAAATGGTGAACATTTCTATTCTATATATCATTTCATTTCATTTTTACATAAATAACGTGCGAAATTTTTTTAATAGAATATCAAACAACTCAAACTCAAACGCGATTGACTTAACTTCTCCTATTGATCAAGCTTGTTCTATTGCTTTTCTTTCTACTTAAGATTCATCTACAAGCCCAGTCATGGATGATGCTATCACAAATATTGATGATGCAAATCATAACAAAGAAAATGATGTCATTGAGGCAAATGAAAAGGAGGAAAATCCATTTGCTTCAAAGAAACAGAAGCAAACATATAAGGTATGGGTTGAGTTTAAAGAAGTTACTCTTCCTAATGGAACAGTGAAAGTAGAGTGCATTCACTGAAAACACCAACTTGGAGTTAACAAGACTAGTGCTACAATACACTTTCTTAGACATTTAAAGATTTGCCCAAAAAGGAAAGTGAATTTGAAAGGTCAACAACAAATTAGTATCACTACAACACTAGCTGAGATAAAAAGTGTGACTTCTATGCAGAATTTTAAATATGACCATGCCAAGATAAGAGAAGTCCTTGCCCATATGATCCTTGTTCATGAGTTGCCATTTCTTTTTACAGAGTATGAGGTTTTCAATTTGTTGATGAGAACTGTAACTCCTTATTATAAAAATATTAGTCGTGAAATTGTAAGAAAGGATTGTTTCTCTGCTTATGACATTGAGAAAAAGAAAGTGAAGGATTTGCTAGAGCATGTTCACAAAGTTAGTGTGACCATAGATTTATGGAAGTCAGGTTAGCAAGTTTCATACATAGTTGTTACTACACACTTTGTCGACTCCAACAGGAATTTACAAAAGCATACTTTGAACTTCTATGATGTTCCACCACCTTATATAGGAGTTGTTATATGTGATGTGCTGCAAAAATGCTTAGTTAAATGGGGAATTGAAGATAAGGTATGAACTGTTTCTGTTAATAATATTGTCTATAATGATGCTGCTATTAAAATGTTGAAGGATAATCTTGCTTACAAGAATAGTCTTGCACTTAATGCTAAGTTGTTTCATGTGAGATGTTGTGCAGCTATCTTAAATTTATTGGTGCAAGATGGGTTGTCTAAGATTGAAGATATAATTTTCAAAGTGCATAAAAGTGTAAAGCATCTTGCAAAAGCAGAGTCTCGTCATTTGAATTTTAGTGAAATTGGAAAGCAATTGAAATTTCCTTCAAAGAAGCTTATTTTGGATTTTGGCACAAGGTGGAATGCAATATATTTCATGCTATCTATTGCATTGGAGTTTAAGGATGTCTTCCCTCGATATCAGCAAAGAGACCCAACTTACACTTTCTTGCCTAATGAGGAAGATTAGGAAAAAGTGAAGGAAGTTTGCTCTTTTCTTGAAGAATTCAATGAAGTTACTAAAGTAATTTGATTCTTGAATATCCAACTTTAAACTATTCCTGGCTGAACTCTATAATATAAAAAAATTATTAAATGAAGCACATGAGAATTAGGGCTAAATGCAAGCCATGGCTAGCAAGATGAAAAAGAAATTTGATAAGTATTGGAGTGATTATAATTTGTTGATCTCTATAGCAGCTATATTGGACCCAAGGAACAAGATGAAATTGGTTTAGTGGTATTTTCTAGAGATTTATTTTGCATCTGATGCTATTGATCAAATCATTACTATTCAAGAGACTTTGCGCATGCTTTATAATGAGAATGTTGAAGCTCATAAAGCAAAAAAAGTTGATATAGAAATTAGTGGTGCAAAAAACTAAAGGGAAAGATATAGTTGTAATGTTAGTGGAAAAGGAAAAGTTAGAGGGAGAGAATGAACAACCTACTACTATTCAATTGTTCCATAACCTTATGTTGGTGCAAGTTCATGATCCTTCACTGGGTTTCATGTCCGAACATGTTACATCCATTATTAGCAACTTTGTTAGGGAGTTTGTTAAGGCAAATTCCAATAACTTCACTAGTATATGGCATAGTTACAAGCGAATTTAGGTGCGACTCGATTTTTTATTACCTTTAAGATGCCATAAGAGGCTTAAGAAATTTGGTAGTGATTGTTTTTTTGGTCTCCTTCACTATACACATCTTCCATTCTTTTGCTTTTATGTGGCAAGCTCAGCCATTCAGAATAATTTTATGCACATCTATTTGATTAAACTGATGCTCAATAAGGGTGCCCTTATGGTGTTTGGCAAAGGACTGCTAGATGTTGGGCTCAAATCAGCATGGATGACATATGGCTTCAAAATGAGGTTTCGGTAGCTAAGGAGAGTGTCAAGGAGCCATTAGATCTACTATGGAACTTTTAAAGATCATAGGCCAAAAACAGAGGATGAGGTTAGCATGGGACTAATAGTGAGTGACATGATCCATCTAATTTAGTTATTACCAATGATCATGGTAAGAGTTAAGTTGGACCCAAATAGGTGCTGGGCCATGACCCATTGTCTCTGGTAAAGGGAGTTATTATAGCTGATCCTAAACAAAGAAGGTAGGAAGTAGTGGGCTTAAAGGGAATGGGTTAAGGTGTTGTTGTGAGTGTGGGTTAAGTTATAGGTATCTCAAAAAAAAAAAATTAGCAACGAGCTCTGCTACAGAGGCTTGCTGAGAGCCATAACATGCGTCAATTGTAATTGTCATGTGCTTCACAACCTATGATCAGTTTAGGTCTTGCAAGAGCTTGTAACAGATAAGTGGCCCACTTTTATTTTTCTAATGGAAACTCTCTATGATTATAACAGAATGGAATCATTAAAGAATAAGTTAGGTTTTGAAGGCTTGTTTGCAATTGAGAATTTAAGGCACACAGTAGTGGTTTGGCTCTTTTCTATTGTAAGAAAGACATGGTTAGGCTCTTGAGTTATTATAGGAACCACATTGATGTGTGTGTCACAATTGATAGGTTGGGTTCTTAGAGAATGATTGGTTTTTATAACAAGAGTTAGGTGTAAGGATTTGTGGCAACTCTTTTGATCTCTCTGCTCCTCATTGACACTGCCTTGTTGTTGCTCAATAGACTTCAATGACATTTTTGCCTCTTATGAGAAGAAAGGTTGTACTCCTTAATCGAATTGGCTTTTAAATCGGTTCAATCTACCATTTTTTATGTCAGTTTAATGATTTACCCATGGAAAGGTACAAATATACTTAGGAGAGGGGGTTACTCTATATTGAGTGAAGGAAAAGCTTAACAGAGCTTTAGTTAATTAGAGCTTGTGAGATCATTTCCAATATGCTAAATTGAGCTCCTTGGAACTCTCTTATTCTTATCATCTGCCAATTTTGCTTAAGCTTAAGTTAGTCAATTTTTCACTGTCCTCTCGCTAGTTTAAATTCGAAAATTGTTGGATATGGGAGCCAGAGTGTAAGGAGGTTGTTCAAAGTGATTGGGACATGGCTAGGTCAAAGGATGTTTTGACAAGAACTCAATCTTATGAGTTAACTTTACTTCAGTAGAGTGAGAAACGCAAGATCAAGCATTAAAATTTAATGGAGCAGTGGAGGAAAATTTGTGATGTGCACCATTCTCAAAACCCATATGATGTTATAGAGTTCCTCGACACTAAAAACCATTTGCATGAGTTTCTCCACAAAAGGAAAGTTTACTAGAAGCAATGGAGCAAATAGTTCTAGCTTAATGAATGGGATGCTAACACTTGTTATTTTTATCGAATGGCATCAAAAAGGAAATGCAAGAATTGCTTAACTCAATTGCAAATGGTGCAAGACTCTAGCATGAATGGCCAAATGATTTAGGTAATCACATGATTGACTATTTTACTCTGTTATTTTCATCTTAGTACCATGTTTTGGATGGTGTTCTGCATTTTGTGACTAATGAGGTCTTAAAAGCTCAGAACACTCTTTTGATGGTTCCTTTCGCGATATGAAAAAGATAATTTTCAATATGATCCCTAACAAATCCCTTAGTCCCAAAGGTATGAATCGATTGCTATCGGCATTTCTAGGATGTTATTGGTAAGGATGTGAGTTCAGCTTATCTATGATTTATTGCTAATTAGTATTTCCTAGAGGGTCCGAATGATACAATCATCGTCCTCATTCCAAAGAAGAAACAATTTGGAAACTATAAGGGACCTTTGTGGAATTTCATTTTGCAATGTCCTCTACAAAATTGCCAAAATGTTAGCAAGGCGGTTGAGACATGTAAAACCCAAGTCCAAGGCTATTCACGGCACTAAGGGAACAAATAAGCAAGAAGCCATCAAAACCCATAACAAGCCTGGACATTACTTTCATAAATAGTGGTGGAGGCACATTTAAGTCAAAAAACACTTTAATCATTAAATAATTTTATTTATTTCATGAAACATTTGATTACAAGTACAATAAACCTTTATACAATTACATTTCATAAGAGGAGTTCCATAAACTTTACATATACCTTTTAAAACAAAATGAGACAATAGCCTCTGGAACTCATAGCCTAAATATGCTTACTTTATTTTCAACTTTTGTCTCTAAAAGGGGAAGGCAGAAGAAGAGCGAGCTTGGGGCTTAGTGAGTAACAGCCTACTTAAAGGAAGGAAAACATATAATAAAACAATTACATACAAGTCTATGCAATGCAGCAACCATATGGGGTTCATAGCACAGATAATTCACATAAGGGTAGTTCATATCACCATTGGTTCCTCAATCATGTTATTTCCATAAATATACATCCAATGTGCCCAACCCATTATAGGAGCTCTTCAAGACTTCCTCTTATCTTATAATATCAAACAAATATATAGGGTGGAGACACGAATTGCCTTACACGATTATCCGTAACATAGTTAGCTCATTATGCATGCATGTCATTGCTTTTCTTTATCATATCATTTCTCATAAGGAACCAATTGGTCATCCACAGGCTACTAACACATCACAAGTAATAGTGCAAATGCATCATCTTGTGATAATAAAACATATATGCAATTTATCCCTAAAATGTAATATATCTAATGAGAACATACTTTCATGATGCATGAGCGTGCATAGCATAGCAATAACTAAAAGAAACATAATATTTAAAAGCTTTAGGTAGGTTCTACTTAAGGAGTTGCTAGACTTTTCTACTTTACCTATGGCTAGGTAGCCCTTAGATCCCTTATCTCTAGGTCTTCTATGCCTTATCTTCAAGCCTATAAGGGAAAAAATTTAGAGGTTCTTATCATTCCTAGAAGAGGTTGTGCCAAGGATGTTCGTTGTCACCATATCTTTTTTTCATTCTCTATGCAGAAGGGTTGTCGGCATTAATTCAGCAGGCTGAATCTTCCGAATTGATTCATGGTTGGAGCACCGAATGTTTCTCATCCTTTTTTTTTTACAGACGGTAGTCTGCTTTTTTTTTAAGGATATTGAAACTAAAGCACTTGTTGCGAAGGATATACTTGCTGCTAACGATAAGGCATATGGTCAGTCTATTAATTTTAAAAAAGTCAAAATATATTTTAGTGCTAACACACTTAATAGTCAGCAGGATAATGTTGCTTCTATTTTGGAGGTGCCTACTGTTTGTGATCTAAGTACATATTAGGCCTACCACCGCTTATCGACCGAAGCAAGTTGAATATCTTTCGTTTCATTAAAGACAATGTGTGGCAGAAGCTTCAATCTTGGAAAAGGAAGTTCCTATCACAGGCAAGTAAGGAGATTTTGTTTAAAACAATTTCTCAAGCGTTGCCCAACTATGTTATGGGGGTTTTCTTGCTCCCTGTCTCTTTGTGCTCTAAACTTGAGAAGATGGTAAACAGTTTTGGTGGGGTAATAATCAATCTCAACACCATGGCATTAATTGGATGGCTTTGGATAACTGTAGGTGGTTGGAGATTCTGAGCGTTTTCTCCCTTAAAGCGGCAAAGGCAATAGGCATTAGGGAGGTTTTGAGTTGGATTAAATCACGTGGTTGGGAAAATGCTATTGTTAATTTTGATTCTCTTTCTGCTATTTCTGCATTACAACAGGGCTGCTCTTAGTCAGCTTCCCATGGAGTTGTTATAGCAAATTGTCTAACTCTTGCATAAGAGATTCTTGTGTTTATATTCAGTTTGTCAGGAGATCTGTGAACATAGTTGCCCATGTTCTTACTAGAGAAACTCGTTCAATGACAGATTGTAGGAGTTGGGATTTGTCTCCCCTCCTTTCTTTGTAGATGCTTTTTTTTATTTTTTGATGATTTTTGGTAATATATTTCACTTAGCTTCAAAATATATAGATATAAACAACTAAAATTGCCTAATTAATAAATATTGATTAATGATAAGAAGTTACGATAATCAAATAGCATAATTTAAGAGTATCATACAGCAAGTTAACGTTCCTGCGCGTTATAGCTATGTTGTGTTCTTTTCTCCTCATTCCCAAAAATGAAAAAACAGCAAGTCGACTTGGTTATTGATTTTGTCATTGATTGCATATTTGAATTTGCTGCCTAAAAAGTAAATTACCTAAAATTCATTGTACATTTGAACTCATCTAGAGAGAACAAGCTACATAAAATATCTTTTGGTGAATGGGCTAAAAACTCTCTTCCATCAACTCAAGTTGAAGCAAGTTAACGAGCAAGATCGATTAAAATTCAAGAGATTGATAAAATATTCACATTTTTTTTACATGGTTAAATAGAGTAGCTTTATACACAAAGGAAAGATTAAACGTAATTGGATGATCAACTGTACAAAAAGAAAGAGAAGTTTGCTTTCCATCATTTTTTCCAATATTTATATATAATTATATATATATACACTTGATTTCTTCCATCACGTCTTATCTGCCTGAAGCAGGGATCAGGAAGGAGGTAGTGAACGAATGGTGGTATCAGGTAACATAGCTACTGTCACTACGAAGTATTCACAACCAATGGGAAGACTGAATGGATTTGAGGTTGATCCCAAATTCAGGGTCAATTGATCAGTTCCTGTGTCACAAGTAAGATGATCCACTTGATCTGCCCTACCATGCTCAGGCCTGGCTGCGCTAGGAGGCAATGGCTTCGCAATCTGGCGTTCAATATGCACAATCTGCCCAACAATGTAGCTGGGACGCCTTGGAAGATGATCAGTAAACAACGCCACAGATTCAGAAGACAAATAGTAGTTAGAACCATTTCGGTTGATTGCCTCATAATGCCCAGCTGAATTGAGAACAAATGCAGCTATCTCATGACCTTCCAACCGCCCGAAAGATATCCTTTCTTTGTTTGCCTGTAGGAGAACACCATTAGAAACATCATACTGTCAAGTTATAAGCAAAGAGTTTTGAACACAACTACAAAAAAGGAAACTAACACAGGAAAGGTCTAAAATTGAAAAGGAAAAATAAAAAGGCAAGAAACACAAAAAATTAGATAAGAATAACACTACAGAAGAACGGCGTTACACCGTCCACCATTGATGATGGCTCTGCCAGCAGAAACTAAGCCAGTCATTATAATTAATTTAAAGAGGTAGCTAATTGTATATGACAGTTAAAATCAATGACAAACAAATCCCAAAAAAAAAAAAAAAAGCACTTGAAAAGTTTGCATGAACCATAATCTGCTTTAAATTGTAAGTCAACAATTTGGGTCACAGTAACTGGTCATGCGTCATGCGGCACCACTAATACATCATGAACAGAAAACACCATTAACAAGCCAAGAGTACCTGCTTCTCAAGTTGATGCTTTTTATATAAAGTGGCAACCAGCTCCTTCTTTTCTTCCAACTCCTTTTTAAGCTGTTCATTTGCAGCTTCCAGTTTTGGGTACTTGTCAAGCAGCTCCTCGCGATGCCTAGACAAGAAACCAACTCTATCTGCAAGAACCCGGATGCATTTTCGAAACTCAGCAGTACCATCATCTTCATTGTCATTAATGGAACTGCATAGTTTTCAAAGGAAAGCAATTAAACTTTTGCCATTTTAAAAATCACCAACTAAACTGATATCCTATAGAGAGTTAATCCCCTATGTATATATCTAGAATAACATACCCTAACAAGTATTTAGCCAGTGACTGATAAAGTAACATATCAACCTACTGTATCATTTTTTGAGGATACACATACAGCAGAGGCCTATAGTTATTTGCCTGTATCCCACAATGTAGACTGACACAATCCAACACAGGACTATCATAATTGCTGCAATGACCATTACTCATATATAAAAACTTCAAGAAATTGATTTCTTTTAAAGAACTAGTTGCATTTGGCCCTGACATCTTAATACTGCAGCAATTCAGAAACATGTAACCCACACCCATTCCCCATATAATATTAGTGAAAATTCAGAGAAGAACATTGCACTTCTATAAATGCCCAATATTTGACCACAAACTTCTAAGTGCTAGACTGAATCAAAATGTTGGATGCATAAAGTCCGGCAAAAAAGTTGATAATTGTCCATAGAAGACAAATTATAGAGGATTCTGCCAAATATCTTACTTGCCCAAAGATTGAGCTAACGCACGCAAGGAATCAGCAAAACCAGCAACTCCACTCGGGCCATATATACAGTTCCTAAGTCTTTCAAAAAGGCCACGCATTTTCACAGCAGATGCACGCAGGGCACTATACTCTGAGGCCCTTCGATCAGCTGCGCAAAGATGGGTTTGGGCTTCCTCTCTTGCTTCATGCAAACAATTCTCCAAGTGAGCACAATTCATCTGTTATACAGCACAAAAAGAAAGATTATTAAAACATGTGAAATACAAGCTGATCAGATCTTTGAAGCATGTTTTCATACTCAACTCAACTCAACTAAGCCTTTATCCCAAAAATTTAGGGTCGGCTATATGGATTCGCTTTCTCCACTCTAAACGATTTTGGGTTAAATCCTCAGAAATATGTAATGCTTCTAGGTCATGTTGTACTACTCTCCTCCAAGTCAATTTAGGTCTATCCCTTTTTTTCTTTCTATCATCTAATCTAATGTGCTCTACTTGTCTAACTGGAGCCTCCATATGTCTACGCTTCACATGACCAAACCACCTCAATCTTCCTTCTCTCAACTTATCTTCAATTGGCACCACTCCTACCTTTTCTCTAATACTCTCATTACGGACTTTATCTAGTATAGTATGGCCACTTGTCCACCGTAACATTTTCATCTCTGCAACTCTTATCTTAAACGCATACGACTCTTTCAGTGCCCAACACTCACTATCATATAACATAGCCGGTCGTATGGCTGTACAGTAAAATTTTCTTTTCAACTTATTGGGAATCTTACAATCACATAAAACTCTCGTGGCATGTCTCCACTTCAACCATTCGGCTTTAATCCTATGACTAACATCCTCCTCACATTCCCCATCTACTTGAAGGACTGAGCCTAGATATTTAAAGAGATTAGTTTGGGACAATACAACTCCATTCAAACTAACTCCTTCACTATCATCCGTTTGGCCTTCACTGAACTTGCAATGCATGTATTCTATCTTCGTTCTATTTAACTTAAAACCCTTTGACTCTAGAGTACTTCTCCAAATAAAAATATTAAATTTTATAAAATTGATCACTGATACCTTACAAACAAAATGAAATTATTAATAAGAACCATTTTAAGGAATTCTCAATATGTATTCAGATCTTAAATAACAATTATACCTAGACAAGTAATAGATTTTTGCGAGACTAAAATTACTAAACAAACAAAGATTTATCTTGCAGATAAATATGTCCTTGCCTATGCAATTTAGGGTGATGAAGTATGATCAAAGGTCATTCTTGTAATGGTTTCGGCCATTCCAACTCCCTTTGCCATTGATTTTAGAAGGAAAAAATTATTTCTGGCAAGCATTAAAAATATGCTCTTTCTGTTAGTACCAAATCAGGAACCAAGTATCACATTTTGGAAATTATCACAAGTTTGAAGACAAGAAAAAGATTAATCCTAATAGAATTTTCAGTTGAAGCATAGGTCTTTGAAGGAAACAAAAGAAAAACCTCTTCAAGGATAACATGGAACCTCCGAGTCCTCAAAGAACATTTAATGCTAAAGGAAAATGTTTCTGCTTATCAAGAGACATAGTTGAGAAGAAAATAAATACCCATGTTTTATTTGCCAACTCCAAAAAACTTAAGCAGGGGTCACCTAATTTTCACAAAAAGAAAAAGATATCAAACTCCTTAGTTAAACAAAATTTCTATATTGCAATTCTGCAAAAATTAATAAGCCTATCCATCACACCATGTCATTATGTCAAACATATAAAACCTAATGCTTAAAGAAAAGTGAATGCATAAGCCACTACGAAACCAGTTTTATGCAAAATGAAGCTCAGTTTTATCCAAAACTGTGTTTCATGCGCTAATACCTGAGATTCATCAAGAAGCTTCCGACTCATTTCCAATTCCCTAGTAAGTACTGCAACATCCTCCATAGCAGCTTTGAGCTTGGATTCAGTTTCACTCAATTGATTTGATTTTTCTACAAGTGCACTTTGCAATTCCAACACAATATCACAAGTGATCTTAGGCTCAACTGCAGCATCAGTAGGTAACACATTTACAGCTTCAGGCATACTCTCAGCTGTGGAACTGCTTGCCAATGACATGCCCATTTGTCCCACCATTTTATCTTTCCCATCTTTATCAGCAACTTGCAGTTCTTCACGATGTGGCTCCATCATTAGAGAATCCAACTGAGTATTTAGCATTCCAGAGGTATCCATCATATTTTCGTCACCCCCATCTCGAACTTTACTTGGTTGCCTTGTGAAAAGTCCTAGTTTTGCATCCAAAGAACTAGAAATACAAGAAACTTCATCCATGGGCTCTGAAGTTGATATATAAGGCACATGGGCTTGCATATCACCATGGATTTGCGGTTTGCTGTCATCAGCCTTTGCAGCTGGAAGGTCAAAATCAGATGCAACATTGCTGCTTGAAAGTTTTTGCTCCTGCAGAAACTGATCAGACAATCTCTGCTCTAATTCTTGGATACGCTTCTCATATGACAGACATTGCAGTTGCTTTGCCTTAAGCATAGATTGGAGATGCTTCCCATGCTCATCTTTCAGCTGCAAGGCTTCAGCTGTCTTCTCTGCAGCATTCTTCAACAAACTATCCACTTTTTCATCATCCACTGACTCATATTCAAGGCTGAGGGTACATATAAGCGCTTTTGCAGAAGCAAGTTCAGCTTTCAGTTTTGCATTCTCAACTTCCAGCTTGCTAGTTCCAGCAATCTCTACCAACTCACTGCCTTCAAGAAGCTCCTCAGAATAGTCTTTGTCAAGAGTGTCTGCAACCATCTCTGCCCCCTCAGCAGAATGAGAACTGTCATTAGACATGGAAAATGAGCCTTTCAAGCTTGCATGCTTCTCACTCTTTAAAGGTAGTCCCACTAAATACTCAGGCGCATAATGGTCCAGGTCTGAGATATCAATATTAAGCAAATTTGTGTCAAAAGGAGCAATATTGACGTCACACTGGCTTGGAATATCATCCAAGCCCATTGAATCTAATATATCCCTTGGTATATATGAACTATGTGCTTTTCGAAACTCTTCCCGTCTCCTAACCTCAGTCTCCCTCTTGGTAGCAAGCCTTTCAGCCAACTGTCCAGCCATGCCCATGTAAAGTTTCATGGAGGCCTTTCTTCTTACCACTTCTGCAAGGCAAGCTCTATATGCAGGACCAATCCCTCGAACCAGCTTCAGTTCAGTAAACAGATCATCCTGGCGCACCATTGCTTCTCTAAAAACTGGAAACTGGAACTTAGCATCTTTAATTTTATAAGAAATATATGCTATTTTTTGCATGTAATTGTGCACAAAGATGTTCATCTCATTCTTCTTATCCTTGCAGAACTCAAGAAGTTTGGTAATTGAACAACCACAAGCCTCCATCTTAGGCAAATGATTCTTGTCATGTACATCATACATGGGACCCAGGGCTGAAACTGCATCGTGAGGGCGCAGTGAGGAGGACAATTGGCAGGACAGACAATCATCCACAAGTTTCTTTACCGTATTTACATCTTTGCTGCATGAACACAACCACAGTCGTTAGCTAACAGAATTTAAAATATATTCCTACAACACAACTAAGACAGCAGAAAAAAATGAATAAATAAATAAACACAAGCTCTAAAGTAGGGTAATTGATAAGTGGAACTAATGGTGTTTCAGAGTCTTCTGCAAACTTGAAAACTTCATAGCTGTACATGTTTCAAAACCACCTTTAAATGGTTTTAATGGCTTATGATGTTTACTTTATTCCTTTCCATATATAATCAAATATAATAAAGAACATCAGAAAATCAAAACTCCCCATGAAGCCCAGAAACAATAAAGTTCTAGTCCTGCACTCAATAAGTTCTAGGCACAAAGTTAAAAAGGAAAGATAGAAAATAAATAACAAATCAAAAGGAAATAATGACATTAGACTAGAGAATGCACGCATCTTTTAATATGGAAAAGATTCTGAAGTAAATTACTTCTACAAGTTGTCAGGGAATTAGAAATCACAGAGAGTAAAGCTTTCTATACTTCATAAACAAAAAGACCAACAGCCTCGTCTACTTGATGATTCAATCAGGCCATGGTAATCACCTAAAATGATTAACACCAACAATAACTAAGCCTTAATCGCAAACTAGCTGTGTTCATTCCTAATTTCATCCATTATTATGTTACCAGACATTCATCTTAACATCTACATTTATGCCACACATCTTGTGGGACCATTCACTTTATCGGACTCCTCCATTTCATCCATCATGTATTGTTTCTATAAGTTACATCCTCATCTAGAGCTCCGTTCTTCTGAATGAGTTAATCTATAGTGATTAACTTCTTAATAAAAAAAAAAGGGAAGAGAGATACAAGCTCTTACTAGATGAGATGAAAATTCTGCAGCAATTTGAAACTTAATGTCAATTAAGTAATTATTAAGTAACTTCCAGTTCTAAATATCCAACTTAAATGTGCAAGTTGGCATTTAGAGCCAAGAAGAACTGGAATAAAAGTTCCCAAAACCATTTTCCTTACCAGAACTAAAATCCCCAGTCCTTTCCTTTCCCCTTTCCAACCTTCAGTAGGAAAAAACTTTCTGTAGGCTATATCTAACAAAATTCCACCATCACAACATCTATCTATCAAATAAAGTAGAAGTCACTAATGTCACAACAAATGGTGTTTCACCAGGGAAGTGGGAATATAAGAATAGTTACATTTTTTTTCCTTTGGCAAGCAAGGAGCATCAAAGATCCTAAAAACACATCAGGTATGAGAAATCAAGATAAGTCAGATCCAGTGTACACAGTAGCCATGCAATCGCTCTATGGTTTTGTCTTGAAAAACACTGAGACAATTGTTAAGAGAAGATTAGCTTAATAGTAAACAAACTTCTACTTATAAATTATAAGAAAAAACTCCAAAACCAATTACTAGCAATAGAGTACTGCATAGCACTACAGTATCCTAAAGGATTTTATCAATCAAGATATATCAGCCAAACATGAAAAGCACCAGAAACTTAAAAAAGGTCAAAAACTAATACAAAATCACAGAGGAAAGTTGGTTCAGATAACTGGGATGAAAGTCTACCAACCTTAAAGATTGCATTATACTCTTCTGTTCATTGATGAATCGCTGACGCTCCTTGATGGCTAGCTCTAAATTCCTAAGAGGAAAGGGAGTCCTGCAAGCAAATAACTCCCCCACCTTGCGCTTTACGTCACTAAACGTCTGCTTAAACTCCGAAACCTTCTTCTCAAACTGTCTATGGGAGTTGCTACAGTTCTCGACAGCTTTCCTCAGGTTTTCTTCCTTCACAAAATCCACTAAACTCTTACGTGTAGTATTCTGCAAAGCTGGATGAAGTTTGATAGACCTCAGTTTTTCTAAATCCCTTCTGTAATTCATTAAGAGTTCAGAATGCATCCTGTGCTGCTGTGTGTAGCGCTTCATGAATTCTGAGTAATTCTGACTAATCATCCTATAATATTGATCCAAATTACCCCTAGCAACCTCAACTGCTCTCTCCTGCACCTTCTGCTCCCTCAATAACCTCTCACAATGCTCATACTTCACATGAGTTCTACTGTATATCGCATGACCCCTATGGTAATGGTACCTAAATTGTCTCTCATAAGAAGGCAAAGCCTTCAAAGCGGGGTCCAATGCGTCGTCTAAGGGGTGGGGATCATGTGGACATGCTGGTGGTGGAGGATCTGCAACTTCAAGAATATCAAATTGCTCAGGTAGAGGGGGAGGGGAACTATTTTGGAGCCTAGCTTTATTGAATATAAACACATCTCCATCACTGGATGGAAGCTTATAAGCAGAAAGAGGCCGCTGGGATTCGAGTTTCATATCCAAACACAAAACAAGCTGTTCATTGAAATTAATCCCTGCGACTGATTCAATATACCGCATAACTGCCTCCACAGGGGTTGCTTCATCACAATCAAGCTCAAAGGAGTGGCCATTTTCTGCTATGTGGACTAGAAGCTTACCCTCATGAACCGAACCTTCAGTAACGCTTGAACTCATCTTATCCTTAGATGCAGAATTGCCCACCACAAAATACAAGAGAATAAAAAATTCACCACCCCTACAGCAGAATTTTAGTTACAACCCCACACAAGGCCTATCGAACCCAAAGATATGGTCGAAACAATTCAATCAATCGTGATAAACTCCGAGTTAAAACCAAATGGGAGGATTACCCCTCTTTAGAGATTTAATCCTTGATTTTTCACCACCCCACTACAGAAATCTGCCGAAACATCCAATATTCCGTAAACACACCAAGAATTGAATCGACAGAACACCAGTAGTTATCGACTGACCACAAGAATCTGAAAAAAAAAAAAAGGAATGCCCCCTCCCAAACCACACCCTCCAGAGATTTTATCCAAAAACCTAAGACTTTACACCCAAATCCTCCAAAATACCCAAATTTAGCAAAAATCCACAGCGCGACTCATCAAAAGCCACCCGTTCACAACAGAACCACCAAAATATTTGTTGAAAACCCTAAGCATCACCGACCCAACGTCAAAATCACGAAGGTGTGACCGAATCCCAAATTACCCACCAATGATTACACCCAAAAAAGCCCCAATCGTGCTCCCACGATGCTCAGAACAAAACCTAAAACGAACAAAAACAGCTACGGGGCGATCAAAAGAAAAAAAAAAATTCTGAGACCAAAGAAGCGAATTTTTCTTCTGAGAATTTTGAACTGGATAAATCAAAGCAATAGATAGCAATCACGTTAAGAGAAGATGGAATCTAATAGGGGAATTTAGGGGCTCTACATAAGGTTCTCTCCACGAAACCCCTTCATTTTTTTTTTTTTAATACTGTTATTGAAATCTGCAATTTCTTCTTTTCTTTATAACTATTCTTTTATATCAACAGGCAATAGGAAAAAAAAATTCACAGAGATCCTTCTGCAAGAAGCAACCACCTGCGGGTAGCAGAAGAGCTCTCTCTCTCTCTCAAATCTCTGATAAAATAAAGTTTGGGAGAAGAGAAAATCAAGCAGTTATTTTTACTAGATATTTGATTATTTATAGGCATTCGATCCTTTTTTTAAGTTCTCGTTGTAGTTAGAGAGGCATTGAAGTGGATGAAATTGTAATTTAAAAATGTTTTTGCATTACCAGTTTACTCACCTAAAGTTTTGGAATTCACATTATTGAATTTTTTACGTTTTTGTTCTTTTCATTAATTTTAAAATATAAATATATACAAAATTACCAATTTTATCATTTTTTTAAGATAAATTATTATATTTACAGAAGAATTTATTATAGTTTAGTTAAAATTTATTGATCAACTAATATTTTTTGTTTGGGCTTTGAAATTCTTTATGGAATTAGTATTTATTTTATGCCCGTTGTATATAGTTAATATTTATTATTACACGATTTCGTGATTAAATTTTTTAAAAATTAATAAAAAATTTTCATTAAAATATATAAAATTAGAAAAAAAAATAAATTCTATTTAAGTAAGAATAATATAAAAAGTTATGCAACATCTTAATTTTACTAATAAAAATAAATTATAGCCACCCTTAAAATATTGCCTCAATAAAAAAATTGTGAAAATTAAAAGTGTTTCTTCCCATATTAAAAATCATATTCAAATAAAAATATTATGGAGTTTACTATTTTTAAACTTGATTTTATAAAAAAAAAAAATAAATATTCGTATTGTTTATTAAATAGCGCATTTACAAATTGTAATACATAAGTATTTAAGTAAATTATGATACGTTGAATAAGATTTCTATTTTTTTACTATATATTAATTAATTTAATTTTAATTAGATAAAAAAATTCTTAATAAAATTATACTTCTTAATAAAATAAGATTTGAATTTGAGTAAAAAACAATTTAATCGATCAAATTAAAGATTTGTTTAAATAATAATTAATTTTTGGATTATTTTTTAACCAATTAAAATAAAGTAAATTTATAATTTAAGGCATCAATTTATAGTTTTAAGCACAAAATAAATAAATATCAAAATTTTAAATTTTTTATATAAAAATATTATACAAATTATTGAGTTAATAATACTCAATATGAGACTCTTGCATAATATTAATATACGAAAATTATAAATAATTAAATTAATTCTAATCAAATTTAAATTTATAAGTTCCATTTAAATACTACTACATCCATTATTAAGTTTTATCTAATATAATAAGAATTTTAAAATTAATAATTTTTTATTCTTATTTCATTTAAAATATGTTAATTTTTAATTAAAAATAATGAGTATAATGTGTTTGATATCCAAAATAAATTTAAACCTAAAAATAATTTTGTTAAAATTAATTTAGAACAATTTATATAAAAAAATTAAATCAGTATTACAATTGTATTTTTCTCCCACTTACTTTTTTTAATTTTAAAATTAATAATTTTTTATTCTTATTTTTCAACTATGTATATTTGAACATAACATATCTTGGGAAAATTATAAATAAATAAATAAATCTAAAGAAAATTACTTTATCATTTAATTTAAAAGGTAATATTAAATAATTCAAATAAGATGAAAAATTCTATCCCACTCGAATCAAATTGCCAATAGAACTCTACAATATCAATAATAACAAAATCAAGAACACATGACACTCTTAAAATAAATGTGCATTTCTTAATTTCAATTAAAAAAAAAAAACTCAATTGCTCTAATGGCTCTATTAATAATCAAATATTTAAAATTTGTTTCATCAAGCTCAAATTAAAAGAAAATTTTATATAAACAGAAAAACAAAATGTCACTTTAAAAAAAATTATGAATTCTCATCTCCAATTAGATAAATAAAAAATATATATTTAAGCGAAAGAAACAAAATAATATTTAAAAAATATGAATTTCCTCACCTATCAAAAAATTTAAATATAAAATAATTATATGAAACTAGTTAAAGTGGTTTTTCACTTACAATTAAACACAACATAAAAGATTTCTCCAATTTTCAAATGTTCAGATTTTCTTAGCAACCAAACATAGATCATTTTAACTTTGTATCCCTTTTTTTTTTTTTTGATAAATTGAATGAGTTAGCTACATTAGTAAAAATATATAGATATATAGAGATAGCTTAGAGTATTAAATTTTTTTTTATCATAAATTTTAAGGAAATTTCATGAATTATATATCATAGAAGTCTAATTAAATTAGGACTTTTATATATAAATATAAAATTTTATGATATCTTAAATTAGTGTTAGAATTTTATTAGTATTATAATAAGTTTATTAAAAGACGGTGTATAATTAAAATGCTTTTTAAAAAAATATTAATTATGTAATTTGCTAGATTTGTATAGATTAAGAAGACTTATAAATTAAAATACATTAATTAAAAAATACTGTTGTTATAGAAATTTTATAATTATAAATAAAATTCAAATTTAAGTGTGAGGATGTAGAAGTTGAACTAAATAAAGATATATAAATAATTAGACTTATTAAAAATAATTGTAATTAAAAATTAAAAATTTATGTATTAATAATAATATTATAATTATTAAAAGTATTATAGATGAATTAATTATTAATTATTATAAATGAATTAATTTTCTTTTAAAATATATTTATGCTTATAAATTTAAAATATAATTCTGATAGAAAAAGAATTTTTTTTTTCAACACTAGCTTAATTAATTTTTTATTTTTCTAATATCTTCTTTTCTTCAACGATTTTTGTAGCTTTTTTTTTAATTCTTTGATATCATAAATAATATAAAGAGAATTTTATTTATTTTAAAATTATTTTTAGTTTTAAAATTTCATTAAATTTAATTTTTTATTAGTTTAATTAATTTTAAACTACATAGCAAATTAAATTTAAGTCCTTCATTATTATAATAGTAAACTACTACAGGTGTTTTGGGCAAACCCAACGTTTCTCCTTTTAACATTTATATATTATATAGGTTATAAATTAATTGTATTTTTATTTTTTACTTATTTAATTAATTACTTTTTATAAAATTTTATATTTAATTAAATTTAAATATAAATAAAATAAAAAATTTTAAATTTATATGACCTCTAAAATTAATAATTTTTATTTTATGTAAATATTAAAATTAATTTAAATAATAAAAAATAATTGTTATTAATTTGAAAAATGAATTATATTTTTAGTAAAGCAAATGTCTCTCTCTTATATTTATATATAGTATAGATAGATTTTTTTTTTTGTCTAATGTTATTTCAGATTTTTTTACTTAATATTTGAGATTTTAAATTGAGTGTACTAGAGAGACCTGGCCCTGGGTTTAGTTTGAACTAATATATTAAATTTTTTTTTCTAAATTTTATTAATAAAATTATAATTTAAAAAAATTATTGATTAAATTACCTGATTCATAATAAGGTAAACATTTTAAAAAAGAAAATTTTATTATTATGCATTTTGATATTTGAGGAATAATTTTTTTTTATTAAAGTGATATTATTTATATATTATATGTAAATGTATGGAGGGGAATATTAGTTTTGCTCAAATTATTTTTTATTTTTAAAATTAATAAAATTATATATTTTTTTTAAAATTAATTTTAAAGTTTATACAAATTTAAAATTTTTAGTTTTAGAGTTCACATCAATTTAAAATTCTTTATCCTACTTATACTTAACTTCAATAAAATATAAAATTTTATAAGAAATAATTAACTAAAATAAGAAATTAAAAAATAAAAAATATTATTAATCTATCTATTAATTAAATTACATTTTTATTATTGAAATTAATTTTAAAGTTTATAAAAATTTAAAATTCTTAATTTTAGAGTTTATATAAAATTAAAATTCTTAATCCTACTTATACTTAATTTCAATTAAATATAAAATTTTATAAGACATAATTAACTAAAATAAGAAATTAAAAAATAAAAATAATATCAATCTATCTATTAATTACAATAACATTTTTATTAGAAATTAATTTTAAAGTCTGTACAAATTTAAAATTCTTAATTTTAAAGTTTATATAAAACTAAAATTCTAAATCCTATTTATACTTAAATTTAATTAAATATAAAATTTTATAAGAAGTAATTAACTAAAATAAGAAATTAAAAAATATAAAATATAAAATATTATTAATCTATATATTAATTATAATTATATTTTTATTATTGAAATTAATTTTAAAATTTATATAAATTTAAAATTCGTAATTTTAGAATACATACAAATTTAAAATTTTTAATCGTACTTATACTTAACTTTAATTAAATATAAAATTCTATATGAAGTAATTAATTAAAAAAAGAAATTAATAAATAAAAAATATTATTAATCTATCTATTAATTATAATTCTATTTTTATTATTGAAATTAATTTTAAAGTTTGTATAAATTTAAAATTCTTAATTGTATAGTTCATATAAATTTAAAATTCTTAACCCTACTTATACTTAATTTCAATTAAATATAAAATTTTATGAAAAGTAATTAACTAAAATAAGAAATTAAAAAATAAAAAATATTATTAATCTATCTACTAATTACAATTAAATTTTTATTATTAAAATTTATATAAATTTAAAATTCTTAATTTTAGAGTTTATATAAATTTAAAATTCTTAATTCTATTTACAATTAACTTCAATAAAATATAAAATTTTATAAGAATAATTAACTAAAATATAAAATTAGTAAATAAAAATAAAAAATAAAAATATTATTTATCTACCTATTGTTTGTAAAATATAGAAAATATACTTTAGCGACAGAAAAAAAATTCATCGCTAATGATGCATAATTAAAGTTAATAACACGGTAATCTATACAAATTCGTCGAGCAACAAAACTATGTATCACTAATAATTTTAGCAATAAGTGAATTTTAACTTTATCGTTGCTAATGTTTTAGCAACGTATAACTTGTCGCTAAATCCTCTAAAAGCAAATTCTACAATATTTTATATTATCTCTAATAACTTTTAGAGGGAAAATTTTTGTCACTAAATATCTGATAATTTCATTTTTTTAATATTAAATAATTAATATAAATTAAAATTTTAATGTTATTTTAATAATTCTATCTATACTAAAAAAATATATTATAATTCGTAATATAGTAATTTTATAATTATAATGCTATAAATACTATTAATTCATTAAAAATTATTTAATTTATTTTAATAAAATTAATAAGCAAATATATATATATATAAATATTTAATTAAATAAAAATTTAGTGTTAACTATGTATTAAAATTAAGAATTTAAATTTTTAATGAAATTCAAATAGATAAATCACATTATTGGTCATAAATTTATAACATATTTTTAATTATTTATATTAATAAAAATATATCTTTAATTAAACTTAAATTTTATTTTTAATATAATAAATTGGAAAAAAAACTTATACCGAAAACTTTAATAAATTTATCATAATTGCATTTTAGTTTTGATTAATTTAGATAAATAAAATAAAATTGAACTAATTTAACTAAATAGAATGAAACTAGCACTAATTTTATAATTTTAATAAAATCAACTAAAATTTAAATAAAATTAAAAAAGTGCTTAAAATTTTTTTAATAAATTAGTCATATTTTCAAATTAATTTCAATCTTTACATAAATAAAATGTTACGATTTATAAATATATTAAAATTAAAAAAAAAACTGCTATTCATAAAAATTATTTGATCTTTATTTAGATAACTAATGTCACGACCCAACCTATAGGCCCGACCGGCACTAGGACCTGGACCAGCCTAAAGCCCCCGACGCCCGTAGTAAGCCTAACTATTCATTAACCCAACTCTAAGGCCCATTTATGCCCAATTTCAAGAAATCAACCGAACAGAGTCCAACCATAAAATGAACCTTTCAACGGGGAGTTTTTGGCTTACCCGACCTATAAACACAATAAATAATCAATTGGGAAGCTCAGCTCACCCTCTACATACTCAAATGTCATAAAAATAAATGGGAGCTCAGCTCCCTCATCAAACCCATCAAACATGCATAAAATAATAAGTTTACAGGTCCAAAATAAAAATTTATATTGCAGACCCAATTCAATAAATACTTCTAACACATGCGGAGATTCTAAGAGTTAACAGGTTTATACAAACATTAATTAACGACCTGCGAGGGAGAAAAGCAGGTTAACCTCAAAAATATCCTCCTGTGGCCTGGAAAAATATTAAACATGAGTGAGTGTTCGACTCAGAGAGTAAAATATCAATTTTAACCATAAATCTCTATAACTATCTAAGCTAATGCACCCTGTAGAGTGAAATGCAACATCAACAATATTTTCACATCATAACAGCAAAAAGGTAATTTGGAGCACTCACACACCCAGTAATATCAATCATAATATATGAGAGCTGATCCCCTATATAGTTCTCTTAAATCCAACTTGTGCCAGCGAAGAACTCAAGCCGGACTTTCGCTTAATAAACCAAATCGGGGTCCTAGCGAAGAACTCAAGCTGTGTCTACCCCGAAGGACCGAGTCCCAGCGAAGATCTCAAGCCGTGTCTACCCGTCCTATCCATAGTCAATATCACATCACACGCACGCTAACACAGGCACACTGCTCCAAATTACCACAACAACATCCATGGCACTTTAACAATTATGAATGCAACATAAAACGTGCCTAGAGTTTAACTACATAGATACATACATATAAGTGATGCATGGGCATGGTTAACATATAATAATATCGAAATTACAATTAAAATTAATATTTTACTCACAGACTTGACAGCGATCACTGTGGCGGCTGGGAGGAGGAAGAAGGCTGTCCCGGCTCACCTGAAAATTTTATTGCAATCATTTAATAAATTTGACTCAATACAAGTTAAGAAAAAACCAAATACGTCCTAAGTTGTGCCGAAAATCCGGCAGAGTCTCCCCTATACCTAGGACCTACTAAACCTGCAAAATGGCTCAAAACGCACTTCTATATTCACAAATTATATACTCACAACTCAATCACATCACACAGCCTCTCCTGGGCCCATCCAAACAGTCCTCAATCACAATATGTAAATTTACAGTTTAGTCCTTATAATAGATCATTTTTGCAAAAACTGCCCAAATAAGCTCTAAAAATTCTAAAATTTTGCCCCGCGGTCCTTAGCAATATTACTAGGCTATTGTAAAAAGAATTATAATTTTTTGAGCTACCACGAATATTTTATGGATTTTTAATCCCATTTAAGCACTAGAAAATTATGATAAAGTAAGGTTTGGGTTTACCTATGCCAATTCCGACTTCAGGGACGCGCTCTGGACATTTGACAATGGTGGGATAGCTAAAATCTCGATCCAATTCGGAGACTTGCTCAGCTACACTGTAGTCGGGTAAGGGGTGTCATATTTAGTGGTATCAGAGCGCGGTTTAGGCGTTTCTGGACCTAGATAGATTGCATATCATGCATTGCATTCATATGAGTCGAGGTGACACTATTGCAGATCTGTATTTCTTGTTTATTTTAGGTTAAGGTATGGAATAAGAGAGTGAAGAGACAATGAGATAGTGAATGGAGATGAGAAGGAGACTGTATTTAAGATGAAAAAGGATGAGTACATAACTGTTTGAGGATAGGATTGAGACTAAGGAGAAAGTGAAGTAGGATAACACGGAAAGGTGAAGAAATAAAGAGGTATTAGCTCCTTGGCTATTTACATTGGGTAAATTTCGAGGACGAAATTTAAATAAGAGGGGAAGAGTTGTAACATCCTCCCGGTAGCAATTCATACAGATCTGCTCGTGACCGATGTGTGTCCGGACAGCTAGACCTTCTGGAAAAATATTTAAACTAAAGTCAGGAACCATAATTAACTCAAATATTAATAAGAAAAATTTAATAAAAATTTTAGAAATAAAATACAAACAAGTCAAATGAGCCGGTGCCCAAGCGATGGGTAACCAGAGGGAAGTTGCGGTTCTCGCAACGAGGAGCCCTAGACCCGGGGGAAAAATTTTAAAATAATTTTTGGGACTCCAGAGAAGGGTCATTGAGGTCCCTATGGCATTAGAATGCCAAGAAAATATTTAGAAAAATTTTTCAATCGGTACAGACAATTTTGACCCGTTAAGCCAAACGGAGGGCATTTTGGTCATTTCGCCTTCAGGGACGATTTTTGACCGACTTGTCCAGTTAAGTAAATAATTATTATGATCTAAAATATGAATAAATATTAGTAAAAATTTAATTAGAAATGAGTTAAAGAAAGAAGAAAGAAAAATCAAATAAAAAGGCATTAATGACATAAGCTTGATGTAATTAGAACCCCTTAGCCAATCAAATTAAAGGAAGACATTTATAATACATAAATGGGCAGAAAAAGAAGACCATTTTAGAGAATTTTCTGCAGCTACTCTTCTTCCCCAATAAAATGTTTCATGCTTCTCTTTTCCCTTCTCCATTTTCATGCTTACAAAGCTTGAATCCACACCCTTTCTCACCTCAAAACCCTAAGTTATCTTCACTAAAACTTGTCCCCACATCCTAAGCAACCTCTAGGCAGCCAAAAGAAGAAGAAAGAAGGAGTTTGGGTAGCTTGAAAAATCTGCCACCTAAAGGTTAGTGCCTATTTACACTTAAATCTCTTTTAATTCATGTTAAAGACTTAAAGTGAGTAAGGTTTTGTAAATTAAATGAAGGGAATCTATGTATATGGACCCTATGAATTTCGGCTGCCCTAAGGAAGGAACAAAGGTGGAGTGTTTTTGATGGTTTTAATGGACTTAGAATGAATTAGAGATTATGTTTAAGGTGTATATACACATAAATAATGAATGGAAGTGCTTAATTAGGTGTATGTGTGAATCATAAGGGAAAACTAGGGTTTTGAGAAGTGAAAATTTGACTTGGCTTAGGAAATTGTTAGAGAACATCTTAATGGTCAATTAGTGACCATTTTAGGTGAGTTGACCATAAATTGGACTAAAATATGGCATGGCAAAGTGGAATGGTAGGCTGCCTAGGGACAGCAGCATGGTGGCTGAGATTTTAGTCCACTTGGACTGCCATATCTTTGGCTGTGTTGGTCCAATTGGTGTTTGGCCAATTGGACATGAAACTAGGCTTATAATGGCACATTTTTGCTGAAGAAACCATGCCCAAAAGACCAAAGCAAGAGGACCAAAACTTGGCCCCAATCCGGATACCCTGCAAACAGCCCCTGCAGAAATGACCAAATGAACAGTAACTGTTCATTTGGCCATAACTCACTGTACATATGGTCAATTGACCTGAAATTTTTACAGCAACAAGATAGGATATAGACAAACAACTTTCATGAAGGACACCAATCTAAATTATGCCATTAGCCTAATCAAATCATTGAGCAAAGTGAAGTTTACTGTACTGAGATTTCCAGAATTTTCATTTGAGCAGTAATGTTTGGATGGCTATAACTCCCTCTAGAAAACTCGGATTTAGGCGATTCTTGAACCGATGAAAACCTAAGGCATAGTATAACATTTCATATGAAGAAAGTTAGGCCAAATTATGAACTTAACTTGATTAAATTACTGACCAAAGTTGGACCAAAATCTGCCAAAACCCAAAAGTGTAGCATGAACAGTGCACGTGAACAGTAAAATTATTTTGGCCATAACTTGAGCTACAAAACTCCAAATGGAGTGATTCAAAAAAGGAAATTCAACTAGACAGAATAAGGAACAACTTTCATGTTTACCATTTTCTCAAATTCCCACTGTAAAAATAACAAATGAAACAGTAAAGATGAAGCACCAAATCTGAAAATTTTGTTCAATTAGCATTAAGCTTAGAAATGGTATTGGCAACCAATACCAACAAGTTTTAAATACAAAATGTGGTATGTTTGGGGTGTTAAAACCAATACACCTATTTTCTATCCAAAAGTCAATATTTTTGTTGACCAATGAGGTGAATAGTGACACCAAAATCAAAAATTGGTAATTTTGCCAAAATGACCTAAGCTTTGAGAAAGTGACCAAAACCAATAAGTTTTGAATACAAAATGTGGTATGTTGGGAGTACTAAAACCAATGTACCTATTGTTTATGCAAAAGTCAACAGTTTAGTTGACTAATGAAATAAATAGTGACATGAAAACTTGAAATTCAAAAATGTGAAAATGCAAAATGCCCTAGTAGGCCTAATGTGATTGGTTTGGATAGTTTGGCATGCCAATAGGGTATTGTTTTAGCAGTACTGCGAAAGGCTTTATGCCTGTATTCATGGCTTTATGCTCGTATTCATGGCTTTTATGCCTGTATTCATGGCTTTTATGCCGATTATGTGATATCATGGCTTTTTAGCCATACTGACTGCAAACGTGGTTGACGTTCTGTGTCCCATTGTATGACGGCCCGAGGCACCGCGGTGTCTAGTGCCAACGACCCGTTATCCAATCCAGTCATCCAGTATAGGTTACTTGGGCATGGAAAAGTATAACTGTGATTGAACTGATTATTAAAGAAAATACGAAAATTAAGTATCAGGAATGATTACAAAAATACAAAGAAGCTCAAGATCATGAAGAAAATAATTAACGAAATGCATGAAGAAGTTAATATCATAAAACATGATTAGCCCTCGACTAAACAATAAGTTAGTAATTATTCATCTCTTATGAACACAATAGCAAGGAAATTATTATTTTTATTTGCATATTATATTTTCTTGTATTATTGGCACCACTAAGCTTTATGCTTAGTGCGTCGCTTTTGCAACGCGTAGGTACTGAAGATTTGGACAGAGGGCCCAGTAGACCACAGTTCTAGGCGGTTCATTACGCATAGCGTCCGTGTCACCTCACGGACTACAGTGCATTGGTAGGACACTAGGTCCCATTTTGTATTTTGAGATTTTTGTAAATTTGGTAATTAAACTCTTATTTTATCATATGTATTTGAACAAATATAATATAATTTTGTATTAATGTAAGTACTTGTAAATTGTGATTATAAATCACATGTGAGAATTTATTTATGATTTGAGTCTAATGATGAATGATTGAGAAATGAATGGTGAAAAATGTTGAGATTTTGATATTGAAGTTTGAGAGTGATGAGATGATTGAATATGATCATAGGAAGTGTTTTTCACAGGTTTCGAAGAACTGTTTTCTCCATTTTTAGCAGTACTCACGGATTTTCTTTAAAATTTTCGGAACCTCAAATAAATTACAATTTCAATAAATGAATTATATTTCACAAGTTATATTCAAAACTACGATAAAAATGAATTAAGATAAAATAGAGTGCTCCGGCACACTGAGTGCCATAACTTGCTCGGCTACACTGTAGTCGGGTAAGAGGTGTCACACAAAATCCATAGTAATCATTTCCCACTTCCATTATGGGATAGGGAGCTCTTGCAGTTTCCCTGACGGTCTCTAGTGTTCAAACTTCACCTTCTGACAAGTTAAGCACTTGGACACGAAGTCTGCTATGTCTTTCTTCATGCCATTCCACCAATAACTATCTTTCACATCATGGCACATCTTGGTGGAGCCTGGGTGGACACTGTACAGTGTATAGTGTGCCCCTCGCATGATTTCATTTCTGAGATTGTCCACATTGGGCACGCATATCCTAGAACCTTGCACTAGGGCGCCATCATTGGCAAATCCAAACTCACCACCTTCACCCTGCTGTACTCTTTCTATGATCTTCATCAATTGTTGGTCTTTGTGCTGGGAAACTCTAACTCTATCTCGCAAGTCTGGCCTCATTGAAAAATGAGCCAATAATACCCCCTCATCTGAAAGATCTAGGATTAAACCTTGATCCATCAACTCATGTACTTCCTGAATCAATGATCTCTTCTCTGCTGAAATGTGCGCCAAGCTACCAGAAGATTTTCTGCTCAAAGCATCTGCTACTACATTAGCCTTCCCAGGTTGGTGCTGGATGGTGCAATCATAGTCTTTCAGAAGCTCCATCCATCTCCTCTATCTCAAGTTTAAATCCCTCTGTTGGAAGATGTACTTCAAACTCTTGTGGTTGGTGTATATCTCGCGCACTTCACCATACAGGTAGTGTCTCCAGATTTTTAGTGCAAAGAGTACAGTCGCCATTTCCAAATTATGGGTGGTGTAGTTTTGCTCATGCCTCTTTAGCTGTCCTGAAGCATAAGCCACTACTTTTCCATTCTACATCAAAACACACCCTAAGCCAACTCTGGAGGCGTCACAGTATACTGTATATCCTTCACCACTCATAGGTAGTGTCAACACAGGGGCGGTGGTTAGACACTCCTTAAGCTTCTAGAAACTCTTCTCACAGTCATCTGTCCAAATGAATGGAATATTTTTCCGAGTCAACTTAGTTAGGGGAGCTGCTATCCTGGAAAAGTCCTGCACAAAACACCTATAGTAGCCAGCTAGGCCCAGAAAATTTTACACCTCAGTGACTATTGTAGGCCTAAGCCAATCAGTTACAGCTTCAATTTTCTTGGGATCCACTTGAATACCTTCACTAGAAACCACGTGTCCCAAGAATGAGATGCTTTCTAGCCAAAATTCACATTTTGAAAATTTGGCATATAGCTGGTGCTCCCTCAAAGTCTGCAACACCATTCTCAAGTGCCACACGTGTTCTTCCTTGGTCTGAGAGTATACCAAAATGTCATCTATGAATACGATGACAAAACAGTCCAAAAATGGCTTGAACACCCGGTTCATCAAGTCCATGAAGGCTGCTGGTGCATTAGTGAGTCCAAAAGACATCACCAAGAACTCATAATGACCATATCTTGTCCTGAATGCCGTTTTGGACACGTCCTCATTCCTGATTCTCAACTGATGGTAGCCTGATCGTAGGTCTATCTTAGAAAAGAATCTAGCCCCTTGGAGCTGATCAAATAGGTCATCGATCCAAGGAAGTGGATACTTATTCTTCACAGTCACCTTGTTCAGCTGTCTATAGTCAATACACAACCTCAATGACCCATCTTTCTTTCTTACAAATAGCACAGGAGTGCCCCAGGGTGAAGTGCTTGGGCGTATAAAACCCTTGTCCAAAAGCTCCTGTAGTTGCTCCTTTAGCTCTTTCAATTCTGCTGGTGCCATCCTATAAGGCGGCATTGATATGGGGTTTGTACCCGGAACAACATCAATGCAAAACTCTATTTCCCTTCCTGGTGGCAACCCTGGAAGCTCCTCAGGGAAGACATCCATGAATTCTCTAACAACAGAAACATTTTCCATGTTGACACATTCTACAGATGTATCTCTTACCAATGCCAAATACCCTTAACATCGACGCCTCAACATTTTTCTAGCACTAATTGTTGACACCAAATTATATGGAGCCATGCTCCTGTCACCATCAAAGCTAAACTCTTTCACACCAGGTATGTGGAAATACACCTTTTTGTTCTTGCAGTCTAAAGTGGCATAATGAGTTGCCAACCAATCCATTCCCAAGATTACATCGAAATCCATTACTGGTAGAGGAACCAAGTCTGCTGGGAAGATCTTTCCATCCACTACTACTGGGCTACCCAGAAAAACCATATCTACATCAATGTTGTCACTAAGCGGGGTAGCTACAGACAAAGGATATTCTAAAGTTATAGGGTTCCTACCCAATCTCATGGCAAACACAGGGGAGACAAATGAGTGCGTAGCACCCGGATCTATCAAAACACGAGCCTCATAGGAACAGACTAGAAGAATACCTGCCACAACTACATTGGAAGCCTGAGCATCCTAGTGGGTCAGGGTGAAAACCTGAGCTTGACCCCTACCTTGAGTGGCAGAACCCCGATATTGACTTCTACTTCCTGATCTGCCTCCAAATCTACGTCCCCCTTGTCCTCGGCCCTATTGGCCACTGAACTGACTACCTGCCATGCTGGAAGCACCAGTATACAACTAACGAGGAACATTTGCAACAGAACCCTGTGACCCCATCTGTGACTCACTGAACAAGGGGCATTCCCTAGCAAAGTGACCTGGTTGGCCACACCTGAAGCATATTCCTGAACCCATCATATAAGGTCCTGAATGTCCTCTTCCACACTATTCACAAGGTGCCAAGGAGGATCTCGACCTGCACTAACCGGCCACTCGAATCGTGACCCTTCTTTGGATCCATACCCTGGTATGAACCCTCAGGATTTGTGTTTAAAACCACTCTTCTTGTTCCTACTTCTTCCTCTGTAATTACTCTGGCCACCACTATCCGGAGCACCCATATGGGGAACACCTGAAGAACCCTCTACTCTATTTTTCTTTGCTCTTCCGCTGTCATCCACAGCATAGCTAATCTCAATCTGTCTGGCTCGATCAACCACCACATCAAAAGACTGATCCGACATCATGGCCAGGTTTGCATACCTCCTGTCAAGCCCCTTTAGGAATCTCTTCACCTTCATAGTTTCTGTAGCTACTGCTGTAGGGGCATACCTGCTCAATTCTAGAAATTCTGTAGCATATTCATCTACAGACCTGCCATTCTGTCTTAAGGCCTCAAAGGCCCACTGCTTTTGATCTCTGAAACTTTTTGGTACAAACCGGTTGATGAACAGTTCCACAAACTGAGTCCACGACAAACCCTCCATCCGAGGTAATATGTAGTCATTCATCCATTGTCTAGGCATAGGCCCCATGACATGCTGCATACACTCTATAAGTCTTCTGTCAGTCAACTGCAATTCTGTTCCTGCCTGTCTGCAGGAATCCAAAAATCGATAGGCATCATCTGACACATCATAAGTACCAGGCACCAACTTCTTGAAATTGATGATCTGTTTGTAAGGTTCCCCTCTTGGTATGGTGGACTGCTGCTGCTATAGAGTGTGGACCATATACTGCGCCATAATATCGATGGTTCTCTGCAACCCAGCTAAAGTAGCTGCCATGGGGTCCATGGGACCCTGTGCCATAAAAGACTAATCTTGAACTGGTGGCCGCTGCTCTTCTACTTGAGCAGCTCTAGGCCTTCTACCCCGCCTCCTCGGGGCAGGCGCCTCATCCTGTGCTGACACCTCGTCAGGCACATCTGGTTACAGTGCGATGGGCTTCTCTCGCTTCTAATCATTTTCTTGAAATTCAGCAGCATTAGCCCATAAAATTCAAAACTGCACATTACACAGCTCTATAGACTCATATTTACACACAATATATGAAGCAGAGACTAGAAGCAAAGATGACAATGCAAGACGAATGTGGACCCTATTTTCCGCATGTGACTCCTAGTAAACTCTTCCCAACACTTTAGACAAATATTCCCTATGAATCTGGAGCCTAAGCTCTGATACCACATTTGTCATGACCCAACCTATGGACCGGACCGGCACTAGGACCTGGGCCAGCCTAAAGCCCCCGAGGCCCGTAGTAAGCCTAACTATTCATTAACCCAACTCTAAGGCCCATTTGGGCCCAATTTCAAGAAATCAACCGGACAGAGTCCGACCATAAAATGAACCTTTCAACGGGGAGTTTTTAGCTCACCCGACCTGTAAACACAATAAATAATCAATTGGAGAGCTCAGCTCACCCTTCACATACTCAAATGTCATAAAAATAAATGGGAGCTCAGCTCCCTCATCCAACCCATCAAACATGCATAAAATAATAAGTTTACAGGTCCAAAATAAAAATTTATATTACAGACCCAATTCAATAAATACTTCTAACACATGCGGAGATTCTAAGAGTTAACAGGTTTATACAAACATTAATTAATGACCTGCAAGGGAGAAAAGCAGGTTAACCTAAAAAATATGCTCCTGTGGCCTAGAAAAATATTGAACAGGAGTGAGCGTTCGACTCAAAAAGTAAAATATCAATTTTAACCATAATTTCTATAACTATCTAAGCTAATGCACCCTGTAGAGTAAAATGCAACATCAACAATATTTTCACATTATAACAGCAAAAATGTAATTTGGAGCACTCACACACCCAATAATATCAATCATAATATATGGGAGCTGATCCTCTATACAGCTCTCTTAAATCCAACTTGTGCCAACGAAGAACTCAAGCCGGACTTTCGCTTAATAAACCAAATCGGGGTCCCAGCGAAGAACTCAAGCCGTGTCTACCCCGAAGGACTGGGTCCCAGCGAAGATCTCAAGCCGTGTCTACCCGTCCTATCCATAGTCAACACCACATCACACGCACGCCAACGCATGCACACTGCTCCAAATTACCACAACAACATCCATGGCACTTTAACAGTTATGAATGCAACATAAAACGTGCCTAGAGTTTAACTACATAGATACATACATATAAGTGATGCATGGGCATGGTTAACATATAATAATATCAAAATTACAATTAAAATTAATATTTTACTCACGGACTTGACAGCGGTCACTATGGCAGCTGGGCGGAGGAAGAAGGCTGTCCCGACTCACCTGACAATTTTATTACAATCATTTAATAAATTTGACTCAATACAAGCTAAGAAAAAACCAAATACGTCCTAAGTCGTGTCGAAAATCCAGCAGAGTCTCCCCTATACCTAGGACCTACCCAACCTGCAAAAGGGCTCAAAACGCACTTCTATATTCACAAATCATACACTCACAACTCAATCACATCACACAGCCCCTTTTTGGCCCATCCAAACAGTCCTCAATCACAATATGTAAATTTACAGTTTAGTCTTATAATTGATCATTTTTGCAAAAACTGCCCAAATAAGCTCTAAAAATTCTAAAACTTTACCCCGCGGTCCTTAGCAATATTACTAGGCTATTGCAAAAAGAATTATAATTTTCTGAGCTACCACGAATATTTTATGGATTTTTAATCCCATTTAAGCACTAGAAAATTACGATAAAGTAAGGTTCGGGTTTACCTATGCTGATTCCGACTTCGGAGATGCGCTCGGGACGTCTGACAATGGTGGGGTAGCCAAAACCTCGATCCAATTCGGAGACTTTTCCGATAGCCGATCTGTCTAGCCGGAAATTCACAGACCAGGACAACTGTCGAATTTCCATGAATTGAAGATACCTACACGAAGCCCACAATACGGGGGTTAGTACATAAATTTTACGAAATTTTCTAAGCTCATTTAATGCTTGAAAAAATACTGCGAAGTTCCTTGGGACCCATCGAAAAACAGTATCAAAAAATTTTGAAATTTATATTACCGCGAAGCTCTCGACGAGTGGAGCGCTCTGGTACTCTTGGTTTTCTCGTGGGGTTCACGGTTTGCTAGAAATCTAGCCCAAAAGTCAAAATGGATAAAAACTTCCCGGATAAAAATTGGACAAACCGCTCTATGGATTTTGGTGTTCTTGGTGTCTATGGAAAGCTCTCGAGGTGTAGATGGGTTTAGACACAAGACCCGACCCAAATGGTGGCCTGAGCCGGATTTGATCGGGAAGGCAGTGGCGCTTGCGTCGCATCACTCGTCACGATGCTTGCGGCGCTCAGAGGCGGCCGGCGGTGCGAGCTGGGGAGGTGCGCTGGCAGGCTAGGGTGGCGGGGGAGGCGGCTGGCCGGCGGGCTGGGGTGGGAGGAGAGAGAAAACGGGAGAGAGAGAGAGAGAGAGGAAGGTCGGGACGAGCACGGGGAGAAGAAAAAAGAAAAAGAAAGGCCGGTCCGATCCGATCCGATTTGATTTGGCCGGTTTGATTCAGAATACAAAATTTTGAATTTTTTACTCTGCCTTGGGACCGAAAACGAGGTCCAAAAATTTTGAAAAAAATTTCAGAAAACTCAAAAAAATTCGTAGACTCCAAATATATTTTTAGTTTTGCCACGTGGTTTTTAAATTAATTTTTTAAAATCATCAAAGTTTATATTTTCGGAAAATCGAACCCGATTTCTAAAATCCGAAAAATTTCAAATAATTTTCTAAAATTCAAATAAAATAAAATATCAATATTTACCCAAAAATAATAAATTTAAAAATTAGGGGTGTTACAATTAATTGTTTAAAATAGAAATAAATTTTAATTTTATATCAAAGTATAATAGAAAATCATAATATCAAATTTTAATGCCCATTCTGTAATAATCCGAATTTTTAAAATATAAATTTCATATTTTTATATAATATTTTAATATTATCTAACTAAATTATAATTTTTGTAATACTTTCATTTATATATTTTAATGTTATTTTTTAAGAAAACATATTTGGTAAAATTATTTTAAAGTTTCAATTTTAAATTTAAACGATTAGTTTTAAAGTTTAATATTATATTAAGTATTAAAGTATTAATATTATCATGCATTTATTTATACTTAGTTAAATGAAATAATTTAAATATTTAGTAGTAGTATTTAAATTATGAATTAGTTAGATTTTAAGGAAATTTAATTAAAATTTTATTTATTTGTTTTATTGGATTTGGTGATAATAATAATAATAATAATAACAATAATAATAAGAAAAAAGAGGGTACACTGATGGGACATTTCCAACAGTAGAGAAAAAAAAAATTTTGAAAGAACCGGTGGGAATTCTCTTCCCCTCCCCCCAAAAATTTCTCTCTCATCTCCTCCTCCACTCTTCTTTTTCGTTTTCTCCGGCGAGCATAGACCACTGTCAGTGACACCTACCAGACCACCCCCTCCGACGACGGCTAAGGTTCCCCCCGATGGCAGTGCATGGCGATAGGTAGGGGTGGCCACGGTCCGGTTTCAAACCGTGAATCGTTCGATCAAATCAAACTGAAACTACCAAAACTAGAACCTTTGAACTGCATCAAATCGTCCTTCTACGATTTTGTTCAGGTTCATATTTTTTAGAAACCATGAACCGGCGGTTCCGAACTGGATTAAATCGATAATTTCGAACTGGACCAAACTAGCGATTTAAATACAAAAAAATTCAATAAATATCTCATTCCACTCCTAATTCATTTATATATATATATATATATATATTATTAATTCTCTACACAATTATTCTCTACACTCTCTTTAATTCTCAATACTCCTTCAATTTCTCTCAAATTTTCTAAATAATTATTTTCTACACTCATTTTAATTCTCAGTACTTTCACAATTCTCCTACTTTATTATTTTATATGCTCACTAAAATTTTTAATACTATATCAATTACTCTATTATTATTTTATATCTTCAATAAAATTTTTAATACCCTCTATTTTGATTTTTTTTCTTTTATATTTTTTTAATTATCAATTATCATATAATTTTTTAAAAAAGGGCAAATAATACTCAACTCAACTCAATTCAACTAAGCTTTTATCCTAAAAATTTATTGGGGTCGGCTATATGGATTCTCTTTCTCCACTCTAAATGATTTTGGGTTAAATCCTCAAAAATGTGTAATACTTGTAGGTCATATTGTACTATTCTCCTCCAAGTCAGTTTAGATCTACCTATTCTTTTCTTTCTATTCTCTAACCTAATGTGCTCTACTTGTCTAACTGGAGCTTTCCTATGTCTATGCTTCACATGACCAAACCACCTCAATCTTCCTTCTCTCAACTTATAGCTGAAAATTTTGATTTCTCTAAATCCTAAAGGGATACATAGGCAAAATTAAGTTCATGCACCTTTTTCTAATTTTTTTTTAAATTAATTTAATCACTAGTTTTTTAATAAGTTTAAGTCTTTGCTTATTAAATTTTTCTTAAAAATAAGTTAATTTTATTTTTTTTTATTCTTATTTTATTTTGATTAAAAGATTTCTAAGAAAAATTAAAATATTTTTATAAATATAATTTAAATTCTAAATCAATAAAATTTTCCTCTAATTTTTTCCTTTAAGTCGCTCTTAAACCACTCCTAAACAGCTTCCAAATCGTCCTTCAAACCGTCTTGAACTATCATTTTTCGAACCGTCTTTTAAACCATTTTAAACCGGGGCTCAAACTGAAACCGGCGGTTCAAGAACCGTCTTCCAAACCGTCTCATGACGGTTTAGTTCAGGTTCATTATTTTATTGAGTTGAGCAAGCGGTTCAGAAATGCAATCGACGATTCTCAACCGTGGCCACCCCTAGTAATAGGTGGCACACAGAGAGAGAGAGAGAGAATTTCTCCGATCAAAATTTGGACGTTCCAGCCATGGTTCAGTGACACCACCGGTCCCAATCAACTCCCCTCCACCTGAGGAAGCTTTTTTGACCAGCCTCACCACCGGCAGCCACCAGAATGATGCAAAATGAGGAGAGAGAAAATATGTGTTTTTCTAGCTTTCCGGTCAGATCTAGGATGATCCGACAGTTGGATCGGCGATCCGAGACCATCGTTGGACTCAGGGCGATGAAACCTTTGAGATGGGACTGATCCCGCTCCGATCAGATATCGTTTGAAAAAAGCGATCACGGACGATCTAGATCACTTGGTGAGATTTTCAACTTGTTGACGCTCGAAAATTTAATATAATTTTATAATAATTATTAATAATTTTTGGGCTTTATTCAGGTATGATCGGATCGATGATAGCTTATTGTAACGCCCCTAATTTTTAAATTTATTATTTTTGGGTAAATATTGATAATTTATTTTATTTGAATTTTAGGAAATTATTTGAAATTTTTCGGATTTTAAAAATCGGGTTTGATTTTTCGAAAATAAAAACTTTGATGATTTTTAAAAATTAATTTAAAGACCACGTGGCAAAACTAAAAATATATTTGGAGTCTATGAATTTTTCTGAGTTTTCTAGAATTTTTTCGAAATTTTTGGGCCTCATTTTCGATCCCAAGGCAAAGTGAAAATTTAAAATTTTGTATCCTAAATCGGACCGACCGAATCGAACTGGACCAAATCGGATCGGTCTAATCAGACCGGCCATTCTTTTCTTCTTCTTCTCTTCCTCGCGCGTCTCGACCATCCTTCCTCTCTCTCCCATTTTCTCTCTCCTCCCTCCTCCTCAGGCTGCACCGCTGCCACCCAGCCCTCCCCACCTCGCCGGCGGGCCACCCGAGCCTCCCCCCATCGCTGGCCGCCGCCTAGAACGACAGGAAAACGCGCGCGAAGCCGCGCGACTCGCAGCGCACTGTTTCAGCTTCCCGACTGAAATTCGGCCGATCTGACTACCAATTGGGCCGGGTCTTGTGTCAAACACCATTTACACCTCGAGAGCTTTCCATAGACACCAAGAATACCAAAATCCATCGAGCGGTTTGTCCAATTTTTGTCCGGGAAATTTTAGCCCATTTTGACTTTTGGGCTAGATTTCTCGCAAACCGTGAACCCCACGAGAAAACCGAGAGTACCAGAGCTCTCCACTCGTCGCGAGCTTTGCGGCAATATAAATTTCAAAATTTTTTGACACCGTTTTTTGATGGGTCCCACAGAACATTGTAGTGTTTTTTCGAGCATTAAATGAGTTTAGAAAATTTCATAAAATTTATGTACTAACCCCCGTGTTGTGGGCTTCGTGTAGATATCTTCAATTCGAGGAAATTCAACGATTGTCAGTGCGTGAATTTACGCCGCAGCATCGACTCTGAAAAAGTCTTGGAATTGGATCGGGATTTTGGCTACCCCACCATTGTCAGATGCCCCAAGCGCATTCCTGAGATCGGAATCGGCATAGGTAAACCCCAACCTTGTTTTTTCGTAATTTTCTAGTGCTTAAATGGGATTAAAAATCCACAAAATATTCGTGATAGCTCAGAAAATTATGATTCTTTTTGCATTAGCTTAGTAATGTTGCTAAGGATCGCAGGGCAAAGTTTTAGAATTTTTAGAGCTTATTTGGGTAGTTTTTGCAAAAAGGGTCAATTATAAGGACTAAACTGTAATTTTATATATTTTGATTGATAACTGTTTGGATGGGCCCAGGAGAGGCTGTGTGATGTGATTGAGGTGTGGATATATGGTTTGTGGATATAGAAGTGTGTTTTAAGCCTTTTTTCAGGTTGGATAGGTCCTAGGTATAGGGGAGACTCTGTCGGATTTCGGCACTACTTAGGACGTATTTGGTCTTTTTCTTAGTTTCTATTGAGTCAAATTTATTAAATGATTGTAATAAAATTGTCAAGTGAGCCGGGACAGTGTTCCTCCTCCGCCCAGTCGCCACAGTGATTTCGGTTGAGTCTGTGAGTAAAATATTAATTTTAATTGTAATTTCGATATTATTATATGTTCAAGCATGTCTATGCATCACTTATATGTATATATCTATGTAGTTAAACTCTAGGCACGTTTTATGTTGCATTCACAATTGTTAAAATGTCATGGATATTGTTGTGGTAATTTGGAGCAGTGTGCGTGAGTTGGCGTGCGTGTGGTGTGGTGTTGGCTATGGATAGGACGGGTAGACACGGCTTGAGATCTTCGCTGGGACCCGGTCCTTCGGGGTAGACACGGCTTGAGTTCTTCTCTGGGACCCTGATTTGGTTTATTAAGTGGAAGTCCGAGCTTGAGTTCTTCGCTGGCACTGTTTGGATTAAGAGAGCTGTATAGGGGATCAGCTCCAATATATGTATTGTTTGACATTATCAGGTGTGTGAGTGCTCCAAACTACCTTTTTGCTGTTATGATGTGAAAATATTACTGATGTTGCATTTTACTCTACATGGTGCATTAGCTTTAGATAGTTATAGAGATTATGGTTAAAATTGATATTTTACTCTCTGAGTCGAACGCTCACTCATGTTCATTATTTTTCAGGCTACAAGAGGAGTTTTGTTGTGGTTAACCAGCTTTTCTCCTTCGCAGGTTGTTTATAAATGTTTGTGTAATTCTATTAACTCCTAGAATTTCCGCATGTGTTAGAAATATTTATTTGATTTGGATCTGTAATATAATTATCATGTTGGACTTGTAAACTTATTATTATATGCATGTTTGATGGACTGGATGAGGGAGCTGAGCTCCCATTTATTTTTATGACATTGAGTATGTGGAGGGTTAGCTGAGCTCCCCAAGTGATTATATATTGTGTTTACAGGTCGGATGAGTCAAAAACTCCCCATTGAAAGCTCCACTTTATAGCCGGACTCTGTCCGGTTGAATTCTTAAAATTGGGCCCAATGGGCCTTAGAGTTGGGTTAAGGAATAGTTAGGCTTACTACGGGCCTCAGGGGCTTTAGGCTGGTCTAGGTCCTAGTGCCGGTCTGGCCCATAGGTTGGGTCATGACACTCATCAACACTTAGGACCATTTTTTTGGCCAGATCTGACTACTCGACAACCCATCCTGGAACATAGTCAATATTACAATCGATCCTAGCATTTTCAGACATTCCGGATGCATTCCAGGTGTCAAATTTGGCATAGATAAACTCGAACTCCAAGTTGTTCATTTTTTCTTAATACCGGGTTTAGAATAAAATTCATAAAATATTCGTGGGTAGTCAAAAATTGTGATTCTTTTTGCAATGGCCTTATAATATTGTTAAGAACTGCGGAGTACAATTTTAGAATCTTTAGAGCTAGTTTGGATATTTTTGCAGAATATTAGTTTTAAGGATTGTAGTTAAATTATCTGAATGCTTGAGTTTAGTCTGATTTTGAGGGGCCATGTGATGTTGTTAAAATATGAACTTGAGACTTGCGATATTAGAAGTGTTATTTGAACTACCTTGTAGTTTGGGTAGGTCCTAGATATAGGAAAAACTATGTCAAATTTTTAGCATAAATTAGGATGTCTTTTGCCTCTTTAAGTTCTTGATTTGAGTTAAAATTCATAATATAATTGTTTAGGTGATCAGGGTCATTCATCTTCCTCCACTTAGTCACAACAGTAGTCTCCGATGTACTGTGAGTAGATATTGATTTTATTTATAATTTCAATAGTATTATATATTCAAGGCATGCCCATGCATTCGCTTATATATATATATATATATATATATATATATATATATATATATATATATTAGGCACGACTTGTGTTACATTATTATTTGATGAAATTGATGTGGGTGTCGCATTAGGGTAATTTGGAGCTGTGTGCATGTGTCGGCGTGCATGAGGTGTGGTACTGTATATAGGTAGGACTGGCAGATCAGCTTGAGCTTGTCTCGCTTAGGGCCCGGTCCTTTTTGTAATAGGTCGGGATGAGCACGGCTTTGAGTTGATATCGCTGACTCTCGCATTTGCATTATCAAGAGAAAGTCTGACTCGAGTTGATCTCGTTAGCAGGCATTAGATTAAGAGAGCTGTATAGGGAATCAGCTCCCATATAGATACATATATTGATGTGACATATGGGTGTGTGATTGCTCCAAATTATTCTTTGTGCGAATATTGTTTGAATTTGATTAAATATGTTGGTATATATTGCATTTCATCCTTAGGGATGCATTAGCCCTAGATAGTTATAGAAATTGTATTTAAAATCAATTTCTTATTCTATGAGTCGAACGTTCACTCTTGTTCACCCTATTTTTTCAGGCTACAGGAGAATTTCTTTTTCAGAATAACCTACTTCATTTCTCATAGGTTTATTAGCGGCTACTCATTTGTACTATTATTTCCTTAATTTATATTTTAGAACTCCGCTTGTGCTAGCAGTAGCATTGATCTTGTCAGGAATTATGCTAATTTAAGTTTTTGATTTAATAAATAAAAAAATTTTATGATATTTAAATAGTTTGTAAATGATGGTATCAGAGTTAAGCTGGACTCTCCTAACTTTAGCTTCTAATGGTTATAGGGTTGGGTTGACTCGAATAAAAATATAATATTTTATTTTATTTTATTTCCTTGTTGGGCCTCAATTTTTGGCCCTGGTTATAGATTTGAGAATAATAAGGCTTATTATAGGCCTCCGGAGCTTTATGTTGGTCTAGGTCCTAATGTCGATCCAGCCTGTGAAATCAGATCGTGACAAAATTGATATCATAGCTTAGGCTCTAGATTCATGGGAAAGTGTGTACCTAGAGTTGTCACAAGCGAAGTATAGGATCCTGTTTCATCTTCTTATGTAATTCCTTATTTCTAGACTCTGCATTATTCCTTGGGTAGTATAAGAGTACTTCAGTTCAGTGTCTCGATTTTCATGGAGTACATGGTGATGTAAACTAAAGTTAGTAGACATGTTAAGGTCTACCATGGGGACACATACTCCAAGAAATGTTATGTCTCTATTATGGGGCTAACGATATGCCTATCTAGTGCAAGGCACAAGTACATAAAGGCGAGTTATGGCAAAATAATTGCACTGAATAGGGGTGAGGATATCACTGTTGGCAGTCGTCAGTGGATAGCCCAGTTAAAGTAAGTTTATGATATCAATGGAGTTAAGAGAGATAAGAGATTGAGGAACCTAATCTATTGGAATGTACCTTAGTAACTATGTAATATTCTTGATGTTTGTACTGTAAGCTACATATTACAGTACCAACATAGGATTATTGTGTAAAGCTGCATGCATCCCTGTGGTGTTCCATGATAAGGATGTTTGTAGATAACCTCTGGTTTGGTATAAATATGCCAAAACAGAGTTCTATTTCTGCAAAAGAGTTTGAAAATCCTAGTTAGGGATTTAAAACCATTGAACTAGAATATCGAAGGTCATAGTTGGGCAGCAACTAGAGTCAATGGCTCGGTTACCCTAGCATGAACTTGAAGGAGCGGAAGCATGAAAATTATTAGATTAGAATATTAAATTCAAAAATTTTCTTCTAGAGTCTCATGCATCATGCAATATTCATTATATACCTAATTGATTTTAATGAACAAATGCATATTAAAACACTTTTAATATGTTTTAGGATCTACATTTGCCATTTAAGATTTTAGAATTAACAAATTAATTTATTGGAACCCTAGATTAATACAAGAATATGTGCACTAACCTTTTGATGCACTGTATATGTGATTGGTACCTTTGTGAAGCACCTAGGACCCCAAATGTTGTCCCTCTAGCTTGTCCACACCAAGATCACCAATGACAGCTCCTAAATCAGCTTCTCAAGCCTTACCAACCAATTAGAAATTAGGGATTTGCCTTCAGAGAGGTTGTAGATGTATATACGACACTAGAAACGATTTCTAGCAATTTTAATTCAAAGAAACTTAAATCATTCTCTTTGAATTAATGAGAAAAGAAGAAGAGAAGACGAAGAACACTATAGGTGGCGGCACCTTTTAGAAAATAAGAAGAGTGGCTGATTTTATTCTTTCTTTTCCCTTTTATAATTAAGTCACCACTTAAAACCCTTGCCACATGTCATCACCTAATTGCATCTTAATTTTAATTGACCTAATCACATTAAGCCAAGTGTCAAAGCTAGATTTAATCTTGACTTTGATCACCTTGATTGATAGGAAGACAAATGGCAAACTTATATGGTGCCATGTGTCACCATCTCATGGTGCCACATATCACCCTGTGAAATGACCAAATTACCCTTGTGTTGTAATTTTGAGTTCTCAACCCAAAATAATTATTTCTCCTCTTCTAATCAATTTATATCAAATATAAATTAATTAATTAATCTCTATTAATTAATTTCTCATAATTAAATTCATATTTAAACACTTTAAATATAAATTTAACTTATACTATACATCCAATAACCTAGATTTAGTTTCAAGCCATGCTAGGGACTTTGCAATATAATTGCAAACCAAACCTATTTAATTAATCAATTAAACTCTTTAACTAATTAATTAAATCACATTTAACTTGGTGATTACTTGTGTATGTGTGTGACTCACTAGGCTCATCACTAATTGACAATGAGATATGATATCAACTCTTAATATCATCAGAACTTTTTCTTACCATAAATGATTTCTCTAAATCATTTTAGGCACCTCATTGACCATGGTTAATACCTAACATAGCATGCAATGGCCACCCAATTAGTAATAAGGAATACCTTAAATGAACCTATAATCATATGTTACCATGCACTGGAATCTCTTTGTTACAAAATCCCAATTCGAGCTGGAGTCATGGTTTATGTCAAACCCCATTTGCTATGAATATTATGTTCTCTTTTAATTCTAATTCTTAATTAAAAAGATTTTCTCATCAGAAAATCTTTTCTGATTAAATCTGTCTGTCCTGGCCAGAAATGTAACACCCTCACTATAGCAATTCCATACATTCTACAGTTCTGGTGACCGTTGTCAGTCCGGACAGCTAGAACGTCTAGAAAAATATTTAGAATAGAGTGAGGAGTAATAAATAACTCAAATAATGATAAGAAAAATTTAGGAAAAATTTTAGAAATAAAATACAATCAAGTTAAATGAGCCGATGCCCTAGCGATGGATAACCCAAGGAAGTTCTTTGTTTTCACAGCTAGAAGCCTTAAACCCAGGGGAAAATTCATGAAATAATTTTTGGGACTCCAGAGAAGAGTCATTAAGGTTTCTATGACATTAGAATGCCAAGAAAAGGCTTAAAAAAATTTTTTCGATTGGTATAGAAGATTTTGGCTCAATAAGCCAAACGGAGGGCATTTTGGTCATTTTGTCTTCAGAGATGATTTTTGGCCAACTTGTCCAGTTAACTAAATAATTATTATGACATAAAATGTGAATAAATATTACTAAAAATTTAATTAAAAATGAGTAGAAAAGAAAAGGAAAGAAAATGAAGGAAATTTGGAATTTTGACATCATTATGATGTCATTATTATACTCCCACCCAATCACATTGTGACACATGTATTTAAACCACTTAAAATGAGTAAATGGGAAGAAATGAAAGAAAAAAAAAATCAGACTTCATCTTCTTTCTTCAGCTGGCCAAACCAGCTCCCTTCCATGCTCCAGCAAGCTTTAGATAACCCACCAAACCACCTCAAAACCCTAGCTTCCCTTCATAAAAACTCATCCTCACACCTAGAGCAAGCTTTGGACAGCAAAAAGAAAGGAAGAAAGTGAAGTTTTGAAGTCTTGAAAAGTGACTAAGTCAAGGTTAGTGCCAATTTTCTTGCTTCCACTCTTTTCTAAGCATGAATCTAAGTTGAGTTAAGTTGAAAATTTGATGAAAAATGAATTAAAGATGTATGAACTTGCCCCATGAAATTTCGGCAGCCTTAGGGTACCTTAGGGTTTCATCAATTTGATTGTATAATAGTTGTGTATGACTATCATTGAACATGATTTTGGTGTTTTAATTCATGGATTGTATGTATATGAAGAATTGTAGTTGTTGGAGTTAGGGTTTGGGCACCAAAATTGGGATTTTGTTTATGTATTGATGAAAAGAAGTTATAATGGTCAATTAGTGACCATTTGGTCATATTTGAGTAGGAAATTGAGTGAATGGTTCCAAGGGAATGGAGGTTAGGTATGCTGTCCAATGTGCCCTGCAGGTCTGGATGGGAGTCTAGCAAGTTTGGGCAGCTATAACTTGAGTTGTGTAGGTTCAATTGGTGCAAGGCCAATTTAACATGAAATTAGACACATAATGGCACAACTTTGATGAAGGAACTCTATCCAGAAAACAAACTTAGGATGCCTTAAAAATTGACCAAATCCCGATAGCACCAATTCTACATGGGCAAAATAACCAAATGAATAATGTTCATTCATTTGGTCATAACTCAGTGTAGAAAGGTCCAATTGACCTAAAATTTATATCAATGGAAAGCTTAGGCAAATTAGAACAACGTACATGTAGAACACAAACTCAAATTTTCGACTTAACCAAATGAAATTGCTAGCTAAAGTTGAACTACCAAATCTAGCTGAACCAAAATTGCCCAGAAATTCTGGGTAAAATCAATTCGACCAGTTATGGTGAAATAGCCATAACTTGAGCTAGAAAACTCCAAATGGAGTGATTCAAAAAGAAAATTAAAAAAGACACATAAAGGAACAACTTTGATGGAGAGAATTTTGTCAAATTTCTACTGTAACAATGACCAATGGAATAGTAAACTTAAGGTATGAAATCTAAAAATTTTGAATAACATAAAATAAGCTTTGAAATGGTATTGGAAATCAATGCCAACAAAAATAAAATGCAAAATATGGTATCTTGGTAAACTTAGGTTCAACAAATCTATTATGTATTAAAAAGTCAACTTTTGTGTAAGAATAGTTAAATAAATAGTAACCTCAATGAAATGAATACAAAGGACCAAAACTTAAATTGCTAATGATACCTCACTTAAATGATTTAAGGTTTGTTTAAATCATGTGATTAGTTTGATGGGATTTGTAGGCTCATCACAAATAGAACTTAGGAGAAATAGTTGATATAATTTGAAATGTGAATTGTAAATTACTATAAATAAAATATTAAAGGTATAAATGATGTGTAAATAATATTTGGGGACTTTCTCTTTTTATTGAATAAAAATGAAAATTTGCTTGAACCTAGATACATGTGAATTGGTGTGATAGATTAGAGATAAAATTGTAAATGAACTATACAAATGAAATTTATGAACATATGCATTAGATAAAAATGAATTTAGACATTGTATTCCCACTAGGAAATAAAATAAAACTTATTGACACTTAATAGTACATTAGTGAAATTAAGAGTAATCATAAATACTTAGTAAGCAAAAATATTTCTTGAATTTCAAATGATAAATTATATAAATAGTGTAATGAATAAATGAGCCATATTAATGTATGAATGAGATATGAGTTCTCATTATTGTAGAAGGGAAAAATATTTTGAGTACAATGGTACATGAGAACCATTGTTTTGAATTGTGATCATTATGAATAACATAATTAATATATAAATTATGATGAATGCATAAATTATGTAAATATTAGACTTAGGGATTTATGTTTCTATTATGAAAAAGTTTAAAATGCTAGAAATTATAATTAGAACCTATAATGAAATAATGAAATAATGAAACTTATGAACACTTAATGGTACTATGTGCCCATGTATCGCCTAGACATGTATGTCAAATTGGATAGAATGGCATGTCAATAGGGTATTATTTTAGCAGTACTACATAAGGCTTTATGCCCGCACTCATGGCTTTATGCCCACACTCATGGATTTTTATGCCCGATTATGTGTTATCATGGATTTTTAGCCATATTGACTGCATACGTGATTAACGTTCCACGTCCCATAGTATGACGGTTTGAAGCACTGCGGTATCTAGTGCCGATGACCCGTTATCCAATTTAGTCAGCCTGTCATAGGTTACTTGGGCAGTGAAATGTATTGAAATGAGTTAAGAATAACAACAACTAAAAATATTAGCAATTAAATAAAAGAGTAAGAATATTTAAAATAAATTAGATTAGTTATTTAGTATAAAGAATTGAAATGAATTTGAACGATATTAAAATTTAATTATTATAAAATAATCTGCGATAACCTAGAAAGTATTGAAAGAAATAATAAAAAGATTTGCAATAGAGATATAACTTAATTTCTTGGAATTTTTGGGGATGGTACTGTGAATTTAAGAATTAAATGCTTCTGAAGAGGAATAAATTATAACAAAGGATAGTTGACCAAATTATGATCCATTTCTTTCTTTATTTGTATATATTATTTTCTTGTTATATTATTGCACTACTAAGCAGAAATGCTTAGCGCGATGGATTTGTTTCTTTCGCGCAGGTACTGAAGGCAAAACCCAATGGATATTAGACTGGGATTTTGAAGTCTAGATCTGCAGAAGTGTCAGAAGGGTTCAAGGTTGTCACCTTCTCAGCAATGCATATAGATATGGCCCATATGAATCATTTTATGTATTTTATATATTATAAATATTTTGTATGTTATAATGTAAACTAAGAATTGTAAACAAAGAATTTGTAAGTAATATTTAAGTGATGTAAATTAATAAATTGATTAGTTCATATGTAATTAATTTGTATATCATGTAAATTGTAAATTTATTCAATTAGTTTGTAAATTATGTAAATTAATGGAAATATGAAAATTTTGATATGTGAATGGAGTATGAAGGAAAGTGGATGGAAATGAATATGAGAATTGAAATACATGGATGATATTGAAATATGAGATGATTATGAGATTTTATTTTAAAAATATTATTGAATTTCAAATAGGTGAATAGTAAAATATGCCAAATGGTAATAGAAACTGGGAAAACTCTGCTGATTTCTCCATAGAAAGATAATTGATATTAAAATATAACGAAAACAAAATTTTTAAAGAAATAAAGTAAGATAAAATAGGGTACTCCGATACCGAATGCAGCACACCTTGCTTGGCTATATTGTAGACGGGTGAAGGGTGTTACAAGGAACTTGAAACATCAAGAACAATTAAATGAATATAGGATTTTATCCTTATTTACTTAGGGTAATAGATTCCATCTTGATCAACACCTACCTCCATATATAACTAATAGGAGCCAACACATGCCCATATGGGTATACACAGTACAAGTATGAAAGCAGTATCAAACTCAAACCACCTATATACAAGATAATTGTGTTATCTCAGGTCTAAAAATTATATGCACTGATATGATTTATGACAATGCATTGACAAGAGTAAACTCCACATGCTTGTCATAAGTGTCACTAGTTCGGCCTACTTATCATGTATAGGTGCCTATCATGTTTGTTATATGGCATGAGACTCACCATTTCATCTTATTTATATCTCATATAAATACCTTGGGAACAAATATGAACACAATCTTTCTGGATAAGTCATGTCCTGTGTGAAGTATCCTCGATTGTGAATCAATTTATGATACTTTGTACTACAAATACTATCACTTATATTCTTGACAACTTAAGAATAGAATTTCTAACAAAATATCAATGGACCTTTTTCTATTACACATAAATATATTATGTAAACAGAAAAGTGAAATTACCTTTTTATTAATAAAACATGTTCAAGATACAAACTAAATGATATACTTTAGGGCATACTACTAATAGAACTAGAGTTATATCAAGAGTTGCCATAAGACTAGAGGTTTCAGTATAGCCACAAAGTAAAGGTAATACCTATAGAGTGAGACCATCTGATCTCTGATATGGGGTCTTGGACAATTTTGTTACTACAATGGACGTTTTACTTAAAGTTTAGTGAGAATAGTATCTCCTTTGCATGGCAACAAGGTGCAGAGTATGACTTTGCCCCCAAAAGGAGACAAGATGCTATGAATGATGTTTATAGCATGTGAACTGAAGTTTTAAGAAGTTTGCAGTATGATAAAAGAGCAAATGGCCTGACATGGTTACGGCAATATATGGCGGTCAGTACCCCTTTACGATCAATTGTGATGTAGGATGGAAGGTTACCACTAGTGATGGTGACCTACAGAATTAATGTCCCAAATGGGACTGTAGAGTGAGGTAGAGAGTTGTTAGCTCAAGTATCCTAAAGAGGGTACAAATTTCATTGTAGGAATCATAAGTGATAAGATCATGATGTATATAAAGCTTTTGAGTTAATGATAGGTTTGGGTACCCAGTACCTTAAGTTTAACTATTTAAGTTGAAATGAGAAAATAGAATCCCCGTAAATCTCCGTCTCGAGGTAGTAGAGGCTAGTTTGTAGTCTAATGGGTAGGAATAGAAATTACACAGTGAATGTTCAACTACTATTCCCTGAGTCCTTCCTCAGCTTCTTATTGCTCAAGACAAGAGTGTACTCTAAGTAAAAGAAAGGATAAGGACAAAAGTTAGCATAGATAAATCATAGAATATATATATATATATAGAAGATGTGTAGAAGGGAAAAATAAAAATAGTTAGTTTAATGTAGCAAAGAAATAACCTGAATGCTAGTGGAAGTACTAGCTAGAGTGGTCAAAGGACCAAATTTGAGTAACATTGGGGTGCATATGACTTGGTAGAGACAGTAAAAAGGTACAAGTTTCTAACATGACAGTTAGGTCAAGAAAGAGAATATAGCTAAAGAATAAAATACTTAAAGTTTGGATTTGAGTAAGATAAAAGAGTTGGCTAAAGAAGAAATCAAAAGGCCCAAATTAGGATAAGATTAGGAAGAATAGAGCTAAGATATCAAGGAGGCAAATGTGGTTCTAAGGAAGGTAAATGAGATAAACAGAAAGGATAGAGAGTTTAAAAATGGATGGCATTAAAGAGAACGTTGTCATGATATAAAACCTAGCAGGGCAAAACTTAGAGTAGGTTGTAATTGATGTAGTATTGGAAGCCTGAACCTGGAGCAAGATCTGTAATAGACTTTATCAATTTTATGTCCCCAAGGTAGAATGAAGGGCAATGGGACAAGGACTTTTTAGATTGTTAATAATATGAGGAAGGTTAGGTGAGATATGCAACCAAAGTAGGTAGTAACCAGAGGGTGTGCAATGGTAACTTAAGCTGTCTTATCAGACAAAGAAGTGAAGTTAATAGGTAGTAAGTTAAATAAAACTCAAACTAATGGATTTGAAAATGCCTAATGGAAGAAAGGAATAAGGGATTATGGCATAAAAACTTAATGTTAGAATTCTGAATGACGAGACAGTAGCCATAGAGTCTATAATTGGAGTTAGGCAGGTATTTTCAGTGTGAACAATAGGATAATTTTGTAAGAAAATATGGATGATAGTATGATGATATGTAACAAAAACACTAGTGGAGGACATTATTGGACAACATAGGTATAGCTGTAATTACAAGTTATTGAAAAAGTACAAGGATAAAAGGAACGATAATATTTTGATGGTCATGTTAGGAAGAAGGTACATGTAGAATCATCCATGGTGAATTGCCTAAGTTCTCTAATATGAGTAGTAGGTTATTACTATAGTAAGATACTATATGGTAGATGTGCCGATGGGAACCAATCGTAAAGTTAGAATTTTAGAAGTAATGGAATTAACAAATCAAGCTAGAATTAAGAATCAATAAAAAGATTAAAGTTAACGTTGTTGAGATGAATATCTTCAAGGAAAAGGCATAAGGTGAGAAAAGATAAGAAGGAATGGTATGAGAGAGATACTACGAGATAATTAGGACTAATTATGGTAAAATAGCAGGCTAAAGGGGTGGTGGATTCTTGATCTAAGTACCCATGTTTCATGAAGCATGTCAGATAGTAAAAAGTTTCAAGCAGAAGTAAAGGAATTCTCTTCCCAGAAAGGGAGTAAGATATGATAAGTCGTATTGACTGGGTGGCTTGAGAATGCATAAACTTTTGTCATGTTAGAAGAGAGATCGATTCAATTGTCAATGTCGATAGGTGGTGTAAGGAACGTTTGGCCCTTGGATGGAAGTCTACACAGCTGATTACTTATGAGATAGGCAAGAGTTGGTACAAAGACCTTGTTTATGGCACAAAGTAAGTGAAAAGTTCACAATGTTATGGAATTAAGAAGTATAGGTGCTTTTAGCATAGGAGAAAAAAAAAATCTAGCTAAAGTTTTAATGGCCAACAGGGTTGGCAGTGATCTCGGATAAGGCGCATGTAAAAGTAATTAGTCAAAAGAGCACTTCACGAGATAATGCAAAATGGGCAATATGAGTCACATCCATGCACTGTAAAGTGGTGTAAAGGAAGCATAGAAAATACTAGAGATGTTAGAAAAAGATCAACGACTACTCTGATGTAATGGCTTAGTTTCAGATGGAAGATAGTAGCTAGCATGCTACAGCAGAGACAGTTGCAAGTAAAGTGTTTTTAACCATCTCTGCATAGCTGGAGGAGCAATGCTCACACCTGTTCTAATAATTTTCCTTTCTTTACCCCTTGTTTGTTCGAAAATTCGGGGATGAATTTTTCTTATGGGGAAAAGATTGTAATAACCATAATTTTTAAATATAAATTTCATATTTTTATATGGTATTTTAATTTTATCTAACTAAATTATAATTTTTGTAATACTTTCATTTATATATTTTAATGTTATTTTTTTAAATATATTAGGTAAAATTGTTTTAAAGTTTCAATTTTAAATTTAAACGATTAGTTTTAAAGTTTAATATTATATTAAGTATTAAAGTATTAATATTATCATGCATTTATTTATACTTAGATTTTTATTTATACTTAGTTAAATGAAATAATTTAAATATTTAGTAGTAGTATTTAAATTATTAATTAGTTAGATTTTAAGGAAATTTAATTAAAATTTTATTTATTTGTTTTATTGGATTTGGTGATAATAATAATAATAATAATAATAATAATAATAATAATAATAATAATAATAATAATAATAATAATAATAATAAGAGGGTATATTTCCAGTAGCAGAGGCAAAAAAAAAAAAAACTTGAAAGAACCAGTGGGAATTCTCTCCCCCCCACCCCTGCCCGCCGCATAATTTCTCTCTCATCTCCTCCCCCACTTTCCTTCTTCCTTTTCTTTGGCGAGCATGGACCACCGCCAGTGACACCCACCAGACCACCCCCTCTGGTGACGTCCAAGGTTCTCCCCAACAACAGTGCATGGCAATAAGCGGCATAGAGAGAGAGAGAGAGAGAGAGAGAGAGAGAGAGAGAGAGAGAGAGATAATTTCTCCAGCAAGACTTCAACCATTCTAGCCATGGTTCGGCAACACCACTGGTCCCAATGAACTCCCTCCACCTGAGGAAGCTTTACCGACCAACCTCATCGCCAACAGCCGCCAGAATCACACAAAATAAGGAGAGAGAAAATGGGAGTTTTTCAAGCTTTCTGATCAGATCTAGGACGATCTGACCGTTAGATCGGCGATCTGAGACCACCGTTGGACTCAAGGCGATGAAACCTTTGAGATGGGATCAACTTCTGTCCGATCGAACATCGTTTGAAAAAGGCGATTATCGGATAATCCAGATCACTTGATGAGATTCTTGACTTTTTGATGCCCAAAAATTTAATATAATTTTATGATAGTTATTAACAATTTTTGGACTTCATTTAGGTGCAATTGGATTAATGATAGCTCACTGGCGCTCAAGACCTAGTTTTAGACCAAATCCGGCTACCCGACTGCCCGTCCCGAAACATAGTTAGTATTACAGTCAATCCTAGCGTTTTCAGAAGTTTCAGATGCATTCTAGGTCTCAGATTTGGCATAGGTAAACCTAAACTCCAAGTTGTTCATTTTTGCTTAATACCAGATTTAGAATAAAATTCATAAAATATTTATGGGTAGTCAGAAAATTATGATTCCTTTTGTAATAACCTTATAATATTGTTAAGAACTGCGGGGCATAATTTTAAAATTTTTAGAGCTAGTTTGGATGATTTTTGTAGAATGTTAGTTTTAAGGATTATAGCTGAATTATTTGAATGCTTGAGTTTGGTCTGGTTTGGAGGGCCCCGGAGGGGCCATGTGATGTTGTTAAAATGTGGACTTGAGGCTTGCGATATTAGAACTATTGTTTGAACTACCTTGCAGGTTGGATAGATCCTATATACAGGGAAAACTCTGCTGGATTTTTGGAATAAATTAGGATGTCTTTTGCCTCTTTAAGTTCTTGATTTGTGTTAGCACTAACAAATTCACAATATAATTGTTTAGATGATCAGGATCAGCCATCTTTTTCCACTCAGCCGCCACAGTAGTCTCCGGTGTATTATGAGTAAATATTGATTTTATTTATAATTTCAATAGTATTATATATTCAAGGTACGCCCATGCATTCACTTTTATACACACACACACACACACACATGTATATATTTAGCTAATATTAGGCACGACTTGTGTTACATTATTATTTGATAAAATTGATGTGGGTGTCGCCTTAGGGTAATTTGGAGCTGTGTACGTGTGTCGGCATGCGTGAGGTATAGTATTGGATATGGGTAGGATGGGCAGATCGGCTTGAGCTAGTCTCGCTTGGGGTCCGGCCCTTTTTTTAATAAGTCGGGATGAGTACTGAGTTAATCTCGTTGACCTCCGCATTTGGATTATCAAGAGAAAGTCCAGCTCGAGTTGATCTTGCTGGCAGACATTGAATTAAGAGAGCTGTATAGGGGATCAGCTCCCATATTGATATATATATATTGATGTGACATATGAGTGTGTGAGTACTTCAAATTATTCTTTGTGTGAATATTATTTGAATTTAGTTGAATATGTTAGTATATGTTGCATTCCATCCTTAGGGATGCATTAGCCCTAGATAGTTATAGAAATTGTATTTAAAATCAATATCTTACTCTATGAGTTGAGCGCTTACCCCTGTTCACCCTATTTTTTCAAGCTACAGGAGGATTTCTTTTTCAGAATAACCTGCTTCCTATCTTACAAGTTTATCAGCGGCTACTCATTTGCAGTATTATTTCCTTAATTTGTAATTTAAAACTCCGCATGTGCTAGCAGCAGTATTGATCTCGTCAGGGATTGTGTTAATTTAAGTTTTTGGTATTAATAAATGAAAAATTTTTATGATATTTAAATAGTTTGTAAATGATGGTATCAAGGTTGAGCTGAGCTCTCTTAGCTTTAGCTTCTGATGGTTATCTGGTTGGGTTGGCCCGAATAACAATATAATATTTTATTTTATTCTATTTGCATGTTGGGCCTCAGTTTTTGGCTCTGATTATAGATTTCGGAATAGTAAGGCTTACTATGGGCCTCCGAAACTTTATGCTGGCCCAGGTCTTAGTGCTGGTCCAGCCTGTGAGATCGGGTTGTGACATATTCATTTCAAATTTTTATCTATTTATATAAATTTTATATTATTCTTTAATGGCTAAATGACTAAAAAATTTAAAACCTTTACAAATTTCTTCAATTTTATCTAAACTTTTTAATTTTATTAATTTAATCTCAAACTTGGACATTAGTTTCAATTTTAACAATTAGCCTAATATGATTACTTAATTGATAAAAGCAATTCAAATATTTACATATATTATTAATATTAGCTATTTTTTTCATATCAATTTTAGCAACTATTCTCAAATTGATATAAAATGTTATTTTAAATAATTTATCTATTGTTTTGAAAATTATAATTACACTTATTTGGCTTTTATTATTTATTCATATTTTATTTTTAAGTATTTTATTTTTTTCCTTAAATTTAAAATAAAATAATGGGAAAGATGTGAATTAAAAGTATAACTAGAAAGAAATAGAGAAAAAAATTTAAAATTTAGATAATAATATTATATATATATATTATTCATTTATTATTTTTTATTAACATGAAGTTTGTTAAAATTAATAAAAATATTAAAATTATTGAATATATCAATAAAACTAAAAGGAGTAGCTAAAATTAATAATAAATGAAAAATTTAAATTATTTTTGCCAATTGATGAGTTAATTGTTTTTAATTAAATTTATTATTAAAATTAAAAACATTTGGAAAGGTTTATGATTAAATTGATAAAATAAAATTTTTTTACTAAAATTGATAATTGGCATAAAATTTTTTATTTTTTTGTCTTTTAACCTTATTTTATTATATAAATATATGAGTATTTAGAGTTATATTAAAGAATAAAATTAATATATGATATATAATTATAATAATTTATTTTTAAATTATATAATTTAACTTTTCATTAATATATTTATCATAATACTTTTTTATTTTAAATACTTCAATTTTTTTAATTTTTAATTTACCTTATATATATATATATATATATATATATATATATATATATATATATATATATATATATATATACTTTTTTATTTTAAATACTTCAATTTTTTTTATTTTTTAATTTACCTTATATATATATATATATATATATATATATATATATATATATAACAATCTAAATCAAGAGCTATTACCGGCACTAGGAATTCGGTCAGCTTAAAGCTACCTGAACTCGTAACAAGTTGAATTCGGTCAGCTTAAGGCTACCTGAACTCGTAACAAGTTTAAAACCTATAAAATATAGATATATATATATATATATATATATATATATATATATATATATATATATATATATATATATATATATATATATATATATATATATATAACAACCTAAATCAATAGCTATTACCGGCACTAGGGATCCGGTCAGCTTAAGGCTACCTGAATCCGTAACAAGTTTAAAACCTATAAAATATACACACATTTCTGTATCTCACTATCTAAGCATACTCCAAACCATTATGTTCTTAACATACATTAGCTTTAAAGCGTAATAGTTTGAAGTATGTTTAGATAATGAGATACATGAATATATGTATATTTTACAGGTTTAAGCCTGCAACGGGTTCTAATTGTTTTAAGCTGACCCGATCTCTAACGTGGGTAACAGTCCCTGGTTTGGGTCGATACAAAATTCATTCAATTATTAACTTAACTTCTTATTTACAACGTTATATTCTTTTCTAATAATTAATTAATTAATTAATATAAAAATATGAATGAAAAAATTTACAAAATGATCAAATTATTTTATAATTTTTTAATTTATAATAAATAATATTAACATATTAAAATATTAGTCTTATTATAATTTTTATTTCAAAAAATACTTATATAAATAAACATCCTAACTCATAAACAATTTTATTAATAGTAAATGATAATTTGTAACTTAAAGGCTTAACATTAAAAAAATATATTTTAAAAATTTTTATAATTATAGCTATTTTTTTAACAATTTTAGTATAGTTTTAAAAGTTTTTTTTTAATTTATAGTCAAAATTGAGTTAAATCAGTAATATAATTTTAATTGCTGATTTCTCTTTCAGTCATAATTTTGACTATTAATTTATTTTAATTTTCATTACTCATTGAAAATAATTCATATCAAATACACATATAAAACCAAAGATAGAAGAAAAAAAACATCATAATTATTATCCAAAGGTAATTATTATTTTAATATTTTTATTTTTATTATTTAAATTTAATTATTATTTATTTATATTTTATTTATCTGATTTTATTAGTATTTATATTAAAATAATAATTTTTTTTTTATCTTATAATTATGTATGAAAAATTAACAAAATATTATATAAAAATAAATTAAATTACGAATAATTAATATAAATTAGGTGTATAGCACATTTAAAAAATTAATATCATTAATGACATGTTGACGTTTTATATATGATTAAAAAATTTACTTTTTTTCAAAAGATTAACTTTTTTAAATAATATTTTGACACACGTTATCCTTTTTAACTGCAATGAAAAATAAGTAAAAATTTATTTTTATTTTATTTTTAATTGATAGAAATTATGTAAATACATGTACATATTATATTTATAAGTTATTAATAATAATAAACGATTTAACTGCATAATTAATTTTATTTAAATATATCCTAAAACTTAATTATTTTTATTTTATTTTTAATTGATAGAAATTATTTAAATACATATATATATATATATATATATATATATATATATATATATATTAATAAGTTCTTAATAATAATAAATGATTTAACCGCATGGTATTTTTTTAATGATCTCTTTAATAATAGTCAAAATGGTAATAGCGTGGATATAAACTATAGAACAATAGAAAAGAATGTGAATTATACTAGAAGGATTACATCTTTAGAAGTAAATGAAGCACTTAAAAGAATGAAAGTGGGTAAAGCCTGTGGACGCGATGGAATACCAATTGAAGTGTAAAGTGTTTGGGAGATATGGGAGTGGCATGGTTAACTAAATTATTTAATAAGATTCTAAACTCAAAGAAAATGCCTGATGAATGGAGGATGAGTATTTTAGTATCTATTTTTAAAATTAAGGAAGACATACAGAGTTGCTCAAACTATATGGGAATTAAACTCATGAGCCATACTATGAAGTTGTGGGAGAGAGTTGTGGAGCATCGACTACGTCATGATACTTCTATCTCTCTCAATCAATTTGGCTTCATGCCCGGTCGTTCAACTATGGAAGCGATCTTTCTCATTAGAAGCTTGATAGAGAAATATAGAGATGTGAAGAAAGATCTACACATGGTTTTTTTTGATTTGGAGAAGGCTTATGATAGTGTTCTAAGAGATGTCTTTATGGAGTGTGTTAGAACAAAAGAGGGTATCTATTAGGTACATACAAGTGTTAAAAGATATGTATGAATGAGCAACTACTATTGTGCGCACAGTGGGAGAAGACACAAGAGATTTTCTGATCTCAATTGGATTACACCAAGGATCAACTATAAGCCCTTACCTTTTTACATTAGTTTTAGATGAATTGACGAAACATATACAAGAGAGTATTCCTTGGTGCATGATGTTTGCGGATGATATTGTTCAGATAGATGAGACGCGAGAAGGAGTCAATAAAAAGCTAGAGTTTTGGAGAAGTACTCTAGAGTCAAAGGGCTTTAAGTTAAATAGAACGAAGACAGAATACATGCATTGTAAGTTCAGTGAAGGCCAAACTAGTAATAGGGAATGAGTTAGTTTGGATGGAGTGGTACTGTCCCAAAGTAACCACTTTAAATATCTCGGTTCAGTCCTTTAAGTAAATGGAGGATGTGAGGAGGATGTTAGTCATAGGATTAAAGCCGGATGGTTGAAGTAGAGACATGCCATGAGAGTTTTATGTGATCGCAAGATTCCTAATAAGTTGAAAGGAAAATTTTATCGTACAGCCATACGACCGGCTATGTTATATGATAGTGAGTGTAGGGCACTAAAGGAATCGTATGCGTCTAAGATAAGAGTTGTAGAAATGAGAATGTTAAGGTGGATGAGTGGCCATACTAGACTAGATAAAGTTCGTGATGAGAGTATTAGAGAAAAGGTAAGAGTGGTTGCCAATTGACGATAAGTTGAGAGAAGATAGATTGAGTTGGTTTGGTCATGTGAAGCGTAGACATACGGAGGCTCTAGTTAGACAAGTAGAGCACATTACGTTAGAGGATAGAAAGAAAAAAAAAAGGGTAGACCTAAATTGACTTGGAGGAAAGTAGTACAACATGACCTAGAAGCATTACATATTTCTGAGGATTTAGCCCAAAATCGTTTAGAGTGGAAAAAACGAATCCATATAGCCGAACCCAATTTTTTGGGATAAAGGCTTAGTTGAGTTGAGTTGTATTTTTTTTATAGGACATGGTATCATTTTAAATTTTTAATAAAAATTTAAAAATATTATGCAAATAACAAAGCAAAACTTTATGCTTTACAATAATTAAATTAATTATAAAATAAATTCAAAGCTCTAAAGTAAATAGTCGCCAATTAAAAAGATATATTTATGAAATATACTTAAATAAGTATTTGAGTTATTTTCTATTTATTCTATATTATTTGTTAAATCACAACAAAATTAATGAATTGTTAACTCATGCAATTTCAATCCATATTCAAATAAGTTTAAAATTAAGTTTTGGATTAGGTAAAAATTGAATTTTCTAATTAAGGTCAAGTAAATTTAATTTTTTATTAAAAATTAAAATACAATTTTTTTCTATTTTTTAATAATAAAATTTAGTTTCACTTTTTAAATTTTAAAAATAATTAAATAATTATTAATAAAAATAATATAAACTAATATCTCTTTTTTATTTAATTTTCTTTAATTAAAAATAATAAATAATTTAATATTTAAAAATTAGAAAAAAATTATTACAAAAAATAATATTTTATTAAGTGAAAACTTATTTAGCCTTTATTATGAAGTTCAATTTTTATTTAGTCAAAAAGTTAATTTTAGACTTATTTAACCCTCAATTAGAAGTATAAATGCTTATTTTTATTTTCATTTTTAATTTAACGAATATTATCAGACCATCTTAAAATTTTAATTTTGTAAATATTTATGCTTAAAATATTTCTTTAAGGCTTGTTTTGCATAATATAATTTATATATAAAAAATATTTTTCATAAAAATTGTTTTTTCAAAAACTATTTTTCATAAAGATATTCCTATTATTTGATTGCAATGCTAAGCTAATGATAATTATTTATATCATATATGTATAAATTGTCAAAATTTAAAAAATAATTTATTGTTTTCCTCTTAAAAATTGATTTATTTTTTTCTTTAATAAGAAAAATATTTTCCGTTAACTCATTTTCTGAATGCTCCAACGTTGATAAATGAGAAAAATAATTGTTAAATTTTTTTTTTAAAATAAACAAACCCTTATTTAATTAGTTTTTTTAAATATTTAAATATAATTATTATATTCTTAATTCTCATATATAACTAAATTTTTTATTAATATATAAAGAAAATAAATAATTCAACTAATTAAAATTCACTTAATTTAGATTAAATAAAAAATAAAAATAAAAATAAAAATTATTACTACATAACACGTCGTAAGTGGATGACTAAGTTTTTTTATTTAATTTAGATAATGTCACGTGATATTTTTTCATTTAATTTTTTTATTTTTTTAATTATATAATAAAATTTTGATATTTAAAATGATAAAATAATTATATAATTGAACCAACATCAAATAATTTTATATCTTTAATTAATATTTTTATTATATTATAATATTTTTATTATAAAATATTCATTAAAAATTTTAAGAGATAAAAAATAATAAAAAATATGAAATAATATTTAATTAATAAAAAATAAAAATATATAAAAAATAACAATAAATATAAAAAATAGCTATATCTGTAAACCATGTTCCTATCATATTATTATATTTTTATTATTTTTATTATAAAATCTCCATTAAAAAAATTTAAGAAATTAAAAAATTAATAAAAAATATGAAATAATATTTAATTAATAAAAAATATATAAATGAATATAAAATAATTAATAAAAATTAATATATTATTTAATTTTTATATATTAAATTAAAAAAATATAAATTAAAATTATTAATAATCACATACATTAGCGTAGAAAATTCCTAGTTTTATAGCATAATGTAACTTAATTTAATATTTAAAGTATATCATTCACTTAGTAAAAAATATATTATTTATTTTACAGTTTCAATTTTAAATTTTGATATAGTGTAAAATTTAAATTTTATTTAAATACAAAATAAATTAAATATATTAATACATTTTAATTAAATAATAATAATAAAGTAATCTTTAAAATTATGAAAATGTAAATTTAAATTTCACTTAAAATTGTTTATATAAAAAAAATAATATATGATCTTTTTTTTTTCAATTTCATTTTTTTTCTTTTAGGAAAGTTGAAGATTGATTTGAATTTTTGAAAAGGTTAATCTTTTTGCCGTCTGTACGCGACACCATTAGCTGTTGTTAGGTTATGGGTTTGGAAACTTACATTGGTCTTCGTACTTCAGCTTATGTCTCCACGCAAAGTAAACCAAAGACTAATTCAAACAAAATAAAAAAGGAGTAAACCAAAGACTATGAATTTTATGTTTCAACCCACAAGGAAAGACGTTGGTACATTACATGTAAGTTAGCAATTTCACATGTGATCTGGTATATTTAATTTTTTTTTTTTAAATATGACTTTAGATTCATATCTATCTGAAATTTAAAATGAATTGGTTTTTTAGATCCCATATTGAATGAATATTTGTATGAGCTTATAAGTATTAGTACGATTTGATAAAATTATCATAATTTTATTAAAGAATATATTTTTTTTCTCTATTTTTGTATGTATATTTATTTTCAATAGAAAAAGATAAAATGTCGAGAGATGAACTGGTATGCGATTTTTGTGGCAACAAATTTAGAGCGAATCTATTTGTTAATAATTAATCTTTCGAGATTTTATATTAGTTGTAAATAGATGTGTGTAGACTTATTATAATGATTTTATTAAAAAATATATTCTTAAACTTGTGTGTACGTATTTATCTTTGATAAAAAAATTTAAATAAATGATCAAATTTTATTAAATATTAATTTTAAATTTTAAAAAATAATAATTATATAATAAAAAAAATAAAAACTCAACTCTTTATTTTAATTTTATAAATTAAAATTGCAAAAAATAGAAATTATTGTAATTTATACAATTTGATTGTATCGTGAGATGTATCGATTCAAATAATTTTTATTTCAAAATTAGGAAAATAGAATTAAATCAAAGTTTCATTAATTTCTATATAATTTTAATTTTAATTTCACTTTGATCCAACTTTAATAAAATTCAACGAAGAATTTTTTTTTTCTCTATTTTTTATATTTTTGACAAAAAAATTGTGATTTTATTTTAGAATTAAATCAATTTATTATAATTTTAATTTAATGATTTTCAATTTCAAATTAAATCAATTGAATTTAAAATTGAACTGTGAGGGTCTAATCTGCACTCTAGCTAGCCTCCACTCGTGCAGCCAATTGAGGCTGCATAGCAAAGCTTAGTGTAGAACGAAGGTCAATGTCAGGTCCAAAATGGCTACCCACGAGGCACGAAGATACATGTACTTGGACAAGTTGGTTAGGGTTCTGTTGAGCGGGGATGGCTATTGATGGAGACAAGCTTTGTTCACATATGAACTTTCGTTTTCGCATAGAAGAGAAAATGAAGCCCAACGTGAAAATTGTTGGCACTTTCCTAGCAATTTCTTGGTTGCTTAATACGTAGGCATAAAGTAATTTATTTGCCTTTCCTAAGATTCTCAATGTCCAATTTACTTTTGATTGTCTTTGATTGTGGGTGCTGCAATCTCCAATAGCATCCACACATTTGGGATTTGTTTATTAATTTTATTAATAAAAAATCTCATATTAAAAACATATAAAATCTAAAATATGAGTCAAATTAGAAAAATACATATCAATTGTGTTGTAAATCATGAGGGTTTTTTTTATAAGATTATATTCTAAATTTATATTTCTAATTTCTAATTTATTCTTTTAATAAATATATTTATATTGCAAAATAATAAATAAAATAAAAAATAAAAAGAGAAAAGAAAATCTCAATAGAAAAATTTACCTCAACCCACGCCATAATAAAAAGATTTCTGCCCTGATCCCGATGTATCTTTCACAATACAAGAATAGGGAGCAAT